>NC_141541.1:88830000-89190000 GCF_021556685.1 Rattus norvegicus
AAAAAAACAAAAAACAAAACCTTAAATAACTAAGCTTAACAAGTTATTTTCAAGCAAAATCCTTTGCATTCTGAAGCTTATATTTCTACTTACTTGGTCAGTGTTTGTTTGAGGCAGGGTTTCATTGTGTAAAGTGGGCTGTCCTGGAATGCCTGGAGTTTGTTCCTTTGTGTGCAGATTATAGGTGTGAGCTGTTGGCTTTACCTGGGTTTTTTTTTTTTTTTTTTTTTTTTCTCACTCCAGCTCACCAGGGAGTCTTATCTTTGTGTGTCCTGGGGAGCAAAACCAGGGCCCTTGTTAAGAGAAACTTTTGCCCCTAGTCAATCTTGATTCTAGAAAAAATTGTTACTTTGGATGCCTGGATGGAGGGTACTGGAGAATGTCTTTCTCCTTCCTTACGGAGACAGTGCAAAAGGCTCCTAGGATTCAGGCAAAACTTCCTCCAAATTACAGGTGACTCACAGCTTCTTTCTTCTCTTGAGGGATCCTCTGAAACAGAAAGAAGCTCTGTCTGTCAGCTTTCAGGGAAGGAAGAGCCACTGCATTAGACACTTCTCATGCTGCTGTGACAGAACACGGACAGAGGCAACTTCAGGGCGGTTTCTTTTGGCTCACAGTTTGAGGGAGACATTCCATCTGGGGAAGGTGTGGTGGTGGGGGCCTGAGGCAGCTGCTCACAGTGCTTCAGCAGTCAGGAAGCAGAGGGATGAGTGCTGGTCCTCAGCTGGCTTCTTCCATTTACATTTTAAACTCTGCCTGAGACCCTTGCTGCCCTAGTCAGGGTAGGTTTCCTTCCTCTGGTAAACCTATTAGAAATGTTTCACAACACATCCAGCAGTGTGTCTCCTAGGTAATTATAAATGAATTTATAAATAAAAAAGCTTTCCTTCACTTTTATGGTGTGGGTGTTTGTCTGCATGTATTTATGTGCACCAAGTGGATTGTGTGCCCTGGAGCCAGAGAGCTGTAAGCTAACAGATGGGTGCTGGGAATTGAACATTGCTCTTCGGGAGGACAACATGGTCTTAACAACTGAGCCATTTCTCTAGCTCCCAATTTAGTCATGTTTAATGAAGGTTAGCCATCATAGCCATGCTACCTAGTATTGAGCAAATTAATCAGATAGCTGGCTATGAGAAACACACACACACACACACACACACACAAACACACACACACACACACACACAGATACAGGATACCTCTGGTTGTAATTCCATTTTAAAAAGAATGCTTTGCTTTTGTTTGCTTGTTCGTTTTACTTTTCCTACAGACAGTGTGATCAATATGAGCAGGTTTGGAATCATTACCACTGCTCTCTGGAATTATACATTTGGGTGTTCTTTCTGAAAGGTTTTATTTTATTACTTTTTATTTTTATTTTAAAGAGGTGACTTCAAGTGTTTGTAACAATGTCTAAAAGTCTGTTTTATTTAAAAAAAATTTAAAATTACCCTTATTTTGTTGGTGGGTGGAGTGTGTGCAGGTGTACGTGTGTGTGTGTGTGTGTGTGTGTGTGTGTGTGTGTGTGTATGTGTGTATGTGTGTGTGTGGTCATCAGAGGACAGCTTATAGGTGGGGCCCAGGGATCAAACTCAGATGGTCCGTCTAAGCAGCAGGCATTTTTACTAGTGAAATAGCCTTGTAGACCCGTAGTGTTTATCTGCTAAATTAGTATTCCCCAGGAAAGAATTGGTGGTGTGGCTTTACAAACAGCTCTTTGAATTTCCCTGATTTAAGGACTGGGTTTAGAAAGAACTTTTTTTCTCCTTCCTCCCTCCCTTCCTTCCTTCCTTCCTTCCTTCCTTCCTTCCTTCCTTCCATTTATTTATTTATAAAATCAGATGGAACGTTTGCGTTTGGTTTGTGGGCACAGTTTGCTGTCTGCTATCCTTTGGGGCTTCATATTTGGCAGAGGCACAAAGAACATGCGTGTGTTGGTGAGGACTGTATGTGCTCCTGTGCTTTTCCTGTTCATTTTTAATCTGGGAGGTTAGAAGAACAAGATAGCCCAGCTGTCTGTTACGATGGTGTTCAGACTCCAAACAAAGCCAGGGCTTGTGTTGGCCACTGAGATGACAGCGGAAACAGATGAGCAAAAAGCATAAAATCAATCGCCATTTGTCCACGTGGCTAATTGAGGAAGCTAACGTTATCTTAAGAAAGATTTTTCTGTTGTGGAGGAAGAATTTGGAGATAGGAAATGAATGAGTTTGACCTTATGACTAGACACCACACAAATATTTTAAAACAGAGAGAAAATGTTTATTTCAACAGAATTAGAGATTCCATTTGGTAATCATTCTAATCTCCCCCTTCCCTTTCCTTCTCCTCCCTCCCTCCCTCCCCTCTCCCTCTCTCCCTTGGTTCTTTCCCTTTCCCCTTCCCTTCCTCTGTTTCAGAAAGGAACCACATAGATTAGGAACTTAGAAACGAGCTGTTTATTTGGCAGTTTTAATGAGCTGTTAAAAATAGAGGCTGTGCAGCGGTGGCATGCACGATATAGCCTGGGAAAGCAGGTCACTCTTTACTAAAGGCGTACTTCTGGACCTGATCCAGGATGCATGGACTTCGGTCTTGTTCTTAAGATCTTGTCTCCTTGGCATATAATATTGAAATGGATTAACATGCACTTTCGAAACAGAAGAAAACACAAGCTTTATTACTTCCCCAAATGGAAGATTGTTAGGCTACTGGGTCAGCTTCAGGATGTATGGCCAGCATGATTACACACTGCCAAGTGTCTGTCAGTGTGCTCGACGACCATGGTTATGACTCCTGTGGCTGCTGCCCACTTTCAAGTCCAAGGCCTCTCTTTGCTACCCATGTGCCTGTTGGATCTGGAATTTCCCTTGGGTTGCATTGCCTCCCAGCTCAGGCCTACACTGCCAGATGGTGAGATAGGGGAGACCTGGCCACACAGAAATGGAGCCATTCCTTTTGAGAATTGGTTTTATACATATACTTAGGGTATCTCCTTTAAGTCATTGTTTTCTTCTTTCTAGTGTATAAATGATGAAGTGATTTATAATCATTGTTACTACAAAGGGCCCTCTCACGTTTTCCAGGGCCCAGTGGGGTTGACAAGATGGTTCTGCCCAGTGGGGATAGGTTTGCTGAGCACCTGGTGACCTGAGTCTAAGCCCTGAAACTTGTATAAAGATGGGAGGAGAGAACTGACTCACCAAGGGCTCTCTGACTTGCACATAAGGTCCTGGCATCTGAGCTTACCTCCTCAAATGATCCATTTTAAAAAGGGACTCAGTAGTGACTTAATTTGTAAGGGGAAGAATCCTTTTGAAAATAAGTCATTGTTTTCTAGACTATATTATTAAAGTCAAATTTTCACACTTTGTTTTTGTATAATCGTAGTTCTAGCTGTGTATACATTTGGTTTAAATGTGTCAAAATGAAATTTGACCTCATTTCACATTTCATATTACCAGTGAAGAATGGTTGGATAATAGTTTTGCTCCAATGTTACTTGATGATTATATACTAGAATGTATTTCAGTAGGCTTCTTTATGGTAAAAACCCCTCTTTTACGCAATAGTTTGAATTTCAGTACATAACACAGTAGAAAATTATGTTTGTCTTTTAATATTCTTGAGTTTTGGGCCCACAAGATGGCTTCAGGTTAAAGAAAGCCCGATAACATGAATTCGCTGGATTCCACTTGGAAGAATAGACTCCCAAGAGTTGTCCTCCGGCCTCCATATGTTTAAGATGTTACACCCTTACACACACACACACACACACACACACACACACACACACACACACACACACACTCTCACACAAATACATTAAATAGGCCAGACATGGTGGTGCTTGCCTTTAATCTCAGCACTGAGGAGGCAGAGGTAGGTGGATCTCTGGGAGTTCAAGGCCAGCTTCATTTACACACTGATTTCTAAGATAGCTAGAATTAAATAATAGACTAAATAGTAATAGTTTATTGTCTAAATAGTAATAGTAATAATATCAAAACCAACAAAAACCAAAACAAAACAAATAAGTAAAGCAAAAGTTTTAGAAAATTCACGATGTGTAGAGTTCTGTTTTTGTTAAAGCCACCGTTTCTCGTGTATGAAATGAATTTTTCTGAGAATGGATAGTTTCTAGAAGATAATTTATTCAAAGTTATTAAGTTGAAAAGCAAATAAACTGTTGTTTAGAACACGCTTTCATGTGGTTGTGGGCAGAATATTGTGTGTTCCTAATATCATGTTAATGAGGAGGCCTTGATCCCAGAGTCACTGCAGCCTGTACTCTGCTCTGAACACTTCACAATGCCCACTCTGTAGGCTGCTAATTAATAGATCCAGTGGCCCCAGTTAGACTATGTTTCCTTCTGCAGCTCTTTGGCCGTTACGGAGACTGCCCCTCCTCCTGCCCTCTTGCTGGCCTCTGACTTTGCCTGTTGGTTTTTTCTTTCCCCCTTTGCCACGCATTGTCTCGGCAATCTGCACTTGGCCCTCGGTTCTCTCACCGTCTTCTTGTGGTCTTCATGTCGCACCATTGTTCAGACTTTCATCTCTATGTGTAAGTTTCCAGGATTTATTTCAGCATCATCTTGTCAGTAAGGCTGACGAGTTCTTAAAGCTTTCCACATTCCTCCCGGATCTCTCTTCTGTTTCTTACATGGCACACTCTTGCTGCCGAGCTCCTCTTCAGAACATACATCACTGGTGGATTTTGCTGGGTGCCCAGTACTGCTCTACTCTGGAAGATCCACCTTGGCTTCCACACCGGCTCATCTGAGTGCTGGCTTCATGACTTCTTCTTCCATACTTGTCTTCCCCTGTTGACTTTTTCTCTGTGTCTTATCCTTAGAGGTTCTACATCTAGGTGGAACCGATGCTGACCATCTCCTGCCCTGTATGGGTCCCCAGCGACTACTCATTAACGTTCTTCACAATCCAAACTCTTGCTGGAGGAGTTGGGGTTTGGGGATGGCTATTCTTGGTTGTCAGTTTGACACATCTGGGAGGAAGGAACCTCAGTTGATTAATTGCCCACATCAGATTGGCCTGTGGCCATTTTCCTGATTGCTAATAGATGTAGGAGGGCCCGACCCAGTGTGGGCTGTGTCACCCCTGAACATGTGATGGACTCTGTAAGAAGGGCAGCTGAGGGCGAGCCTGGGAGCAGCTCAGTAAGCAGCGTCTCTCTGGTTTCTGCTCCAAGCTCCTGATGGTCTGTGACCCTATGCTGACATGAACACACTGACTTCCCTGAGTTGCTTTGGGTCATGTCATTCTGGCAACAGAAAACAAACTAGAACAGGTTTCAAACCCTCTTTGTTTCTCTGTGACACCCCGCCTGTGTATGGTTTAGGTAGGCCTACGTCATGGACCTATCCCCAGACATGTTACCTCTCTCTTCTTACTCAGACCGGTCCTTTGTTTGGAATGAGTCAGTCTTCTCCTCTTTTAGGACTTGCTTTCATTAACTCTTTCAAAGTAGCCTAGTGGTAGAGGACCTTCCCAGGGTGTGCAAAGCCATGCTTAAACCCCCAGTTGAACCCCACCCCATATCCTTTAAAAGTTTATATCTACATTATAACTGTATTATAGCATCAATAAAAACTATGTGACATGTATCTCTGATCACTCACACTCTTCCTAGGAGTCTTTGTCACTCATACATTATTGAGACTGTCATAAAGATTGCAGGCTGTCTGTAGTATTTAATGTATTTGATAGAAGTTAAAGCTTAGAAAATATAAAATTATTTAATGTGCTAAATTATGGGTAGTAAAGTATTTTGATGAAAATAGCATTTTATGAAAATGACTTCGAAGACCTGGCATTGTTTTTAACCTTGGTGAGTCTCTCTACTAGTTTAAGAGAGGCCAGCTAGGTGTCATTCATACTCAGACATCCAGTTGGCTGCAGCACGCTGTTTCAGTTGTTGTGCATTGCGACTTATGTACATGGGAAGGGAAGGGAAGGAAAGGGGAGGGAAGGGAAGGGAGGAGAGGGAAGGGAAGGGAAGGGAAGGGAGGGAAGGGAAGGGAAGGGAAGGGAAGGGGAGGGAAGGGAAGGGAGGAGAGGGAAGGAAAGGGAGGGAAGGGAAGGGAAGGGAAGGGAAGGGAGGAGAGGGAAGGGGAGGGAAGGGAAGGGAGGGAAGGGAAAGGAAGGGAGGAGAGGGAAGGAAAGGGAGGGAAGGGAAGGGAGGGTTTCACCTCTTCAGATAACTGTTTTCCATCCTTCACCAAAACATAGCAAGAGCTAGCTTTGTCTGTTCCTAGAGAGGCTCACACAGGCAGCAGTGCAGCCTCCGTGTCTGACACAGGGCTGCCCGTCAGGCTGTTTTGCAGTCTACATACTCTGTCCGCATAGGTTGATTGCATTGTGGATGATCATCTGGGAACAGGAGGTTATACTGCATTATGTAGATTTTCTCAAGTTATGTTGTATGAAAATTGTTGTTCACTTTTGGAGGTACCTGGACTTTTATCAGTGCCAGGAAATACAGTGACAAGCTTTACTCAGAACCAAGGGCAGGAAGGTGAAGGAGTTCTGAGTCTGCCAGGTCTCAAGGCTGACTGGGCATCATAGAGCACTTCAATTTTTTTCTAGTCAGAGTGGTGTTTTTGAAATCAAGGGCAGTTCCTGAAGATCACCCCTCAAAACATTGCACCAGTCCTTTCCTCAATGCAAATGTGCCTCTGCATGCTTCTCAGTTCACTCCACAGAATGGTAGACACAGGCAGGATATGTCAGCACAAGTTTTTACTGCTTCATCGAGGTCATTCTTAACACAGAGCATGCTTGCTTTCTTTTCTCCAAGTGCCAGCCACTGTCACAGTTCAGTGCCACTGCCTTGCCAACAGCTCCAGGAGTTTTAGCCACTGCATCTGCTACATCATTATTTCAGAGGGAACCACAGGGAAGGAAGCCTGTGTCCGAATGGTATTCTGAGAATTCACAGTTTGGCTTTGCTGACTCAGAGGGTGCCTCCTCAACAGAATCCCTGCTCTACGCCATTATCCACTTGAATTGTCGTGGTGCTCAGAATCCGTAAAGACCAGCCGTGTAGTCCACAACAGTGGAATTGCACCGTGTCCAGAGTTTACTTCGTTTCCTCCTGAGAGGTAGAAGCTGAAAGCTTACACTGGCTTGATGAGCACTAGCAGCCCAGATGGAGACTCTCACATGACCTGAGCTCATTTGTTTCCTGTAAGAATTGTGCAGTTAGACTCTTTTGAGGCAAGTAGCTGTGTGGAGGGTCTCCTCTGTAATCTCAGTACTTAGGAGGCTGAGGCAGGAGGATTGCTGTGAGTTCAAGGACAGCCCCGGCTACAGAGTGAGAGCCTATCTCAAAAAACAAAAGTGGAAAAATTTTAGAGGTAAAATTCAGACACATTTTTTATGAGGCTGTAACTGAGACTTCCTTCCTGTACTGTAATCAGATAGTGTCCAGTCCCTTCCGGGAAAGACTTTTGACCTCTTTTGTCTAGAACTCGAGGGTCAATGTCTATTTTCGTCCACCTCCATCTAATTGATGGGAATAGTTCATCGCCATCAGGTAAAGACTGAGAAGCTGGGGTAACTGGATGCTGAAGGCGTTACCTTTATTTTAGAAAACATCAGTGTATACCCTAGTAAAAGCAAGCATCAGCACTGGGCATTTAAGAGAGACGCATATGATTTTACATAAAAGTGAAAATTATTTGAAAAGAATTACTTTTAATGTTGGATATTTGACCCAGGGACTCACCAGGGCTAAGCATTCTTACCATCCCCACCCTTCACTGAGTGCTTTTAAGGAAGAACTTCCTTTTTAAAGATTTGTTTTTATTTATTTATTCATTCATTTATTTGTGTGTGTGTGTGTGTGTGAGAGAGAGAGAGAGAGAGAGAGAGAGAGAGAGAGAGAGAGAGAGAGAGAGAGAGAGAGAGAGAGAGAGAGAGAGAGAGAGAATGAGCACAAGCGTCCGTGCTTGGAGCTTGTATGCCTATGGTGATCAGTAGAGGTGCCCTGGAGAGGGAGTCACAGGAGTCGTGAGCTGATGTGGGTGCTGATGATCCCCTCTTGGCAGGACTTCGCAGGTGTCCAGAGCTGCTGTGAGTTCAAGAGACCAATCACCACAACTCCCTTTTCTTTATAATTATTTTTGTTTCTCATGGATTAATTTAAGCTAAATCTTAGATATGATAAAATTTCATCATTCATAAACATTATTTTCTTAGGAGAGGTTATGTAAAACTTTTTTCCTAACTCCTCCCCTTCCTTTAAGCTGTCATGCGTTAGAGTTTTACTGCTAGCTGTCGATTCTCTACAACTTGGTGCTTCCTTTCAAAATGATTGTTGTAATACCCATTTCACGCTATTGAAATTAGTAGTCAGTAAAAGCTGCATGTGTATTTTATGTGTATCTCTACATATACGCTTGCGCATAATCCTAAAAATTGATGAGGTACAAAAAGAAGTTAAGTTATACATGTTATTTAATTTTAATAATTAAAATGTAAAATGATACATTTCAGCATATAAAGGCTCAGGCACACTGGTACTGCAAGGCAGAATAAAATAATCTGATGCTACATATTTTTGTGGAATAATCATAAACACTGCACCTTGGAATTAGAGATCTGGAGAAGTGTGTCAAACTGACCGATCGAACACTGTGACGAACACTGCTTTGTCACATGGCTTTTTCAACACGACAAACACCTTCTGGTACGGTCCTAGATGAACTGAAGTTCTTTCTCAACACATGTGGACTGCATTGCTAGAAAAGCAGTGTGCATTCAAACAGTGTTAGACGTGATGAATCTCCGTAGGTTAGCTGGAGTTCAACTGTCCTTGAGTCTGTTTTTTATTTCCTGTCAATGTATCATCATGGTATCAGAGGAGCTTGAAAGTCTGAGATAAAAGCAACAAGTTCTGTGCAGCTCCTCAGTTTGGCATGTGTGATCATTCATGTTGGCTAAAATATTTTATATTGAGGTTTCTTCCTCAGTTCATTGTGTGCTGTTATATCACTTGTACCTCAGGCTGGCTTCGAACTCACTATCTCATCAGAGACAGCCTTGGAGCCTAATCCTCTTTCCTCCATCCGCCAGGCACCACCATACTCAACCAAATGTTACATGATTCTTCAAGGGAGACATCGAAGTTTTAATACTGAGTAGAAAAATAAAAAGGAAATGAAATAGCAACAACTACCTTAGCAGTCCTGATATAAACTAGAAACTATTCATGGTATATGGTTTGGGGCTGGAGGCATGGTTCAGTGGTCAAGAGCACTTGCTGTTCTTGCACAGGACCTGGGTCTGATTCTGGAACATCATCCACGTGCTAACCCATAACTAACCCATAACCCAAGTTCCAGGGACCCACATGCGTGCAAGCAAAACATACACATACATAAACTAAAATGAAGAAAGATAAATGATTTTATTAGTATATAGTTCATTTTTAATGCATAACATTTGTTTTAGAAGACTTCTGAGTGCACCCTGGTAAAAATACGCATCATCAGTTGGGTGTTGGGATGCGCAGAATCATGCCTGAAAGCAAACATTCATTGAAAAGAATAACAAGATTTACAAATCCCATCCCTAAACAACGGATGGAATCATTTTCCTCTAAAAGAGTGGATTTACTGCTCAACCATGTTATTGTCAGCATATATGTTTATCTGCTGCAAAAACACAGCCACGTTGCTGCTCTTTGTTGCTGTTTCTCTTTGAGACAGGGTCATGTTCATGATCCCTGGCTGGCCTAGAACTTTCCGTGGAGACTGGATTGGCCAGGCTGGAGATCCAGCTGCTCCTGCATACTGAGTGCTGCAAATAAGGCGTGCACCACCATGCTTAACCTTTAAAACAAATCTTTAGTTTTAGAATATATGATTTAACTAGTCTGGCCTAGTTGGATATAAATTTGAATATGAAGCATTTTCTTTATTTTAAGAAGTAGGGTCTCTTTATAGCTGTACAAATCAGTATTTAGTCTGTCAAAGAATTGACTTTGGGAATGAGCCAAAAAAACAAAGTGATCACTATAAAATATATGAGATACTTTGCAATAGATTGTCATAAATGCTGTAGAGAGATGTATTTGAAGACATAGATAAATAATTTTCTATTTTGTGTTGACAAAGGTTTATGTATTTTTGTTTGTATTTCGTAATTTATCTTCTAAAGTACCCCCATATCTTGCGTTTTGTAAACATTTTTCGATAGCTGTTGATAGTAAAATTGAAAGACGACTGGTTTTGATTGTTTTAACTTTACTGATTATTTGAAGACAGGCTAGCATGTCAGCTGAGTCTTGATGCATGATGGGGGTTTTAGTGTTGTTGACAAGATAGTGTAGATGACATTCCTTAGGGGGTAAACGGAAGCCAGACTTGGGGTGCTGCACAACTGTAAGCCCTGCTCTAGTGGCCGGAGATAGGCTTACCGCTACGAGCTCCAGGCCACCTTGAGCTGCACAGAGTCCCTGTCTCAGAAAACAAAACAAACAAAAGTAAAAAAAAAAAAACAAACCCAAAAAACCCAAACTCAACCCAACCCAACCCAACCCAACCCACAACAAACAAAACCCTACCAATCCCCTAAATACCAAAAATCAAAGACCAAAAGAAAACAAAAAAACCAACCAAACAAACAAACAAACAAAAAACCCAAAAAACAAAACTCAAAAGCCCCCAACCCCCCCAAAAAACAAAACAAAAAACCAACCAATCAAATAAGAAGTCCATGTAGATGTGATATTATGAAGCACATGCATTTAAATTAGCAGTGTTTTTCCTCACAGACAGTTCTCTGTAGAAGAATTCTTTGAGTGGGGCCTGCATTCCTGAGTCCACCTGGTCTGCTGAGAGTATCAGACTGGCCTGCGGCCCCTCTGTACTGCCCACTTTCTTGGCAACTTTAGATAGGTTCGTACAGCTGTCATCTGCTCATTTGAACACATGACAGGCACTTTCTCCAGATGTTTCGTATCTTTCAACTTAAAGTTAAAAGCCCCCAAATAATGTTCATTGTTTGTTTTCAAAGAAATCATCCCTATATTTTGCATGACTAGCAACATGGCTATTGTGATTTTAAGTTTGTCGACTAGTGTGGGATTATCTTGATTATGTTAATGCGGCTGGGGAGCCTTTCCTTGAGTTGGGGTCCAGCATGAATAAAAGGAAAAAAAATTAGCTGAGGACAAGAGATCATCTGTTTTTGTTTCCTGAAATAATTATTAAAATTATTCACATGGTCCACTCAGATCAAAATACTAGAGTAGATGCTTACCCTGGCAATGTGACCCAGAATGGTCTGGAACTCCTGACCACACTGCTCACAGTGCTGGGATTACAACCATGTGTCATCACATCTGATTTCTGCTGTTTTCTTTTCTTTCATCTGGAGGCTATGTAGACCTGCCTGGCTTAGAACCTTCAATGTAGATCAGAATGGCGTCAAACTCACAGGTATCTCCCTATTTCTATCTTCCGAATTCTGGGACTAAGGGTGTAAGACGCCATGTCTGGATAGCTCTGCTATTCTACCTTTTAAATATTATTTTTACTTTTTAAGCTTTAATTATTTGGTTCTATGCGCATAAAGGCTTTGCCTGTATTTATCTGTGTGTGCCACATGCATGACTCGTGCCACAGAGGTTGGAGGAACATATTGGATTCCCTAGAATTGCAGCTGTACTTGTGAACCACTGTGTGGGTGCTGGGAACTAAGCCCAGGTCCAAGAACATGAAGTGTTCTTAACTGCCCAGCCACCCTGCTTCTGCTGTTTTTATCTGGAGCGCTTGATGTGACTGTAACTTTTTTTTAACACCTGTTCATTCTTCCTCTCTAACCTGTAGATATGGGCTACTTGACCATTGGTGAACATATATAGTTAGACCTGACCCTACATAACAGATATATTTTAAATTATTTAAACAGATTAAAGTGACACTAATTAACTACTTAACATGCATGTGTATGTACGTGTGCATGCATGAGTGTCGAGGTGCAGGTCTGGAGCTCAGAGGATAATCTGTGGTAATTAGTTCTCTCCATGTAAATCCTGGGGATTGAACTCAGGACAGCAGGGCTTCACAAAGTGTCTTTACCTACTGGTCTCACATTTTAAAATTCTTATTTACATATTTGTTGGTGGGAATTATCATCTTTCTTGTATCAATAACCTCATTGAGATAAACTCATGCAGCTATAAAAAACATCTCCATTTTGACTGCCTAGATCTTAATGTAAGAAACATTTTGTTTTAAGGTGTTCTGAGCCTTACCAGTGAGTACTTGGTACTTACTGCTCTGTGAGAGGTGCTGGCCAGGAAGTGACTAAAACAAGATCATGTGGCAGAGCTCAGCCCTAATCCAGATAGACTGGAAACTGAATCCATAACGTGAGGGAAATGAGTTCTGAAGGAGTTTAGGGTGCAGTCATCTGCGGATGGGTGGGGTTACACTTGTCTTTTCAGTAGGAGAGTGAAAGAGTCAAGGGATTTTCTGCTCGATTGCATTGCTTTTTCTGACAAGCAGGCATTAGGACATCATGGAGTTTTAAAGGAACTAATGCTGTATTGGACCTTTAAAGAAGTGCTAGAAGCCTGTGTTGTTGTTTTGGCTGGTGCTGTAGCCTAGGACCTTCTGAGTGCTATGCATGGCTGTACTATTGAACTATTCAAGTCCAAAAGAGCTGAAATATGAATGTGAACATTAAAGATGAATTATGTTTGTGATCTTGTTATTTAAAGTACCCCTTTTTCTTTTCTTTTCTTTCTTTCTTTTTTTTTTTTTTTTCAGAGCTGGGGACCGAACCCAGGGGCCTTGCGCTTGCTAGGCAAGCGCTCTACCACTGAGTTAAATCCCCAACCCCTAAAGTACCCCTTTTAACAGGTCGGATTTTTAAATAGATTTACTAAATGTTTTAAAGGTTTATTTTTTACTTATATGTATGTTCAAGTGTCTACATGACTCAATGTACAGAGGCTAGATGAGACTTTGGCGTCCCCCGGAACTGGAGTTACAGGGAGTCACAAGCTGCCACGTGGGTGCTGGTGACTAAACTTAACTTGGGTCATCTCTAAAAGCAGTGTTTAATTGTCGAGCCATGTCCCCAGCTTCAGACTATGAGTTTTAAAATCTTTCACATCAACCCCATGAAGTAAGGGGGACTATAGTAGTCCCCCTCTTCTGAGTGGTAAACATTGCAGGATCCAAAAGGGATACCTGAAACTCCATAACCATACCCCATATATCCAAAAGGAAGTGAGTATTTGTGGCCAGTGAGATAACTCAGCAGGTCCTGATGCTTGCTGCCAAGACTGACAACTGAGTTTCATTCTGGGATCCACATGTTGGACGATGAGGACTGAGTCCCAAAATGTGATTCCTCCTTATGCTTGCCATGACATGTGTGCCTCCCACACTCGTATATACTGCTTTGGATGGTTTTTGTGTCTGCTTGATACAAGCTGGAGTCATTTTGGAAGAGGGAACCAAAGTTGAGAAAAATGTCACCAGACTGACCTATAGCCCGTAATTTTGATTGATTTGGGAGTCCTCCCCTGGGCTGGTGGTCTGGGTACAATAAGAAAGCAGCCTGAGCAAGAATCCATGAGGGAAGAAACCAGCAAGCAGCATCACTCATGGTCTCAGCTTCAGTTTCTGCCTCCAGGTTTCTGCATTGAGTTCCTGCCCTGACTTCACCTGAGTGATGGACTATAAGCTGTAAAATGAAACAAATCCTTTCCTCTCTAAAGTTGCTTTTGGTCATAGCATTTTATCACAGCAGTGGAAATCCCAACCAAGACACACACGCGCGCACACACACACACACACACACACACACACACACACACACACACACACACACGAGAGAGAGAGAGAGAGAGAGAGAGAGAGAGAGAGAGAGAGAGAGAGAATAGTGTAATAAAAAGAATATTTAGTATTTTTATGTAGAGTAATTGCTGGTTTTTGTAGGATGGAATGCATTTTCACCTTGTATTCTCACAGTTACTCTTTAGACTGTTTCTAGAACACCTTCCATGGCTACATTTATTCATTACTGAATCAACTGTGTAGCTGAAAGCATAGCTGTAGCTCAAAGCAAGTGTGTTTTTGTCCAGATGTTATCTCTTAGCTCTCATAAGTAATATACACATTTAATCTGTACATAATAAAAATCGTTATGAATTTTTTCCAACTTAAACAATTTGAAAACATATTTGCCTCACAAATAGGCTTAATGAATTTATATTTAATAGTAGCTCTTTACAAATTTAAATAATTTAATTTTTTAATGGACTCCCATGAACAAAAGTTCAAATACCTTTTATTTTAAAATGTTTATTTATCTTTTGACTATTTATTTGTTTATTTAGGGGCATGCCCATGAAACGTGTGTATGTAGAGTCAAAGGATAGTTTGTGGGAGTTGATTTTTTTTCTTTCATCCTGTGAGTCTTCTTTCATCCTGGGGCTTGACCTCAGCTCATCGGGCCTGGCAGCCATCCCTCCAGCCTCTACTCCTTTCGTTACTGATAATTTTCGTTGATAATTTTACACACACACACACACACACACACACACACACACACACACACACACATTCTGATCACACTTGCCCCTTACCCCTCTCCATGCTTTTCCCATCCTGCTTTGTTCGTTCGTTTTGTTTTTGCTGTATGACCCGCCGGGTTTTAGCCATGCTTATCTGTTTAAGCATAGGTGTGAGAGTACTAGAGTGACTCACCTGTGGCCGCGTCACTCAAGGCAGTGGATGATTTCCTTCATTCTAGCACACTGCCCTTTGCTCCTATGGGTCTTCTTGGGCTTCATGAGCCTCTCCCCGCTGCGACTGAATATTTACTGGCTTTTCCTTATGCAACTGCAGCTGTTAAGAGGTTATGGATGCCATGGAAATGCCATGTATGTAAGGCAGCTTTCTCAGCTTTCCTTGTGTTTGAGCTTTTCTGTTCTTTCTGCCCTGCCTTCCTTGAGCCTTGGAAGGAGGTGATACGGGTGTCCTGTTGAATGTTCTGCTCTCAACAGCCTCTGGCACCTTGAGCAGCCAGGAGTCTCTGCATTGCCTTTATAACATTGTGTCAAAATGCAGCACTGTTGGCAGGTTGATATTGTAATATGGAAGGCTGGAGTGGGGAAAGGCCATTGCTGACTCCTCCCCTTGGCTGCCTGTATGGTAGCTTCCATAAGCATGGTTAGTCAGAAGGGTGGAAGTTTCTAGCTTAGAATAAGTTACCGACACTCTTAGTTTCTATTGGACGTCTTCCCTGCTCTGTCAGAGCAGAGTCTTATGTGACTTTTTATTTTATATTATTTTATTGAGAAGATAATGTAGCCCTGGGTAGCCTGGAACTTGATTTATAGGCCAGGATATCCTTAAAAGAGATCTGCCTGCCTCTGTCTCCTGAAAGCTGGGACTAGAGCAGTTCAACTGGGTTCTTAAGTAATATTTACAATTTTATGGTGTGTTTTTTTTTTTTAAGAAAATTTCCTTAGGAAAATTAAGGAAATGAATTTTAATCTTTTAATCTCTCCCCAATTTTATGAAATGGTGTTTTAAAAGTTTGGGTAGATGAGGTCACTGTGTGTCTCATATACAAGGTTATACGTGGGTAGTATTGCTTACACGGGTGACGGAGGCGCCGCCTTTGTACCGCTCAGTCACCTCCCAGCAGGCCTGCTGAACATGATCCTCTCAGGCTGCCATAGCTGTGCTGACACTGGTAATGTTAGAGTTTGCTTAGTAACTGGGCCCCGGCTCTTTTGTGTCTAGTAACAGGTGTGGGAGAAAGTGCAGGTCACCGCTGGGTCTCGGGAACGCATACACAAGGTCCTGCTGCATTGGCTCCAGTGTGGGTGCTGGGCTGGCCCTTGTCCCTGGGTGCTTTGTGTGAGGCGCGTTGGCAGATGTCCAGCTTGGAAATATACTCTCTCAGGTTGCAGAGGTACCTGGGCCTGTCCGAGGGCGGTGTATGGGATAGCAGCGCCCACGTGCTTGCTTGCTGAAAGATAAGTCTCCGTTCGAGACTCCACTGCTTCTCCATTGCCAGTCAGGGAGCAGACTGCCAGAGAGAGGTCTGGGGCTTTGTAAACCTTCGCTTCCAATGAGGCCATTCAAATCTAGAGCTTTCTCAGCTATTTGTTTGCTATTATGTCATTGTTACTAATTTTGGGGCCTTGCCATTAGTGATGTATTGGAGAAAACATGGTCCAAGTCAATGGTCAGATGTTCTTTCAATTAGTAACATTTACAAAGTATTTTTGAATCCTGATATGTAAAACATACACTGTTTAATATTCACAGAGCATGTGGCTAGTTGTGCCATACTAGTCAGTTCTCAGGCCAGAGGAATTTCTTCCCAACTGTCTTGGTCCTTGTGCCTTACGCCCACGCCCACAGCATGAATACTTTGTATCAGCATTTTAGATTTTATTTTATTCTTTTATGTCTATGTGTAAGAGTGTTTTGCCTACATGTATGTATGTGCACTGTGTGTGTATGATGTCCACAGAGGTCAGAAGAGGGTGTTTGATCCTCCGGGCCCGGAGATACAGATGGTTGTGACCCACCAAGTGGGTGCTGAGAACCGAGCCTGAGTCCTCTGCAAAGCCTGAATCCTCTGCAAAGCCATCAGTGTGCTTAAGCGGGCCACTTGTCCCTGCCCTGCCCTCTATAGTGAGGGTGTCCTTCCCACTCACTAGCTTTCACTTCTGTACCTTTGGGGCCTAGTCCTTTGCCCTGTTAGAAAAGATGCTCAGTGAAATGTTGACCCAGTACATAATCTTGTTGTAAGTTCAGTTGTGATTATAGTGTCAGTTTATCTTTTTAAAAAAATGTTTTCTCCGAATATAAGTTCTGGGTCAGTTGGGACAGTTAAGGTGTAGAGAGAGCTGTTTGGCTGGTTGTAGTCACTGCAGGCCGCTCTCCAGGGCAGATGGGGTGTGGTTATTGAACTTTCCCTTTGGATCGCTTCTGCCTTTTTCTTGTAACAGTGTGGTGATGAAGGTGCCTGTGCCCAGGCCTCGCCAGCCTGCCGTCCTTAAGAGCAAGAACAACTTCGTGTTCACAGTTGTTTGGTTTTTATTATTATGGCAGGAGAAAAAGTATTTAATTGTTACAGTCTGTATGTATGTATGTATGTATGTATGTATGTATGTATGTATGTATATATGTATGTATGTCAGTATCTTTCCTAAGGGGAATATCACAATTTAATAATAAAGATAGAGAAAGCATAGTTTAGAGGCATATACTTTACACAGACATTGTTAGTTCTTTTAAAACAGACTTTATGCTTCAAGGGTTCAAGATAAAGTTGTTTTTGTGATGTTTATGAAGAAAAATGTAGTTCCCTTCCCCCAAGTCATTTTAGTTTAGTTTTAATTAGACTTGTGAAATTACCTGAAAAAAGAATTCTTTGCCTTTCAGTTTCCAGAATCAGATGACTCGAAGGCTAAGACCTCGGGGGAACACTCTGAAACTTGATAAAACAGTTTGTTTAGTGAAATACGGAACAAAGGCAGCATATTACAGTTGGGACTCATTAGTTTTTACAGAAGTAGAGGTTTCAAAGCTTTGGGGAAAGCAACAAACAGTGAATTAGATAGAACTCAGGGACGCGGGGGAGCGTATCTACTTCGGGTTTAAGTGTCGCACACTTGTGCAGATAGATTGAAGAATCTTCATGTTGGTCTGCGTTTATCTTGCTTCCGTCTCATCTCCTACGTCTGTGAACAAAGTTACTGTATCTTATTGTTGCTCCCACAAGGCTTTTACTTTCTCTGTAGTTCCTTACTCCTGAAAGTAGATGAATGCTTCCTCACTCGGTGCAGGAGCCCCACTGCCCGCCCTTTGCCTGTCCTGTGGTGCATTGCTGCTGGGCTTCAAGCTTTCCAGCCCTGTGGCTGGTCTGGCTGGCTCACTTGCCATCCCAGCACAGTATCCCATCCTGAGATTCACATTACTTCCCTCCTCCCCTTTTTCCTTTCAGGCCGTTTCCATCGGTGCTTCTTTCCTTGGCCCTTATCGGTTATTTTTGTGCTTAGAATTTCCTAAGGTGAAAACAATTCTCTCTGGCCAAGAGTTCTGCCTTCATGGCCGGCTCTGAAACTCACCCATTGCAAACATAGATTTTCACAGGAGAATAAATGATAGTCTTTGATATCCCCAGAGAGCTTTTAAACCATCTTTCTTGGTTTTTCTAGCCTTTCCCCAAGGTTTTCATTTTCTCTGTCCTGCTCACCGGCCAGCAGGCATAAGGTCTTGTTTTGGTTTTAGGTGGGAAGCATTACGTGAATCACATGATTGGGCTGCTGAACCAGAAACCAACCCAACCTGTAGAGTTAGGACCGAAAAGCCAGCTTGTTAGATGGGAACTTCAGCATTCTCCTCTGCCTGTACTCAGGTGACAGCTCATAGGATGGAGTTCTTTATTGTAGTAATGAGATATTTTACAGCGGCGATGGGTAATTCTTACCTCTAAGATGAGTATTGGGGACTTTTAAGGAGTCAACCAATTGTTTGGACAACGAAGTCAGGAACCCTCTACAAACACCCTCTTCATCTCCTCTGATAATCTTTTGTAGTTATCCAGTGTTTCTGTTATTATTAGAGGGGTTAGAACTATATCATTTAAATAGAAACACAGCTGCATTATTTTTGCTTTTTCTTATGATTCCTGAACATGTCTTGGTAGAGAGGCAAAACTATAGGCTAGGTTTTAGAGATAAGTCTGATTGCTGCCTTATGGTTAAGAGATGATTAGAAGGTTGGATAGACTGTTTGCTACTTGTTAAATTTTATGTGTAAGGATATATTACCTGCATGCATGCTTGTACACTGTGTGTGTGCTCTGCCTGAAGAGGCTACAAGAAGACATCAGAGTCCTAGAACTGGAGTTATAGATTGTGAGTTACTGTATTTGCTACTGGGAATGGAACTCTTGTCTTCTGGAATATTAGCAAGTGCTTTGACTACTGGGCCATCTCTCTAGCCCATTTTGTTCTCTCTCTCTCTGTGTCTCTCTCTCTCTCTCTGTGTCTCTCTCTCTATCTCTCTCTCTCTGTGTCTCTCTCTCTCTCTGTCTCTCTCTCTCATCCATCCATTTATCTATCTTATGATATAGGGTCTCACTGTTTCTCTGGTTGTCTGGACCCACCATGTAGACCAGGCTAGCTTCAAACTCACAAGGGATTCACCTGCATCTCTGTTTTGAGAGCTGAGAGTCTAGTGTGAACCACCACACCTGGCTCTTGTATACACCTATTCCTCAGAGTCTGTTTTCAAACTCTCTGTGGAATGGGCTTGGGTGTGATGACATGAGAAGTATCAATTAGAGACTCTATGAAAAGGACTAGGTATGTGAAGGGTAGTTTGAAATAGCCAGATCTGCACAGAGAGCAAGATGAAAGCAGCTTTCTGTACTGTTGAGTGAAACCAGGCTGGAAAAAAAAAAATCAGACTTTGGGTTGAGGCAGCTGGTGGCACAGAGCAGGGAGGGAAATTCGTGTCTGAGAAGAGGGGAAAGAGGAGCAGAGCACACCTGCTGGCGAGGGTGGCTGCTGCAGTGGCCAGCTCTGCTGCATGCTAGCAGGAAGTCACTGTCTGCAGAGGAAGGCCCGGTGCTCACCGACGGGAAAGGGGCCACTATGTCATTTAGTCATGGTTCAAAGTCCCACTGCTATTTGTTTCAACTGTATGGACTTATTCTACTTTTCATGTAGTGTTTGTACATTGCCAGCTACTCATCCAACCATCCATTCGCTGGATTTTTTTTCCCCCACCAATTCTATGCCTGGCTCTGGCTCTTCCAACCCAGGAACAGGGGTTGTTGAAAATAACTGCAGTTGTATTTTACATAGACACAAGGGTGAGTTCCTCATACTATGCAAGGTGTACTCGTTCATTTGAGAGTTTCCCCAGGCTGATGGCTTTAAGCATAAAGCCCAAAGCGTTCTCATATTGAAGAAGCTATGTGAGCAAGCAGAGTGTGGAGAGGCTCGCAGCTCTGCTGAGAGGCAGTCCAGTGTGGAGAGCACCGTGTAAACAAGAACACAGTGCTAAAGGCGTCAGTTTAGTGCCTTTCCTTCCCCTTCCTTCCCTCCATCCCTTTGCCCCTGTCCTCTGTCTTTCCCGTTTCTGACACAGCTTTTACTGTATAGTCCAGGTTAGTTCAGCCACACAGTCCTCTTGCTTTAGCTTGCTGAGGGCGGGGCTTGGAGACATGTGTATATACCCTGCTTTGTTTTTCTCTTTTCTATTTTCTCCCTTTCTCTTGTAAATTGACACATAGTTTTAGTTTTTTTTAAACACATGGGCACAAAGTTACTAGCATCTCACCTTCTTAGATACAATCCTTTCTACATACTGAAACGTTGAGCTCTCTAGTCACTTTGGAACGCCCACCCATTGTGATCTCCAGTTATCCTACTGTGCTGTAGGGCTGTCAGGGCCAGTGCCTCCTGTTTCAGTGACTTTGGTATCTCTCTGTCCCAGCCTTCTTAACACCTAGGTATTAGGAATTTGTTTTAGTCCTTTGTGATCAACATCTTTGTCTAAAGATGAGTGAGACCATGCATGATCCCACATTGCCATAGTGACAGGATTTCCCTTTCTTTCCAAGCCGTATAGTACCACCTTGTATGAATATACTACTGAGAAAAAGTGGCATTAGCTGAACAAGGCAAGGTGCTTCTTTATGATGTCTCCATGCAGGTGCAACCATGCTTCCTCCTGTTACCTTCTTACCTGCTTTTCTCCTGCCACATACCTTTCCCTCTCCCCAGCTCCATATAAGAGAAACACATCACGCTTGAATTTGTGAGATTGGCTTACTTCATTTACTATGATAATGTCCAATTATATATATATATTTTTTCCCTGCAAATGACATGATTTCATTTTTCTCCTTATGGATGAATAAGGCTCAGTGTACATTTCTTCATAAGTTCATTCACTGATGGGCACCTAGGATACTGTATAACTTGGCTATTGTGAGTATGACAGCAATAAATGTGGGAGGGGTTGGGTTTACTTTGACTACATACCCAGTGTTGGAATGCCGTGATCATATGGAGGTTCTGCTTACAGTGGTCTTATGTTTTGAATCTTAACATCAACATTTTTTATTTTATCATTTATTTTTTACTTTAGCCATACGAAGTGAGGTGAGGGAACAACTACAAGAAAACAGAGAAGCCCTTTAGACATTGGTATAAAAGTAAAGGTTCTTTTGGATAAAAGCGTCCCAGAGCAAAGCCAAAGCAGGGAAAACTAGATCAATGAAATAGCATCAAACCAAGCAGCTTTTGCACAGCACAGAAATCAACCATCAGAGTTACAAGACACCCTAAAGAATGGGAGAAAATACTCCCAACTGTCATTCTTAGGGGGCTGATAGCTAGAGTAAGGACCTCAACGGTGAAAGTTGAATCATCTAATCAACAGAAAAAAGATTCAAACAGATGCTCTCTGAAGGCTGGACACACACACACACAGATACACAAACACACACACACACACACACACACACACACGACTATAAGTGTATAAAAAGCTCAACTCTGTCTTGGAAATATACGTCCAAGAGCTACAGAGGTTTATGGATTTCTTATCTTTGTAGTTAATGTGGTTTAAAGCTCATTTTATTTTCTCTAGTTTGAAGTCATAAATGCAATGCTCTGTATGGATTTATGGGGGATTTATTGCCGTTTTTTTTTTCCTTGTAAATCATCTAAATAACTGCTGGATGCAGTTATATGGGTGGGGCTCAAACTTGTCTTTCTACTAAACACATATCCAGTTTTTTGGGCAGCATTTGATGGCAAGTTTATCTTTCCTCATTATTGTGTATTGCTTGTTCTTGTTGATAAGGAGTCAGATAGTCTCATATGTGAATCCTGTTTTGTTGGTCTGTCTGTCCGTATATCACCAGCATGGATTTATTCTTGACACTTTACAGTTTGGCTTAGCTTTCTGTCCAGTTTATTCTGTAAGAATATCTTGGCACTTGTTGACCTTGTATTTCTGCACAAATTTTTGAATTTTTTTTGTTTCTGAAAAACCAAGATCAGAAAAAACAAAACAACAACAACAAAAAAAACCAAGATCAGTTGGAATTTCAGTGGAATTGCTTTTTAAGCTAGAAATCACCTTGGAGGATGCTGACATATGTTTGAAATTCAAATTAATAATTGAAAAACAATTAAAGCATTTGAGAGATCCCCCTGCCTCAACCTCCAAAGTAAACGAAACTAGGTTTTGGCTACCATGCTTTAATAAACTGGTTTAAGAGATTAGAAGCTGGGTATTTGTAATTTAGATATTTTACTTTGTTGGCTATGGCCTCCAAAGTGAAGCAAAAATAACAAACAGAAGATATACGATAAAAGGAAAGAAAGAGATAATATCAGGACATTGCTCAGCAGACCTCCAGCATGATGCTGCCCACTTACAATCCAAAAGCTTGGGGCTAGTCTGGGTTCTGAAGTGGATCTGTCTTAAAAATCCAAGGGAAACAAACTAAACAGTGTGCCTCACAATGAAAGGAAGAAACTGTTGAGCTGTGTAACCATGGAAGCTTCGAACACCTGAGATGAAGACCGGACCCTTTAATACCCTTCGGACGTTTTAGTCTCAGGGCAGAGACAAAGGCCATGCAAAGCATGGAACCTACATGCGTAGTGACTCAATGGACCACAGTGCGTCCTCAAAGTTCTGAAGAAAAATAGCCCTCAGCCCAGAGTAGATTGCGTATATTTAATAAATGTGTGTATCTGTGTTCGGTCTGTCAGCTAAGTATGAAGTAGGATAAGGATTCTTTTGGTCACTCAGGGACTTAAATATGTATTTTTGGAGAGCAAGCAGTGAAGGCAGGTCCCAGCAGCTCCAGAGAACACCCAGCAAAGGAGGACGTCTGGTTAGACAAGCTTTAACAAAGGCTACCCTTAGAGTTTTAAAAAAATAAAGTATGTGTTTTTATTAACTTCATACAGAACTAGTATACTAATGAGGCTTTAAAAGACACCATCAGCACGAGAAGTTCTGGGAAGGGAGTTGTTGCTGGAACACTACTTTCATGTGAGTAACTTAATTGCAGAACCAAAGCAGGCTCCAGCATTGAGTGAAAAAAAAGTCTTGCTTTAGAGAGAGTTACTTAGCAGTTGTAACAGGCTCTTCCAGGGTGCTAACTCCTGTGAATTGAGGCCAAACTGTAGCTGAGTTGAATTTTAATTGTTAAGTAATCATCGTGTAAATAAGTCTAAGAATGGAGGAGACGTGAGCTGGAACTGAGCTGTGGAACTGCTCTGATTCAGCCTGAGTTTCACCTACCTCCTTAACTAAGAGCTTTAAGTAAGGACTCAGGCTGGACTTTGGAGTCAGTGAGAGGCAGCTGCCTTCAGGGAAGTTGTGAGCAGCCATGTCGGCAGCTAGAACTAAAGGAGAAGTGGCCACAGTGCAGCCAGGGAAGTTTCACTGAGACTGTGCCCAAGAGAAAGCAAGCAGGCCCCTTGCTTTTGACCGTTTGGGGAACTTAAGCCCTTTAATCCTCAATACAGCTCTCCATTAGTGATCGCTGTGCTCTGGGAGCTGGGAAAGCAGAAGCCTCCTTGGATCATACAATCAGTTCGGACAATGTTTTGTGATGATTTCTGTTTTCAAGAAATTACAATCTTCACAACTTAGTGATTTGATGAACCGTAGTAATTTCATAAGAGCTGGCTGTTATGGAGGATCGTAATGACAGATACGTCATGTTTGTGTCAAGTTTTGTTCTAAAGAAGTCAGGAGTCCAGGTGGCTTGTACCACTCCTGGAAATACCAATGAAGTGCTTGCTTCACCTGGTTTAGAAGTGGAGGTTTATGGAAGTCACTGGAAAATAAAGCAAAACCTATCACCTTACCTAATGGCTCCAACTTTGTATTTTTATGTGTTTTAGAACCTATTATTACATTTATTTCCTTAAGTGTTTGAATTCAGCACATTAATATGAAGTGCTATGTTGAATAAGAAGAAATGATTCTAATTTGAAGGATATTTAACTTTTAGCTCAGTTTTAAATTTGTGTGTGTGTGTGTGTGTGTGTGTGTGTGTGTGTGTGTGTGTGTGTGAATGTGAATGTGGCTGTCCCCTGAGGCCAGAGGCATCAGATCCTCCTGAAACTGGAGGTACAGGTGGTTGTGAGTTGCCCATTTGAGTCCTCTGCTAGGGTGGTAGGAACTGAGCTGTCTCTCCATTCCCCTTGAAGGAGTGTTCTAGTCCAATAGCCGACACCAGACATCAGAGGAGCTCCAGGTCCCATGTCCTGGAATAGGGAACTGAGCACAGGGATAACTGCAACAGAAGCAAAGACAGTTGCTTAGGAAAACAACACGCTTCGGAGGGAGGAAGCTAACCAGGGCCCTCTATAAAGGATTGGTGCTTTTCGACTCATTTGCTTAGTGTGGGTGTCATGTGAGACTTTTCCTGGGAAGACAGGACACACACTCACCCACACCTCCACACACAGCCCTACTTATCCCAGATAAGGAACTCATGCCAGACAAAAATAGCCATTCTGCCACATCTAACCTAGTGAACCAATGAGTTTTTATTTGTTCTAGTTTCAGGCATGTATGTGAGGGGTTACTTACGGTAGCACGGACAACTCAACATGCAGCTACATTCCCAGACATCTTTCATCAGCACGAGTGACAGATCACAAAAGCTGCAACCCAAGACTGTATGACTGGCAGCTGCACAGGTCTGAGCCTCTCCTCCCAGGCTCCTTCCCCAGAATCTCTCTACTGCTCCCATAACCTCTGGAAGAGGCCTTTGTGGATTTAGTGAAGTTTAGCTCTCCCAGGTCCATGAAGTTTGTTCACTTCCTGACTTCATGAGGCTCCTCCATCATTGTTGGAGGGAAGGGTGCTCTACAGTAACGGTGTCTGTTACATGTAGTCCTACATACAATGTCATGTGCCACACGTGGAACCCACTGCTGTGCATTTTAGGATTGCAATGAGCTGAGGGAGCCTCTCTGTGCCTGTGCCAATGGCCCTAGCTGGTCGCGGCCAATCTTGGTGTAGATTCCTGGCTGTCCTCTTAACTACTTTTGCTGTGTTTTCTGTGAGTTATCACCGCCACCCCCCGCCCCCAATACAATTGACTCAATCCTTCAGGGTCTTTTGTGGAGCTGAGAGGTGGTGCTCATCTTCTGTAATCACTTTAATGCTGCAGTGGACCACAGCCCCCCTCTTAAGGAGCCTTGTCCTGACCTGTCTAGTGGCTGGAAAGGAAGATCGGTTTCCCTAACAGGAACTGGCTGGAATCACGGTAGTGCAAAGAGTTTATTTCCAAATTACATCTGGATGTGTTGACCCTTAAACATCATTTCCTCGTGAGCTTTAGGTGTGCCCCCTGGCATTGCTGTTACCATGTCCAGCACCATCAAGTCTTGTACTATAGCTCCCTTCATCATTTTAGTGGTGGAGTTTAAGAGTGAGATCCTTTGCCTTATTGAAAGGAGTACCGATGGTCCTGTATCGAGAATGTGGGAAACACAAAAGAACAAGTCCAAAAAGGAATTAATGAGAAACTGGGCTAAACACAGTTTGAGGTTTAATAACTGAGTAGATGTTATTCCAACAGTGTTGAAGAATAAAATCCTTAAGTTCTGTTAGGTTTATAAGTAGGACTTACCTTTATATTTAAGACCTTCACTTCTCTTGTTTAAAGATTTTGAGGTTTAAAAAAAAATGTGTATGTGCCTGCCAAATGCATGCGGGTGTCGAGGGAGGCCAGAGGAGGTCATCAGAGTCCCTGGAGCTGCAGTGACAGGTGGCTGGTTTTGAGCTGTTGGTGTGAGTGCGGACAACTGAACTCAGGTCCTCTACCGGAGCAGCACAGGCTCTTAACTACAGAGTCACGTCCCCAGCTCCTCTGAGGTCCTTAAAGCTGGCAGCTACGGACAGCCTTGTCTCTAAGATGTTCCTGTGGCTGTAGCAGAACTCTAAACTTACGGAATAATCCCCTGGGTTCTTTCTATCTGGGTGAGATTGCTCTTCATATACCCTTAAAAAATGTCAGCAAACATTGCTAAGTGAAGTCTGCCTTTTCCTCCAAATGTGCCTGTCTTTTACGCTAGGTGATGGAAAGGTGGTGACTGAGGTCTACTTCCTGAGCCATCATGGAGAGAGAACAAATACACCTTAATGCCTCTTGACTTGTGGTACTTAAAAAAAATGTTAAGGTATGAGTGACTAAAACAGTTACTGTCTGTCTTTTCCAGAGCTGTGAGTCATGAAATCCTTTAACATTATTTTTATGAACCTGTTTTGTTCAACGACGTCTTAGCTCCTCTGTGTACCAGCCATTTTCAGTCAGTCTGTACCTCTGTGGGTGGCCTGTTCCTGTGGAAGAGGCTTATGTTAAACTGTGGACCCACTCAGCATAGCCACGTTCAGAGTTATGAATGGGACAACCCTCATTTAGGTGGATTTCCTCTTTATCCAAGCCATAAAACCCTGTTCATATAGAACTCCATTGAGAGCAGTTCTTGCAAAGTGCCCCGATTCCCCGCAGCTCTGGTTGGCATCACCTCTTTAGAATCCTCCCAGGCTGTCTCCCTGGTTTCTCTCAGTAGCAGGTCAAGTGTTATCTCTCAGGGCTAAGGCTGTCAGTTGGCATTCATTCATTCATTCATTCATTCATTCATTCATTCATTCTAATCACTTTTCCCCTTGGCTTTTGGGTCTGTATTTTATCTCTGTTTTTGGAAACGGTAAAGTTAACTTGAATTTTTCTGGGATTCCACTTCTTTCTTTTGTACTGTCCCCCTAATGTCTGGAGCATACTGAGTAATTATCTAGCAGTATCTAACCATAGGATTTTAAAAAATAACTTTCAATTACAATATACTTAACCATACACATGTGTGCACATACATGCATACACACACTCACCTCCCTAGTACTCACATTCACATGCACCATCTTTTAAGAGGTTTTATCTATTATCGACCTTATTATGCCTTAGAACTGCGATATACTTACACTTTCTGATTTTGTCTTCACTTCCTCCTACTTCTACTTTGGAACAATCTCTTACCCTTGGATAAAGATAATTTATCATCTAAATTTATTACCTGAAAAGCATTTTCTTGTCTCTTTTAACCTTTCCAAAAATCAATATATTTTGTATCTATAACACCTATAAAGAAACTGTATCTGAAACACAAGCAAAACATATCCGTAACTATCATGGTAATTCTACTTGTTCTTCAAACAAGGTAGGCCTTCAGAGGTAGGCTGAAAGCCTGGTGTCCTGCCATAATTTTATGTTTATCTCCTTTGCTTTAGTTATAAAAACAGGTACACAATCACACCCTAGTTTCATTTTTGTGACTGCGATAAGACACCAAAAGCAACTTTGGGAAGAAAGGATTTACTTGGCTCCCAATTCCAGATTATAGTCCATATTTCGGAAAAGTCAAGGCAGGAACTTGAAGTACCACACTGAACCCATGGTCAAAAGAGAATAAACACTTGGTCACTTGCCTCTCACCTGGGTTTTCACTCTTCTGCAGTTCAGAGCACACACAGCCCATGGTGTCACCCACATTCCTACTGGGTCTTTCCACTAAAATTCCCAATCAAGATGATCTCCTACGGACAAGCCCACAGGCTAAAATGGTGTAGGAATTTCCTCATTAATTTCTTCATGACACATTCCAGGTGATTCTGGGATGTGTCAAGTTGACAGTTAAAATCAGCTAATCATACAGAAAAGACACAGATGAGTTATTGTCTGACATGTACTGTAAAAGAAACCTGAATCTCAATTATATTTCTCGTTGAGTGAAATGTATTAGCACCTACTATGTGATATATTTTCTATGTGTGTCAATCAGGAAGCAAGAACATGACTCTACAATGACCACTTCTTGTTTCTGTTGCCCCATTTTTTTTACAGTTATATTTTAGAGGTCTGCATCTTAGTTAGATCTGGCTAAGATAAAGACCTTGAAAACCTGTTGGAAGAGGCAGCAGGGGTGCGTATGCACGTGGGTGCAGCTGAGATCATGGGTAGAAAGGCAATAGCTTCTATACCTAATGCCACCACCAGGTTAAAATTCACCCTGTAGATATTTACATCCATACACACAAGACACATGTAAATTAAGCATGCCAAGAATAGTAATTAGCGGGCTGGGGATTTAGCTCAGTGGTAGAGCGCTTACCTAGGAAGCGCAAGGCCCTGGGTTCAGTCCCCAGCTCCGGAAAAAAAAGAACCAAAAAAAAAAAAAAAAAAAGAATAGTAATTAGCTTGCAAATTTTAAAAGTGAGGTAAATAGCCTCAGAATTTGCTGCCCTATTATTTTTAGAAATTCTGAGGGTGGATTGAGTTTTGCCCCAGGCTGTTTTAGAGATAAACAAATCAACATAATAATAGGTACACAAAGGCAATCATCCTGAACACACACTATAGAATTACATTGAGTGCCATCAGTAGAAACAAAGTAGAAACTTTACATCTGTGTACCTCTGAAACTTAGGAAAGGCCCAAGAAGGCAAAATGGACAGGAGATGAAGTTTATTGTTTCTTTCCCTGTTGGGGATATATTGCAGAGGGCGGCTAGTGTGGGTCACCCTCCCCTTCTGGAGGTTTCAAGGAGCCTGCTGAAAACAGGGCAGGATTTTCCTTTCTTCCTTAGTAACTGCTTTGATCTTATCATCACAGCTTCCTTTCTTTCTTAAATATTTAATTACATTTATTTATTATTTGTGTGAGGGGACAGGGAGGTGCACATGCACCACAGTGCACGTTTGGAAGTCAGAGATAGCTTTCGGGGGGTGTTGTCTCCTACAGCGAGGGTCTCAGGGATTGAACTTAGACTATCAGGCTTGGCAGCAAATGCCTCTGCTGCAACTGCAAGTCTTCACTGTTTTGAGGATGCTCACTGGCATCAGCTTACGCCTGTGGGTCTCTGCTGAAGCGTTATAATCCTTTGCAAAGACCTGGAGAAGATAAGGGAGCGAGCTATGTTGGCGCATGCGACATAAGATGGCTTCCCATGGCAGAGCTCTGGAATGGATGCCCTGTTGCGTGCCTGGGGAGCAGCAAAGAGCATCATGGGTGACAGGCAGCCAGAGTAGAAGCAGTGCACGTCAGGGGCTGGAAACTGTGGGATCACATGTGAGAGGTTTGTCAGCCGCTGCAGAGTTAGGCTTTTATGTGAGCAACACTATGGATGCTGTGAAACCAAAATGTGACATCACTCAGGCGATGAAGGAGTCAAGTCAACAGATGTCCTCAGAGCTGACTGTGAATTGGAAAGGGAGGAAAGAGTCAAACCACTGAGAACCATTTTTCTAATCTTGAGGCTCTGTGCTCTAGGCCCTGGTAGGTATTGGCCACAGAGATTCTGGGTCTACAGTCAGGTTCTGGGTCAGATTGGAAGACAGAGGCAACGAGGGTTTCTCAAAGACTGGATGTAGACTGTGCAGGGGAGGTCGAGGTGGCCTGCAGCATTTCTGGCGTGTGCAGCCCCCGAGGCTGAAACTGTCATTTTATAAGAGGAGGACTGGGAGGAAAACAGATTCAAAGGAAGATAGAAGTCGTGGTGTAGGGTAGGCTGAGTTAAAGACGGCTGTTCTAGGAGGTCAGGGTTTAGTAGGCTGAGTTAGAGACGGCTGTTCTAGGAGGTCAGGGTTTAGTAGGCTGAGTTAAAGATGGCTGTTCTAGGAGGTCAGGGAGTAGTGGGCTGAGTAAGAGACGGCTGTTCTAGGAGGTCAGGGTTTAGTAGACTGAGTTAGAGATGGCAGTTCTAGGAGGTCAGGGAGTAGTGGGCTGAGTTAGAGACGGCTGTTCTAGGAGGTCAGGGTTTAGTAGGCTGAGTTAAAGACGGCTGTTCTGGGAGGTCAGGGTTTAGTAGGCTGAGTTAGAGATGGCTGTTGTCTCGTAGTGATGTAGAGCAGTCTGTGTAGTGAACTTCATAGGAAAGGAGCCTTTTTTGGCTAGAGACTTGGGAATTAGTAACATGTGTTAAAAAGGATTTTTATTTTATTCATGTATGTGCATACATGAGTTTATGTGTGTGTACTGAATGTAAGCATTAGTACTCCGAGGTCAGAGAGGAGCACTGGAGTCCCTGAAGTCAGAGTTTAGGCGCTGCAAATGGGACCTGTGTCTTCTGCAAGAGCAGCAAATGCTCTTAACTGCTGAGCTTTCTCTCCAGCCCCATTATTAGATTGCCATTATTGGCCAGAAGGTTCAACATTTTAAGAGTGGATGGGATGTTTAAAGCAAGAAAATGAGAGTGGATGGAGAAAAAGTCCCAAGAATTCAATCCTGATGATTTCTGACTTGCCCAGGTCAGGAAAACCAGGAACAGAGGAACAGGTAAGGGACGATTTGGCCAAAGAAGACCAGTAGGAGTTGAAGTAGAGTAAAATCAATAAGAGTCAAGTAAGGGATAACTTGCTTCAAGGAACAGAGTATTCAGTTTGTCAGATAATGTCTCCTATTCATGAAGGTGAAGGTTGAAACTTGACCATGTGATTTAGCAATGGTCACTGGTTGTTGTGACGCATTGAAATGTACCCTGAACAGGAATGGGTTCACAAGAAGTTGAGCAGTGAGAAAATAGGGGCTGTGGCATAGAAGGTTATGGAATAGCCCCATAGTATCAGGGGAAAATTGACCATGTGATGCTGGGCGAGAAGAGAGGAGGAAGAAAAAGGGGGAAGGAAAAGGGAGAGAGTGAGATTTCTTAAGATTGACTAGTGTTGACTGGGGTTTCCTTTTGAGACTGGGAGGGGGTAGGATAAGTGGAGTGAATGAAGAGACAGGATCTTAGAATGACCTCTTAGAATGATTTGGCTTTAGTAATAAAAGAGAAGTTGAATATATGAGCCTACATCTATGTTAATGAGTATAAAGAGTTATGAGAGCTTGAGGACTCCAGCTATTTTTAAAATAAAAAATTTGCATTTTTAGGACTGACTTAATAGGAATTTCTTCAATATATGTTACATAATGGAGTTACAAATAATTCAAATGGCCTCTAAATAGAAATGTGAAAAGATAGTTTAAAAAGATAGATATTAAAAATAAAGGTGAAGCATGATAAAGACATCTGGTGTTGACCTCTGATCACCACATAAATACACATGGACAAGCACACCTGAATACACGCATATACCATAGTGAGACAGGCAGAGAGTGGGGACTTGTTTTGTACAGTATCTGAACATATTTGTGATGCTGTGACATGAGATATATATGATACACATTCATGCTGCATGCATATTAATGCTTTTCGTAGTTTGGATTTTATGTAGGCAACAGGAGCTAGAAGTTTTCTTCCCCAAGGCAGGTAATAGAGACTCTGATCTTCCCTGTCTCTTTTGCCTTAGATCTGACTAAGAAGAGTTTCTCTGGCTTACTCTGCCATTCAGTGGTAAGACCATCCTCGCCCAAGGTTATCCTGCCCTGCTAGGAGGGATGTTGCAGAAGAGGCCAGAGTGAATACTGCAGCAAGCTGGCCTGTTTCTCCAGCTAGTCTGTTAGCCTTCGGTCACATCCTTTAGTCTGATCTTGTTTTGATTGACTGTCCTGCTGCAGTGATGGTTGTCACTCTGTCTCACTACGGTATATGTGTGTATTCAGGTGTCTTTGTCCATGTGTATTTATGTGGTGGTCAGAGGTCAACACCAGATGCCTTTATACATGATTCACCTTTATTTTTAATTAATATTAATTAATTAGTTACAGACTCTGTCATCGAACCTGGGACAGGTTTCCAATTTGGCAAGGCTGACCGGCCGGTGAGCTCCAGGGATCTGCCTGCTTCCCTCATCCCCTAACCCCAGAGCTGGGTTACACATGTGCCCCTCCACGGCAAGCTTTTCTATGGGTACAGGGAATCCAAACTCAGTTCATCTGTGAACAGCATGCACTTTACCCTCTGCTCCCCTCCCTTAGCCCCTTTTAATATATTTTGTAAGCCATCATGTGCTCCCCTGGGTTACCCCAGCTGCTTGAATAAATAATTGAACATGAGGATGCTTTTGGGAACTCTGGGTTACAGCCAGAATGTTGGGAACACTGTCTAAACAATCTAGGACAAATGGCATCTAAAGTGTCCGTGTTGTGCCTGACTCTAGGCAGGCAGGCAGGGTCAGAAGTAAGTGGAACTAGTGGGTACCCCTCAGGTGTCCGCTGCTACAGAATCGATAGCCTCGCTGGCTAGTAGAGTGAAGTCTCTTCACCTTTTTTAGGTCACTGGAGTCTTTTGTGTGATGTGAGAATAGAGGAGAAAAACAAGTGTAACCATTGCCACCCGATGGAGTCAGTGAATCCTGAGGCAGACTGACAGGGAAAGAAAGAGCTTTATTGACAGCAAGCTGGCTGTTGAAGATAGCAGGCTCTTGTCTTCCAGGGATCTTACCCTTTGCCTGAGGGAGAATGTTTTATGGGGACTTTCAGGGGTTTGGGTTCCAGACAGATGGGCTACCTCAGTTGCCCATTGTCCCTAAACAAGGCCTGTGGAGTGTGGGCTACACACATCCCCTCTTGCCCACTTAGGTCAGTGAGTGCTGTTGTCCACAACATCCAAACAAGACACACACGATCAGCTTCTGTGCAGGCAACCGAGGCTTGTGTTTGGTCGCGTTGGTGTTTCTGGACGAACACTTCGCGGATGTGAACTTCTTCCAGAATTTGGGACCAGGTTCTGCTCTGAAAGAGGAGGCCTGTGTTCTCGTTAACGTACCTGTGCAGTTAGTCAACAACAGACAGACTTTAGCGAGCGTGAATCCTCCAGAGGTGGAGTAGGCAGAGTGAGGAGAAACCTGTGAGGATTGGAGAGCCTCCTGTGCTTTCTCAGGTAGTTTATGGTTCCCGATATAGCACTTGTGTATTTTTAATTGTTATGACATTAAACTAGGGAATAGTGTTGTATTCCATAAACATATCTTTTTCGAGGTAGTGACACTAACCACTGACCGAGACAGAAAAGTCCCTGAAGTGAAGCCATAGAGGGCAATGATGAGGAGTGGGATTTGGGTCTCTGTCAGCTGTCAGAGGGACCCTCAGTTGAAGAATTGACTGAGTCACAGTGGCCCAGGGGCACGTCTGTGAGGTATTTTCTTTTTAAAAATTTATTTATTCACTTTACATCCCAATATCAGCACCCCCTTTCCTCCCAGTACCCCCTCATGCAGACACTCCCTCCATACCCCCAAAACCTCTCACCTTGGTATATCAAGTCACTGAAGTGCTAGGAGCCTGTGAGCCATTCTCTTAATTGCTAACTGATGTAGGAGGGACTCAGACCACTGTGGGCAGTGCCACCCCTGCAGAGGTGGCTCTGGGTTGTAGAAGAATGCTGACTGAGAACTAACCAGCCAACAAGCAGCATTCTCCCATGGCTCCTGCCTCTGTTCCTGCTTAAGTTCCTGCTTGGATTCACTCAATGATGGATTTGTGACCTGGCAGTGTAAGTCAAATAAACCGTGAACTCTACCAGCTGCTTTTGGTCAGTGTTTAATCACAGCAACAGAAAGTAAATGAGGACAGTCACTCAGTAATCAGTGGCCTTTTCTGCATATTTTTCTTAGTTATCTCTGCTTGGACAAATGACTTAAACCCTCAAACCTCAATTTCTTATAAAGAGGGAGAATAACCATCTGGCAAAGATTTAATAGTTAGTGAGATAAAACATCCCATTTCCTTGTACTGACAAGCAGTCACAGTTCTAGAAGGTTCTTTGCATGCTACCAGAAGAAAATGGTAATTGTCCATTATCTCCCAGTTACAAACCCTGTGACCTATGACAGTGACCTGCCTCAATATCCACTGGTGCAGTAGTGGCACACATGTGAGTAACTAACCACCTTTGGATTGGATGTAAGATGCAGTCTGTGAGATGAGATCCGTATCTGACATGCTAAATTGATCAAGAACCCGAGAGTAGAGAGGTCAGGGGCTGAGGGGAAAACCTGGTACTGTTATTCTGCTAAAGAAACATAGCAATACAACGACTCCAAGTGACATATTGCCATACCCATCGATCAGTACACAACCCTCATCAGGGGAACTTGTGGTGAATGCGATTAACAGAGAGACCCAAAGTTGGCTAGTGTGCAGAGAATGAGACACTTTGGGTCACTCAGCCATAAATGGAAGATTCTCATCAGACTCCTCAAGGCTCAGGGATCTATTCAGAAGGGGAGGCGGAAACATTGTAGGAGCCAGAGGTGGTGAACGACTCCAAGGAAATAGTGTCTTCCAGATACAGGAGGACTGATGTGCATATACATTTAAACAGAGACTGTGGTAGCACCCACAAGACCTGCACACTTCAACTCAGACAGAATTCTAGCACTGAAAAGGAGAAGTGGACAGTCCCACCCCAACCAAGAAGCTATTCCCAATTGATATTTGCTAGGAAAGGGAAAATACATTTTCCAGTGGAGTATCACTGGGAAGATTAGCCCTACTCCAAAACAGGCCCCATGTTCTGAGTAGTTGGCCAACACAAAACCTCCCTCTCCTCTCCCCTCCCCTCCCCTCCCCTCCCCTCCCCTCCCCTCCCCTCCCCTCCCCTCCCCCCTCCCCTCCCCTCCCCTCCCCGCGTGTGCACGCGCACGCACGCACACACTCATATATATTTATGCCGTGTGTATACTTTTTTGTTTCGATATTTTTTTGTTATACTGTTTTTTGTTTGTTTTGATTTTCATTTTTTTGCATTTGTTTGTGTTTCAATGAGTGAGGGTGAGAGTGAAAGAGAGCAAGAAAAAGAGCATGAATTTGGGTGGATAGGGAAGTGGAGAGGGTCTGATAGGAGCTGAGGGAACTGAAAAGTACGACAAGATGTGTTATATGAAAGAGTTAAAAGAATGTTCCGAACACCTTAATGTATTGTCTAGGATGGTGAAGGGTTTGTGGTGTGTATGTTCGGTTTTCTGTAATTAGGTGAATCCCAGTTGTAAGAAGAAAGTTGTTTTACTTCCTGTTTCTATCTGATGTGTGTGTGAATACCCATACTCACACCCAAGTCAGTCAATATCTGAGTTAGGAGAGGACTTCGTTGCATATCTGCTGGCAAGCCTGTTCTGTGATAGCAATTCTTGCAGGAGTTTATATCTAAATTACGGTTTCTGATCTTGTCTTTGAAAATCCGTAAGAAAAAGCAAATAACCAATCTTAACAATTCAGTGTGTGTGGTATTTGTAGGGATTTTTCTAATAGCAGTGTCAGTTAGCTTTGGTCACTAGCGCTGTGCACGCAGGGCTCATGGGCTTAACTTGAGACATGAAGTGACACGCTACAGGCGCTCAGTGGTCGGTCACCAGGACCAGCACATACTGCTGTCAGCAGACCTGCAAGAAGGGTGTTGTAGACCTCTTTTTTATGTCTCACACTGAAAAACAGTTGACCTCCATATTTTCCCATTATAAACTAAACATACAACAGTGGCTCACACATAGTAGGTGTTCAATATTTATGAAAATATTTATGAAAAATTTGAATAAATGAATATAAATTCAAATTCTTTATTCAATTGATGTCATTTTTTGACAGCATCATTTGTTAATCTTGAGATGTCTTTCCTTATTTCTTTGTTCTTATTTGGATTTAGTAGTATTTTTCTGTCTAAAATTAGTGTATATTTTTTAGAAAACCAATGTGGTCATGGTAAATGTCAATGTTAACGTTTAATTAATGCATATACTATATGAGAATAATAAAACAATACCCATATTTTTCATAACTAACTGAGGAAGAATAACCTGAAGTACTTTTTAGGCAGGCATTTCAGAGGTAGTTTAATAAGGGGAATCTTGCCGGAAAGTGCTAAGAAGTTTTGGTGTACAAATAATCTCTTGTGGGGTAGAAATACCTGATGGGAGAGAGTGTTAGGTGCATGAAACAGGCTCCAGCCGTGGCTACCTGTTAGCCAGTGCCCAGTTTTCTCACAGCGGCGTCTGGGCACCAGGAAGCTAATAGCCCTGGGGTACACTGATACAGGTGAGAGAAGCTGCCAGTGGGACGCTGTGTGCCAAGGGTGCATGCCAGGGGCTGCTAGATAAAGGAGTAATCACTTCACGTGGCAAATGTGACACATCTGTCTTCCCATCACACCCCCTCACGGTCTGCTACATAGGGGTCACCCCCTTCTCCCTCTTTCCCACTAGTTATTCTGTCAGACAGCGAGTCCCCAAGGCCACCATTCTCTTTGTTCACTATTCTATTCTGAGTGCCCAGTTATCTGTGACACATGGTAGATGCTCGAAGAAAGAGAAAAACATGACAGTGTAAGCAGGCCTAGGCATTTCTGCTTGTTCTGTTTAATGCCTCTTTCTTCCTTTTTAGTTACCTGGTTCTTTGAACCCTACTTGAGAATACTTGTAGCTGTACTTGTACTTGTATTCAAGTATTATTCAGAATACTTGAATAATGTGCAGTGTCTAGCTGGGAAAGCACACCGCATTGCCAGACCTCACAACTCGACTTTTAGGGATCCTTTGAAGGTACTGGTGGCATGCACGGTAGTGACTCGAATTTTGTAGAATGAACCTGGTCACTGCACACGGCACACAGACACTGTTGACATCCTCACTGGTCCAGAGGAAAAGAATGTGGATGTGTTTGTGTTTATCACTCCTAACCTCCAGTAAGTTCGCCTCCTGGCCATGCCACTTTTACCTTTCCACACCTGGTGAAGGCCGTCCTGGGGGAGGTCAGGAGGGCCTCCTGAAGACTGCTCAGTGCTTCTGTAGATTGCTCCTACTGGCTCTGGGAGTACTGCGTTATCAAATGCAACTCAGACTGGGGCAGCTCAGTATTGGGACATTCACCTCGTGTGTGGTCCTGGGCTTGATCCCAGCATGCATCATACATAAGTAAACCATCAGTTGTCAAATGTGCAGTAAAAACGTAGTAGTTTTCAGTTAAGGGTAGTGTCTGCCAGCAGTGACTTTGGGAAGGTTGAGACTAAACTTCCATGAGTCCCAGCAAAGCTCAGACTTGTTTCCCTCGGTATCTCTGCAGCCAGCCTTCTGCAGAGCCTCAGGTAGCACTGGGGGTTGATGCTGCACTTTAATGGCTCGCTCTATAGAGCATTTTGTTTGTTTATTTTTACTTTATTGAGAAGGATCTCGGTATGTGGCCCAGGCTGGAGTTGAGTTTATGGTGATTGTCCTGCCTCAGCCCGTGAGTGCTGGGGTTGTACTGATGAAGCTTCTGTGCCTGGTTTACAGTGCCTTAAGGTGCTCTGCACATGTACACATGTTTAGTAAGAGTGAGGGTTGGCAGGAGGGTGTTAGTCTGTGTTTGCCTAGGTCAGAGGACAATTTTCAGAAACTTAGGTCTCACCTTCTTCTATTATGTGGGGTCTGGGAATTGAATGAACTCTGATCGTCAGGTTTGGTAGCAAACACTGTTATTACTGAATCATCTCAGCAGCCCAGAAAGATTTCCCTGGGAACCACTTAGAGTAGATTTAGGGCTGTGGTGAAGAAGTGAGGTTAAGTATGAACTTGAACTTGTTATTCCATCTTCACTGCAAAGCCGCAGCTCGGTTTAAATTGAGAAAGTGATTTGAATAGTTCATTCTATTTTCATTCTATTTTTGAATGGGGGGGTTGCCTTTGTTGTGTGTTTTGTTGTTTTCTGAATTTTTTTAAAGGATAATTATTCCTGAACGATCACTGGTGTCCATTGTGCCATTTGTCTTTATGTATAGAACATTGCCTTCAAATTATTAGTGGTTTTAATGAGAGGCAGTGGGGAAGGGTGGGAGGTGTGACTGTCGTCTATTAGAACAGTGATCTCAGTTTTATGTCATTTAATCCCCTCAGCAATTCTGTAAGGCAAGGAATACTATCCCACCACAGAGATAAGGGTAAAGACAAGATCAGGGAGGTAACTGGCTTAGAGCAGTCAGAGTTTCAGGCCTTGGTTTTAAGAGAATTCAACTCTTTCTAGTCTTCCGTCTCCGTTTACTCTCCTGGATGGTGTGAGCAGTTCATTCATGCACCAATGACTGTCAGGTTGTGTATATCATGCTGGGCCTTAGGAGCAAGCAGTCAATGCTCTGGGCCCTGATGGGATTACAGTGGTACATGAGATGTGTGCTTCAGCGGGATAAGTCCTGACCTGAGGGTTGCCAAGGGTAGAAGCAGGTATAAATGTGCACTGTGGAAGCCCTGGTAAAAGCAGTGTTAGCTTGGACTAAGGGAGCAGAGGAGCTGCAGAAGAGTGGGGTGGATCCATGATGCCTATGGGACACAGGATTGGTAAAATTAAGGATGATAAGAATTTGGAAGGTTCCAGAAGAGTTGGGGATGACTTCAGGTGTGATCTGGATTGTATGTTGTTGCCTTTAATTTGTGGAAGAACAAGGCAGGATGCAGAGCAGAATAATGATAACACTGATGTATGGGTTAGTTTGGTTAGGTTCCACTAGGCTGGTAAACACCTGAGAATTCCGTGGGATCTGGGGCCCTGAGAGAACATTGAATATCAGTCACATATTAGAAGCAAATGTAATAGCCCTTCCTATGTCGGTAAGGTAGCCATCTGTAGTCCCGCATAGGAAATATTAATCATCATGCACCCTGCAAGATGCCAACACCTTAGCAGCTTTCAAGAACTACGTGTCTCTGTGTGACTCCAGGGGCTACATCTAAGAGTTCACATGGGGATCTTTGATGGAGCTCCCAGGCACACAAGAAGCACATAACTACCTGCTCTTTGCATATTGGTGAATAGTGAAAGAATAAGGTTCCCACTGAGGCACTGAAAGGAGAACATCTAGGTTTGACTAGCTTGCAAATCGAACCATGCATTAGTCTTATAGACACTCCTTAAAACAAAGTATTTTGGATAGCTCGTGCCCTTTGGGTTACTCAGTAGACAAAATTATAAATGTTAACATCTCAGGATGCTGTGAGTGAAGGAAGCCTCCTAGGAACAGTTAAAAATGGGACATCCCCAGTGGGCGCTACCTGGAAACCATTCAAATGCAAGACAGCAGGTAAACAGTGCTTGGTTCAGTAGACCCACACACAGCAGCACGGTTGACTGTGCTGGATACAAAATGCTTTTTAAATGAAGGAAGCCAGACACCAAAGAACGCAGACTGTATGATCTCATTTATATAAAGTTGAAGAACAGAAAAACACCGAGGACAGTGGAAAGGAAGGCGTGGGAACCGCAGGGGGACTGAGATGCTCTGTGAACCGAGGAGGGTGCTTCTTAGACAGTGCATTCATCTGTCCCAGCTCATTAACTTGCATACTTAGATTTGTTCACTTCACTGTGAGTTTCAAATCAGCAGCAACATAAGAAAATGAAAACAGATGCTGAGCATTTGCATGGGAATAAGCCCTGGGAGTCCATGCCTGCTGTTTCAGGCGCAGGGAACTCACAACAAGCCTCCAACCCCTCGTTTTAGATCCAGAATGAGTTCTCTTTACACACTGCGACCTGTGCACCATAAATATCTATTCCAGCAAGACTACTGAGCAAGTCAGATTGCTTGAGGTAGTATTCTAAATTACCTTAGGAGAACAGGTGTAAGCCGGGAGGATTTCCATTCCCACATTGTCCTCTTGTACACTCAAGGCTGCAGCAGGGAGCTCACAGGACTTACCTGAGGGTGGAGCAGCTCTGCCTTCCTTATCTAAGCTGGACAGAGGGGCAAGAGGTAGGGAGGGAGAAGGCAGAGGTCACCCGCAGGAGGTGCTTTTAAGACTTGAGATTTATATGTGCATGTGTAAAGGAGATACATTTTAAAAACATTTCCACCATTATTCATGTTGCTTTATTTGTTCTTTTGAACAGGAGATAGTGGGTAACCTCCTTCAAAATGGAAGATGGAAAGCCCGTTTGGGCGCCCCACCCCACAGATGGATTTCAAATGGGCAATATTGTGGATATTGGCCCTGACAGCCTAACAATTGAACCTTTGAACCAAAAAGGCAAGGTAAGTTTCTCGGAGGGATTTCAAAATGGGATTTCTTTCAAACACCTCTCTCTCTCTCTCTCTCTCTCTCTCTCTCTCTCTCTCTCTCTCCCTCCCTCCCTCCCTCCCTCTCTCTCTCTCCCTCCCTCCCTCCCTTCCTCCCTCCTTCCCTCTCTCTTTCTCTTTCTGCCCAAGAAAGATAAAAGTGAAAACCTATTCCTGCCACAGTGGAGGAAACAAATGTCTATGAAGCTTTGGGCTGACTTCCTTGATTAAATGGGATGTGTGTACTATGAGGAAATAAGATCCAATGATAATCAGACACCTAGTATTCTGTGCTGGGTGATAAAATACAGTCAGTGGCAGCATTTTTACCCCATATGCTACACTATTAGAATCACCTGGCCAGCCATGTTGTAGTCAACGTGTTACAAAGTAAACATGTGATGTCAAGTTCTTCCAGGGAGCCTCAACTCTCCTTTTCCTGTTTTTCTTTTTTCTTTCTTTGTTTCTCTTGTTTACTTGAATTTACTTATTTACTTAAACATATACTGTGGGATGGAGTATCTTTTTGTTGTTTTTGTGCTTTGTGGTTTTTTTTTAATTTTATTCTATGTGTTAGTGCTTTGACTGCATGTATATCTGTGTGAAGGTGTCAGATCTTTGAATTATGGACGATTGTGAGCTGCCATGTTGGTACTAGGATTTGAGCCTGTGTCCTCTGAAAGAGCAGTCAGTGCTCTTAATAGCTGAGCCATCTCTCCAGCCCCAGATATTTGAGTCTTAAACCTCCCACATATTGTTATTTTTATGATAATAATATAAAATATGCTTTAATTCAATACATATATTATTTACTTCCTTTTAAAAAATCTTAGACATAGACTAGTCAAGATTCCTAAGGGGAAGTTGGGGGAGGTGACCAGGAGTTGTGACTTGCTTACAATCAGGGTCTCCAATGTGGACGTGCATCTTTCTTTTAGTCTTCACGAGGTCGGGTCTTTTTGGTACCGCAGCCTCACAGTTTTAAGCTTAATGAAATAATCTTATTAGACATTTCCTCTCTCTAAATGTACAGATGTAATTTCTGTTTACTTCAGGCTCTGCAACTCTCCATGAATAATTTACATTCTACCGATCTGTGGTTAAGTAAGGCCATATGACTGCCGTCCTTCTGGGAACCTTAGAAAAACAAGATGGACTCTCATGAGAGTTTTTTTCAGAGAGAACACTGTTCTGTTACTGTAAACAACCCAGGAACCAGAATGGGTAATATATATTGGTCATGTTAGTGGAGGCCAATTAAAGATACCTTCAGGAAAGGAAAAGACAGTGTTCTTGCCTTCCCTCAGTGGTGGTGCCCGTGTGTGCTTACAGTGTGCACTGCTTATCTAGCAAGTGAGTTTTTAAGAGTTCACACACAATACATTTTGAAAGCTTTACCTTTTGCTTAACCTGTTTTATAAGCACAGTAAGCTGAGAGGCAGAAGTGATCCAAGGGCTGTACGTCCTGAGACTGTTCTCTTGTGATCTGTCACGTCTGTAGGTGACAGAATAAGTCAGTTCAAGAAGAAACTAAACTCAAATGGAGGGGATGTGCTTTTGTAAAATATTTGACATCTTTCAATGTGTTCTGATCTGTCATATTACTGTTAATCAGGCACATATGTAGAATCATAGAAGTGCAGTTTAATTAAATTATCTTGGGGTATTTAAGAGACTTAGTTGCCCCTTCTCTTAGAGCATTCTTTCCCTATCTGGAGTTTGTCTCATTGGCTATAGCTCCTGCCAGGCTAGGACTAAGCCCTCCCTCTGTTGCTATGGCTGTGACAATGTTTACATAGATTTATGGCATTAGCCGCTATTTCAGAATTGACTTTTGTATTTAATCATTGCTATGAGTTGATATCTTCTACATAATGTTCACTCTCTGGCTCATGTTGATTCTCGTTCACTTTTGAAAAAGGGGTCTCTCCTCCAAACCAAACATGTATAACACTGAGACCATACATATTAGGTTGCAAAGAATTAGCGCTCAGAGTGTTGAGTTCAACAGTCTTCAAGTTGGGCGTGGCTTTGCTGTCGTTTTTTTGTCGTGTCAGAGACTGCACCCAGGGCCTCACATTTTTTACATCAGCCCTTCACCACTGAGCTCTATCCCCAGAGCACTAAATTGGCAATAGCTTTGAATTGGGATGGTCTTCGAAGCCTAGATTTTACTTTATAAAGTGTGATAATCATACTGTATACAGTTTTCTGGCACATACAGAGTTACAGATATTGTTTTTTCTTTTCCCGGGGATCAGACCAGGGCTTTGAACATAAACCCTGCACATGTTATTATTGTAAAGGAACCAAACCATGTTCCCTAAGAGTTTCATTTGATACAGTTGGAAATGTCAACAAGAAGGGCTAATTGTAATTATTTAGAGGTATAAATTTATAAATAACTGTTAAGATAGCTTGGATTAAAATTTAATTCTCTTTGGATGTAATTTGAGATCCGTTGTTCTCTGTTACAAGATGCTATCTTAATTCTGCAGCGGCTCCCATAGCATTTTAAGTGATAAAGGAATGCAGCTTTCTTTATGGGTTATTATTATTATTATTGTTGTTGTTGTTGTTTTTGAAACAGGGTCTTACATAGCTTTGCCAGGCCTCAACTCATTATGTAGTTAAGCATGGCCTTGAATCCCTGATCTTCCCATTTGCAGCTCCCCAAGTGCTAGGATTACAGGCATGCACCGCCACACCCTGCTATTTGTGGGTTCTTTTAATTACATGGACCAGATACTTTTATATTTTTGACATATTTTTGTGTAGGAATTGACGTCAAATGTATTTCTGAAATAACAACATTCATACTTTGTTATACGGAACTGATTGTGAATGTTTTTGCTTTTAAAACAATAAAATTGGGGTTGGGGATTTAACTCAGTGGTAGAGTGCTTGCCTTGCAAGCACAAGGCCCTGGGTTCGGTCCCCAGCTCTGAAAAAAGAAAAAGAAAAAAATAAAATAAAATTGTTTATGTACACACTCACACACACGTATGTATGTATGTATGTATGTATGTATGTATGTATGTATGTATATGTATATATATGTTTTGGTTACTAGCATGCCCGTAATTTAGGATTATTGTGTCTGCTGTTTTGTTAGGGTAAGCTTGTCTGTCTTTCTGACCTGCCGAGGCTGTCAGAGCTTGGGTTGCTTTATTTGTTAATTACTGCTATTCATTTGTGTCTGCAGCAGCAGCGGACTCAGTTTCTGCTGAGAGTCCTTGTCTCCTGACTGAGTGCTTCCTTAAGTAGTAGAATCTGGGTTATACTCTAATAGAGATTGCATTGGTGTGCTCATTGCAGGATATGCAGCCAGCTGAACTCCTTGTCTCTTTTACTATCTAAAAGCATCAAACCTTTGTTTCCTTGTTTGTTTCGTAGACATTTTTGGCTCTCATAAACCAAGTATTCCCTGCAGAAGAGGACAGCAAAAAAGATGTGGAAGATAACTGTAAGTATTAGGTTCAAAGTTACCTCTCAATTCCACAAAACTATCTGCTCTTCCAGACAGCTGGTGATTATGTTACCAGTACAATAGCCTAGGTCAGGATACAGGCTTGGTCAGAGCTCCCAGGAGCTCCCGAGGCCTGGGTCTGTTACTGCATCCATGCGTGCTTCCCTGAAAGAGTCTCTGAGTGTGTCCTACTGTTACCTTACATGTGTGTGAGTAGGGTGATGATTTACTGCAAGCTTCAACTAAAAGTCTCGCCTTAGTAGTGCTGAAAGCCATTTCAAACCTCACAGTGGGAGATGAGTTCATACTAATTAGGAAGTTGACAGAAACAGTCATTGAATGCCATTCTTTGGATAAGGCAAGCCAATATTAAACAAAACCAAACAACACTGCAGAATAATTTATAATTGAAAAGTTTATTTCAGAGTGTTATATTAAAACAGTATTAATTTCACTTGTCAACACCTTAAAATACTCGGTGAAAAAAACTTTATTCATTCAACAGGGTGTATTTATTTTTAAAATGTCAATATTAAGAAGTAATCACATTTCATTTGTTTTGGATTTTCCACCACTGTATTAATGGATTTAAATCTATTAATTTACTTTAAATTAATTGAAAAGGGGGAAGGTTGTTTTGGCCTGGAGATTGGGAGATTTCAGTCCATGGTCATTTGCCCACACTGCATTAGTGCCTTGGGTGAGATGCAGTGTATCCGGCAGAGACCTGTGGCAGAAGAAGATGCTGACTTCACTGAGGCCAGGATGCAAAGAGAGCTAAAGCAAGCCCTGCCCCCACCATCCCTTTAAGGCACACCCCAGTGGCCACCTCTTAAAGGTCCCCTCATCTTCCAACAGTTCCAAGTGAGGTTTCAGGCATTAACAGTAGTCTTTGGAGAACATTCTATCTCTAAACTAGTGGGGTGGGTGTGGTATTTGAGGATCATTTCTAGCTACCATAATTTCCTTAGAAGTTATCTGACCTAAAATACTCCATAGAAAAGAAGGTAAGAGAAAGGTGTAGGTTTATTCTTACTGCTGATCACTGGAGTTCACAATGAAGCCTGAAAGACGCCACTTATAAAATCAGGTGTTGTGACATAGTGGTTGTTCTGGGGCCACTGTGGGTGCAGGGCAAGACAGTCCTGGGATCTGATTCTGACCTCAGTTCGGAAGCTAACGTTCCCACAGGCCACACTGCACCTCTTTTGGGAAACTCACCTGCAAAGTGGGAGTGACTGTGCATGATGCTTGCAGGTGAGGCATTCAGGAAATTGGCAAAGTAGCGGACTCTGGAAACAGCAGCTGCTTTTGTTAGGCGCAAGGATCGAGAAATATTTTCTTCTTTCCAAGATTAATAAGAGATTTGATGAAACGATGTGGTTTTGAGCAATAATCAAGGGAAAATAGACAGATAACATGATGAACACATAAAATGTTGAAAACAGTAGAAAGGTGTCACTGTTAACGATTTCTAGGGGGCCAGTGAGGTGACTTAATGGACACTGGGACCTGCCACAGGCTGGAGGACCTGAATTTGAAATCCAGGACCCACACAGAGCCAAAACAGAACTGATTACCACATGCACATGTCTTGTTACTCCCCACAACACATATAAGTACAACAGGAATTTGCTAGGGTGTATGCTGTAGCCTATTCTCTTCTGTATGAGCATGCTTTGCTAAGAGATGCCTTCATATGTAGACCTAAGCACAGTAGGTCTGAATTCCCACTGGTCCTTCTGAATTAGCGTTTCCAACACTTCTGCTCCCTTTGCTGTGATGGGCTTCACCAGTCTTTACCTTCTCTAGTTCCAGCAGGGTTCGCTGCCCTTGTCAGGTGCTCTCACCGATGACTGCAAGTGGTGGCTCACTGTCCTCATCATGCAGTAGCCTGTCCCGACTTGAAGTCCCCTCTCTGAAGCCCTGTCACTTAAGCAGTTTCGGATGTTGAATTTAGAATGTAGTTTTTTTAGCTGAAGTTAGTCTTTGGTCTGAGGCTTGCTGTTATCCCATTCCTTTCCAAATGCAGCCTTCCTATGTCTCCTATCCCCCCTTTATTCTGTATCACAGTGACGATGTAGGGCCCGACATCTGCAGGGTATTATGAACCAGATGATAAAGGTTCAGGGAAAGCAGAGGGATAGGGAAGGTAGGTCATGGTGGTGCACACCTCTGTTGCCAGCACTTAGGAGACTGAGGCAGAACTTGAGGACCTCCAGTTCATAAGCTGTGTAGCAGGACCTGGCCTCAGAACCACCACCCTCCCAACAAACAAACAAGCCTATAACTAGAGGTTTTTGCTACCTTTTAAAGCAAAATGTAATTCTTACTTTTAGTTCTAGGTTTCATCTAATGCATGTAAGAGTATAATTCATGTAGAGATGAGTATGTTTTGCATTTTTACCTGATTCTTGGACAGAATGAAAAATTAATTCAGGGGTAAATTAAATGGGAAGCAATAGCACAATCTCATGCTGAATTTAAGATATTATTATTTCTATTGCATATAATATTCTTAGTGAAAATTATATTTATTTGCCAGATGCTGAGAAGTACAGAGTGTAGAATTCAAATCAATCTTAGAAGTTGCCCCTTTGGGGTTGGGGATTTAGCTCAGTGGTAGAGCGCTTGCCTAGCAAGCGCAAGGCCCTGGGTTTGGTCCCCAGCTCCGAAAAAAAAAAAAAAAAAAAAAAAAAGAAGTTGCCCATTTATCCCTGGTCAGTGACAGACTGACTTCTACAGTAATGTTTACCTGCTGTTGATTGGCTCCCATGATTTTGAAAATGTTTGTGGATTCCCTTTTCCCTCGGACACTGAACTAGAGCTGCCAATAAATAGCCAATAAACAGGACCTGAAATACTCAGATAATCTCTAGTCAGCATGTAAATTTAACAAAACCACGGTGCTCTTTGCTGTATACTTTGGGTATGGTATATGTTTATATCACCAAAGTATGTCCAAGGGAATAAATCGGGCTTACACCTCTATGATGTATTATGAGGTCCTGGTTCAATCTGTAACACTTCCAAAAAGGAGAAACATGAATTTAAAGCTTTAGGACCGTGACATGGCTTGGATGGTAAAGGTGCTTGCATGCAAGCTCTGTACCCTGATTCCCATGTGTCTGGTCCTCACAAAGGGGTGTCGAGACACAGCTCCACAGAGTTGTCCTCTGACCCGCGCAGTGCCACGGCATGCATCCACATCATGCATGCATGTCTACACAAGGTAAAAATACAGCACAACGTTCTGCCAAGTGTGGTGGTACTCACGTTTAATCCCAGCAGAGACAAGCATATGTCTGAGTTCAAGGTTTTCCTGGTCTCTAGAGTGAGTTTCAGGCTATGCAGAGCTGCCTGATGAGACCCTGTCTCACAAACATGGTTAACATGATATAGTTAAATCTATAAATACTCACACAGGAAAGGTAAGCAGGCCACATGAAGTAGTGCATGTAAATAACCAGGCCAGGTAACCCTGGGCTGGTTGCTAGAAGAGGGTGGGATGAAACTAGGTTCGGCAGGAAGTTGTTTCTGGGAATGTCTAATCTTCCATTGCGAATGTTCCGGGATCAAACCACCAGGGAAGTGGTCGAGACTCAACATTTCCCACTCTGACAAACAGCAGATTTGACCCCACGATAATGGAATGGCTTGAGGAAGGTGATTGGAGGGTCTCCTGCCATGGATGGGTTTTTGCCATTAGGGGTTTGCTAGGTTGGGTGAACAGATGTCCTTGGGAAGGCAGGTGGGGAGTGAGTGAGTGAAGGAGTAGAGTTGGCAGCCATGCACATGTCAGTGTAGGGTTACCCGGCCTGCTCTGTGCGTGCGGGCTGTGCTATCAGCACGTTTCCATTAGAGGAAGCAGCTGCTCGTGTGTAAGCAGGTGTTTCAGAGGGAAGTGAGATGTGAGGAGAGGCTCAGCAGCTGTGAATAAAAACCCAGCAATGTGTGGACGAGGCTTCCAGGGGCTGAGTGTGGAAGAAGATTAGACGTGTAGAATGAAGGGGACTAGATGTACCAACCAGGTGTACCTCCACTGCCTGAGTCCTTCCAAGTCTTCCTTCTGTTCATGAAAAGAAACAGCTCCACTGTCACGAGCCCCAGCTTAACCTCTCACTCTTATTCTGCCTTCAGTGGCATCGGAAAGCAACAGGGCCCTTGGACAGAGAACTGACTGCCTTGTCTGTGTGCAGAAACAGGGCATTTCTTTGCCAAGATAGTCCAGCAGGAGGCTCTTGTGGACACCATTGACATATGTACTAGAGTCAGGCACTGAAGATGTGCATAGATGCTCAGTGAGGTCCATGTAAAACTATTGAACTGTGCAGCACCTTGCTCTCAAGTATTTAGTTTAGTAGCTAAAACCAGAAGAGGAAACTTGTTATCCTGATCCTGATGGACATGCAAAACGTCAGATAGAAATGACAGAGAAGACTAGCTTTGGAAGAGAGGAGCTTGGAGAAGTATCATTTTGACAAAGAGACTTGGAAGGATATTTATGGAGAGGATGCTGTAAGTAGAGACAACGCACGGGTGTGTTGTGGGTGTGATAAACAGCTCACTTTGTGTACAGGTTAGATATTCATACATGTCATAGAAAATTATAAAAGTGTCCACTTGAATATATGTTTACTAAGAGCCTTGAATATATTTTAAGGTGGTGGTTGAGCCCCAGGCATGTTCTTTGAAATGGAGAGAGGTTTAGTTAGTGCTCTTGGTTAGTCAATCCATTCTGCAGTCTGGATTGGAGTGAATAGAGATGATGAAAGCAATAGACAAAGAAGAGGTCAACCTTAACCACAAAAGAGATCCTGTGACCTCCCTCCAATCCTGGATGGCAGTGGAGATGTAGAAAACGAGGGAGAGCCATGCCAGATTGTGTTAACATTGGTGAATTTACTATGAACCTAGCAATAGGCTATATCATTTTTGTGTCATATGAAGATTTGGAAACTTACTTCAAACGGGAGACAAGGAAATGGCTCTGATGTTGACGACTGTTTTCAGTTTGGATAACTGATACAATTTGGTCCCAACAGCAAGCACAGTAGGTAAGAGGAGTGGTACTGTGTGCTCTGGCGTGTATTAGAAGTAAAGCATAGGAGATGGGGGTAAGCAGGGATAGATAGGGAAGGCCTTGGGACAGGTCATACAGAGCAGAAAAACGAGTCTAGCCTGATTATCAACTTAATTCATAAATTTGCTGGCTTAAGATGTCCATGATGTCTTCTGGCCTGACTTTATCAGGGAAACTTTATCAGTCATTTTGAGAATTACCCAAATGATCTGAGGGTTCCTTGCCATTCTAAAACTGTAACTCGTCTGATTTATCTGTAAGCTTCTGAGTGTCACACTGCATTAACATCTCACTTTTTGGATCACAAATACCTACAGTAGTTGTTTACACTTGATTGATAGTTGGCAATTAAATCTGCCCTCAACAGAGTATACACTCACTGGTGCTCACTAGATATAATTCTTCTCGCTGGAAAGGTATCATCTAACGTTCTCACAGACGTATGCAATTAGGATTTCTTCTAGGCAAGTGTTCTACCAGAGCAGTGTACCCCAAATGGATTCCTTTTGTTCTAGCCCATGGCGTTTATGTGTACCTGGATTCTAAACACATGGGACTAAATCTGCCCTAATAAAGTGACTTTTAAACTGGGACCAATGTGATTATGACTGGCAGAAAGGATTTTACTTTGCCTCTTGTTTTTCAACTCTCTAATCCAAACCTGTGTCACAGGTTCACTGATGTACTTAAATGAAGCCACACTGCTCCACAATGTCAAAGTTCGGTACAGTAAAGACAGAATCTACGTAAGTACTTGACCAGCGTCTTCAGTTTTTGTGGCTAATTGTCTCACACACCACGTGTACTTTTGCCCTGCTTGGTCTGTGTGTGCTGGGCGTGAGAGTTCTAACGTGTTCTTGACATGTGGGGCTCCCCATGAGCCTGGTTCACAGTGGGTACTTAATAAAATCTGCAGAATGAGATAATGAAGTCAGAGAACCAACTACTTCAGGCTTACAAAGGTCTAATTTGAGTGTTTAAAAAACTATTTTGGAGTTTGATTTATTTACTTATTTTTTTGGTATATGTCTCTAGATCTGTATAACTTCACTTTCACACTGTGCAGAGAATTTAAGGCAGCCTATATGTATTGAAGTAAAATCAAACCAAACTAAACGAGGGAAACAACATAAATTAAAACAGAAGGCAATAGCTGAAGAGGTATCCGATATCCAAGAATTCTGATCATGGAGCCCAAATAACTGTACGATTTCATTAGCCCTTAAATGCTGGCCCTAAATGTCTAGATCATTAAACACAAAGAAAGACGATGCTTTCGGTGTAAGAGGTTTGTATCAGATCATTCAGATGGATATTTAGCTACTGTTTTTAATTATAATTATCCCTCGGGCACACATGAATGAGATTTTATTCTGCTCTGACCTGGTTCTGGATTCCTCTGTCAGTTGCAGATAGATTACCACACTCTGGTATCCTGTTATAAAGATGGGGCTTCGTTATTTTTGAACGAAGGACGCACACGGCTTCTTTGACACTTACAAGATCAAATGACAGTCTTAATCTTTTATATCACTATCAATTTGCCTAATTGTACTTACTTAATTCTGACTAAATTACATCTAGTCTTTGCCATCTGTCCAAGTAGTGACAGCTGGGAAATAGCACTAATGTAGTCTGTTCCCAAAGAACGGCTTGTCTTCAAGCATCCTGTTCAACTTCACTCTCCTGTATTTTTCCCTCAACTAAGAAAAGAATGTATTTAGGTGTGACTATAGTTACTCTTGGGTAGAATTATTTTCCGAGGCAACGTTTATTCAATCTATAGCTTGCAGTCGAACAGACTTCAGAGTTCACCAAGTGCTGTTTTAGGCACTGAAGTAATAACATTTTAAAACTATTAGAGAGTTTAACTAAATAGCAAGCCAGTGAAAATTAATTTAGATATAACCAGTAGGCTGCTGCTTCTGAGTGGATCTCAAGTCCCATGTTGTCAGAGTTGCCTAAAGTCATGAGGGTATATTCCTTTCTCTTAAGCCAGTTGGACCTGTTAGTTATAAAGTCCTTAAATGTGGGCAGTCCATAATTGCTAAATAAGGGTATCAATTACTATCCTATATACATGCATGCTTATGTGAATGAAACAATTTAAAGTAATGGTTTAAATGACATTTGTACTTCACAGAAATACTATCCTCCCTCATATTTGAGTAAAAGAGCAGGAGAACCTTATTGAACCTTTTCATGTTCCTGAAATCTCTAATTCTTTACTTTGGTTCTTATTTTTTAAAGATTTGTTTATTTTTATTTTATGCATGTATGTGTTTTGCCTGCATGTATGTTGTGTAGAAATATGTAGCTAGTGCATGTGAAGGTCAGAAAGGGTGTCAAATCGCTTGTTAGAATTATGTGAGCAACCATATGGGTGCCGGGGAACTGAACCTGGGTTCCATGTTTGAATAGACACGGCTGAGTCACCTGCACCTCTCTCCTCATTAGTCTTCTCTAGGGAACTGCTTTGGGGCATCGTGTGCATCTAGCAGCTTGAGAGGCTTTTACACTTCAACAGTTGGAAAGAAGAGAGAAAAGTATGATCTTGTATGCTCCACTTTCATCAGTATTACTAACTACATTTCTATCCGAGTAGCAGTTTTATGAATTCTAGTACATTTCTGTGGTCTTAAAAAAAAAAACAAATCCAATTTCAAAGTTTAAAAGAAATTCAAGTTTCTCATGAAACGGTTACTCCAGTGGTTGGCATGTGGCACTCTGCAGAACTCCCAAGATCAAGTGGCTGTCTCAGCGCTAAGTCACTCCTGAGCCTTCACTGACAGGGAAGGCTCAGAAGGAGCTAAAGATCCCTTGAATGTTTTAGGAGCAGTTTAAGTGGTCTGAGGATACTTGTGACCTGAACTGAGCTGTAGAACCCAGCTTGGGGTCCCTAAGTGGACTCAGCAGCAGCCACCGTGGGAGATTTTAGATACTCAGATCTTGGTGGCGATGTGGTGAAGCCATGTACCAGGAAGAACTACAGGAAGGGATTTTTGCTTTTGTTTTTGGAGACACGGGGAAGTAGGAAGACATAGTCTTGATTTTGAAGGTGTTGATCTTGAAATGACAGCATAAAAAACATTTACTTGAAAATAAGTATTTCTTTGGAATGTTTTCGAAATGGTAGGTTCTTTTAAATCAGAAAGTATATAATATAGAATTAGAAATGTGGAATTTGAAGTCGTGTGTATGAGAAAGGTTCTGTCTGTTGAATATTTCTCCTGTTTTCTTTGTTTAGTTTTGAAGCAAGTAATAACTACCAGTTTCACTTTTCTGCCTTTCCTACTTAGACGTATGTGGCCAACATTCTGATTGCAGTGAATCCATACTTTGATATACCTAAGATATATTCTTCAGACACAATAAAGTCCTATCAAGGAAAATCTCTTGGGACAATGCCACCTCATGTCTTTGCCATTGGTAAGTTATACTTTACTTTTTGTCCTGTACGATACAGATTTACTAGATTTTTAGATTGTTTTGAGTCTTTTAAAGGATTTCATTGTATATATTCATTGTACATGGCACTGTGTTACATAAGGATGTTTTTATGCAAGTGTGTACTGTTTATCATGTACGTGACCCTTCCCCACACCCTCCCTCACACCCTGTACTCTCCTCTTCTCTACCCTCTTCCTCTTGTTAGTCCATTTTGTTTCCTAGATAGTTTCACCTCTACTTTGATGTGGTGTTTACATTATGTGATTTTATGCGTCTATATGAAATCTAGGAATTACACAGGACAGAAGACTGTCTCAGTTTGTTTATTTTGGTATTCTCTAGGTACATCTATTTTCCTGTAAGAGATATAATTTTGCTTCTGTTTATGGCCTAAAAAATTTCCGTACCATATTTTTTCTTATCTATTCCTGTGTTGTTGGACACCTAGGTTGGTCTCAGAACTTATGTATTGTGAATTGTGTGTGATAAACATTGGTGTGCAATGACCTGTGTAGTCCCCTGACTTGGAGTCCCTTGGGTAAATGCCTAGGAGCAAAACTGTGTGTGTGTGTGTGTGTGTGTGTGTGTGTGTGTGTGTGTGTGTGTATGTGTGTGTGTGTGTATTGGTACATGTGTTAGGGCACATTTGTGGAGGTTAAAAAACAATTTGAAGTAAGTCCCATGTGGAGGTCAATTTGGTTTTCTCTTTTCACCTTTACATGTGTTCCAGGGATTAAATTCAGGTTGCTGGACTTGAATGACAAACACTTTTTACTAGCTGTATGGACAGCTTTCTTCCTTTCTTTCCTTCCTTCTTTTTTTTTCTTTCTTTTTTTTTTTTTTCGGAGCTGGGGACCGAACCCAGGGCCTTGTGCGTGCTAGGCAAGCGCTCTACCACTAAGCTAAATCCCCAATCCTCTTTCCTTCCTTCTTTCCTTCTTTTTTCCTTCCTTTCCTTCCTTCCTTCTTTCTTTCTTTCTTTCTTTCTTTCTTTCTTTCTTTCTTTCTTTCTTTCTTTCTTTCCTTCTTTCTTTCTCTCTTTCTCATTCATTCATCCATTCATTCATTCAATCTTTTGAGGAACCATCATACTGGTTTTTGCAGAGAATGTACTTGTTACATTCCTACCAGCAGTATACAAGGGTTTCCTTTTGTTTGCATGTATTAATTGTTCATAATTTGTCATCAGGACGTTTTCATATATATATATATATATATATATATATATATATAGCATATTTTGAGGGTATTCACCCCGTTATCCTTTTGGGTCTCCCTACCACTCCTATGAGTCCTCTGCCTCTTCCAACCACAGCCTTTGTACTTTAGTCAGTGTGTGTTTGTGAGTGTGTGTGTGTGAGTGTGATGTGAGTGTGTGTGTGAGTGTGAGTGGCTGAGTGTGTATGTGTGAGTGTGTGTGTCTGAGTGTGTATGTGTGAGTGTGTGTGAGTGTGAGTGGCTGAGTGTGTATGTGTGAGTGTGTGTGAGTGTGTGTGTGTGAGTGTGATGTGAGTGTTTGTGTGAGTGTATGTGTGTGAGTGTGTGTGAGTGTATGTGTGTGTGTGAGTGTGAGTGTCTGAGTGTGTATGTGTGAGTGTGTGTGTGTGAGTGTGAGTGTCTGAGTGTGTATGTGTGAGTGTGTGTGACCCAATGGGTTTAATTAGTTTTGTTTACAGGAGTGTGAGCACTTCTATTACTGGGGAAAATGTCTGTCTATGGCTATGCATGAATCCTTAGAAAGCAGTGGGGATCTGTGAGCCCTCCTTGCTCCATGACAGGATTTTGATAGAGTCAGTGTTGAGCAGATAATCACAATTGCTCTGAGTTCAGGATTGGGACAGTCATGTCATTCCTGACAATCATCATTTCGTTCCTCTCCTCCATCCCTTTCTGTGGCTCTGGTGTTCTTCTGAAACCCCCACCTTGCAATTTTGGTATATTCTAGATATCAATTGTTTGTTAGATTTTCTCACACTCCGTAGACTGTGTCTTCATCTAATGTTTCCTTTGCTACTCAAAGATTATTAATTTGACGAGATCATATTTGTCAGTGATTGGCATGGTTTCCTGAGTGACTGGAGACCTCTTTAGGCCCATTCACAAAGTCTTTGTCTACGTGTCTACCTTGTGTTTGACCTACTTTTTCCTCTAACAGTTTCAGAGTTTTAGGTCTCACATTTAGGTTTTTCAAACATAAAGAGTTGATGTTTGAATGGGATGAGAAATAAGGAATTAGCTTCCTCCGTCTACATGAGAATGAGAGACTGTCTTTTCTCCTGTGTATATCTTTGACACCTTTGTAAAAAATATCAGGTGGATTGTATTCTATTGACCTACATGTCTATTTTTGTGCCTGCACTATGCTGCTGCTGCTGCTGCTGCTGTTGTTGTTGTTGTTGTTATATTGCAATACAACTTGAAATCAGATATGGTGGTCTCTACTATTCTTCTTAAGTAAGATTGTTTTCTTTATCTGGGATCTTTTGGTTTTCCAAATGAATTTAATAGTTTTTCTTACTTATATGAAGAATGACGTTTTGATGGAAATTGCATTGAATCTTTAGGTTGCTTTGGTAGTATAACCACTTTCATAATTACTTCCACCTATGAGCATGGGAGGTCTTTCTCCTTTTCTAGTATCCTTTTCTTTCTTTCTTTTTTTTTTTTTTTACTTTTTAACATTTATATTTGTTTGAAACATTTTATATAAGTTTGTTGATACTTAATTGCCCAATTAGCTTCATTGTTCTGTGAATTAATAACTGTAAAGCTTAACCCACAGTCACCCTGTCCCTGAGAGGTTTCTCTTGCCATTTTTTTTTCTCTCTTTTTTTTTTTTTTATTAACTTGAGTATTTCTTATATACATTTCAAGTGTTATTCCCTTTCCCGGTTTCCGGGCAAACATCCCCCTCCCTCCTCCCTTTCCTTATGGGTGTTCCCCTCCCAACCCTCCCCCCATTGCCGCCCTCCCCCCATAGTCTAGTTCACTGGCGGTTCAGTCTTAGCAGGACCCAGGGCTTCCCCTTCCACTGGTGCTCTTACTAGGATATTCATTGCTACCTATGGGGTCAGAGTCCAGGGTCAGTCCATGTATAGTCTTTAGGTAGTGGCTTAGTCCCTGGAAGCTCTGGTTGCTTGACATTGTTGTACTTTTGGGGTCTCGAGCCCCTTCAAGCTCTTCCAGTTCTTTCTCTGATTCCTTCAACGGGGGACCTATTCTCAGTTCAGTGGTTTGCTGCTGGCATTCGCCTCTGTATTTGCTGTATTCTGGCTGTGTCTCTCAGGAGCGATCTATATCCGGCCCCTGTCGGTCTGCACTTCTTTGCTTCATCCATCTTGTCTAATTGGGTGGCTGTATATGTATGGGCCACATGTGGGGCAGGCTCTGAATGGGTGTTCCTTCAGTCTCTGTTTTAATCTTTGCCTCTCCCTTCCCTGCCAAGGGTATTCTTTTTCCTCATTTAAAGAAGGAGTGAAGCATTCACATTTTGATCATCCGTCTTGAGTTTCCTTTGTTCTAGGGATCTAGGGTAATTCAAGCATTTGGGCTAATAGCCACTTATCAATGAGTGCATACCATGTATGTCTTTCTGTGATTGGGTTAGCTCACTCAGGATGATATTTTCCAGTTCCAACCATTTGCCTACGAATTTCATAAACTCGTTGTTTTTGATAGCTGAGTAATATTCCATTGTGTAGATGTACCACATTTTCTGTATCCATTCCTCTGTTGAAGGGCATCTGGGTTCTTTCCATTTTCTGGCTATTATAAATAAGGCTGCGATGAACATAGTGGAGCACGTGTCTCTTTTATATGTTGAGGCATCTTTTGGGTATATGCCCAAGAGAGGTATAGCTGGATCCTCAGGCAGTTCAATGTCCAATTTTCTGAGGAACCTCCAGACTGATTTCCAGAATGGTTTTACCAGTCTGCAATCCCACCAACAATGGAGGAGTGTTCCTCTTTCTCCACATCCTCGCCAGCATCTGCTGTCACCTGAGTTTTTGATCTTAGCCCATCGCACTGGTGTGAGGCGAAATCTCAGAGTTGTTTTGATTTGCATTTCCCTTATGACTAAAGATGTTGAACATTTCTTTAGGTGTTTCTCAGCCATTCGGCATTCCTCAGCAGTGAATTCTTTGTTTAGCTCTGAACCCCATTTTTTAATAGGGTTATTTGTTTCCCTGCGGTCTAACTTCTTGAGTTCTTTGTATATTTTGGATATAAGGCCTCTATCTGTTGTAGGATTGGTAAAGATCTTTTCCCAATCTGTTGGTTGCCGTTTTGTCCTAACCACAGTGTCCTTTGCCTTACAGAAGCTTTGCAGTTTTATGAGATCCCATTTGTCGATTCTTGATCTTAGAGCATAAGCCATTGGTGTTTTGTTCAGGAAATTTTTTCCAGTGCCCATGTGTTCCAGATGCTTCCCTAGTTTTTCTTCTATTAGTTTGACTGTGTCTGGTTTGATGTGGAGGTCCTTGATCCACTTGGACTTAAGCTTTGTACAGGGTGATAAGCATGGATCGATCTGCATTCTTCTACATGTTGACCTTCAGTTGAACCAGCACCATTTGCTGAAAATGCTATCTTTTTTCCATTGGATGGTTTTGGCTCCTTTGTCAAAAATCAAGTGACCATAGGTGTGTGGGTTCATTTCTGGGTCTTCAATTCTATTCCATTGGTCTGTCTGTCTGTCTCCGTACCAATACCATGCAGTTTTTATCACTATTGCTCTGTAATACTGCTTGAGTTCAGGGATAGTGATTCCCCCTGAAGTCCTTTTATTGTTGAGGATAGCTTTAGCTATCCTGGGTTTTTTGTTATTCCAGATGAATTTGCAAATTGTTCTGTCTAACTCTTTGAAGAATTGGATTGGTATTTTGATGGGGATTGCATTGAATCTGTAGATTGCTTTTGGTAAAATGGCCATTTTTACTATATTAATCCTGCCAATCCATGAGCATGGAAGATCTTTCCATCTTCTGAGGTCTTCTTCAATTTCTTTCCTCAGTATCTTGAAGTTCTTATTGTACAGATCTTTTACTTGCTTGGTTAAAGTCACACCGAGGTACTTTATATTATTTGGGTCTATTATGAAGGGTGTCGTTTCCCTAATTTCTTTCTCGGCTTGTTTCTCTTTTGTATAGAGGAAGGCAACTGATTTATTTGAGTTAATTTTATACCCAGCCACTTTGCTGAAGTTGTTTATCAGCTTTAGTAGTTCTCTGGTGGATCTTTTGGGATCACTTAAATATACTATCATGTCATCTGCAAATAGTGATATTTTGACCTCTTCTTTTCCGATCTGTATCCCTTTGATCTCCTTTTGTTGTCTGATTGCTCTGGCTAGAACTTCAAGAACTATATTGAATAAGTAGGGAGAGAGTGGGCAGCCTTGTCTAGTCCCTGATTTTAGTGGGATTGCTTCAAGTTTCTCTCCATTTAGTTTAATGTTAGCAACTGGTTTGCTGTATATGGCTTTTACTATGTTTAGGTATGGGCCTTGAATTCCTTATTCTTTCCAGGACTTTTATCATGAAGGGGTGTTGAATTTTGTCAAATGCTTTCTCAGCATCTAATGAAATGATCATGTGGTTCTGTTCTTTCAGTTTGTTTATATAATGGATCACGTTGATGGTTTTCCGTATATTAAACCATCCCTGCATGCCTGGGATGAAGCCTACTTGATCATGGTGGATGATTGTTTTGATGTGCTCTTGAATTCGGTTTGCCAGAATTTTATTGAGTATTTTTGCGTCGATATTCATAAGGGAAATTGGTCTGAAGTTCTCTTTCTTTGTTGTGTCTTTGTGTGGTTTAGGTATAAGAGTAATTGTGGCTTCGTAGAAGGAATTCGGTAGGGCTCCATCTGTTTCAATTTTGTGGAATAGTTTGGATAATATTGGTATGAGGTCTTCTATGAAGGTTTGATAGAATTCTGCACTAAACCCGTCTGGACCTGGGCTCTTTTTAGTTGGGAGACCTTTAATGACTGCTTCTATTTCCTTAGGAGTTATGGGGTTGTTTAACTGGTTTATCTGTTCCTGATTTAACTTCGATACCTGGTATCTGTCTAGGAAATTGTCCATTTCCTGAAGATTTTCAAATTTTGTTGAATATAGGTTTTTATAGTAAGATCTGATGATTTTTTGAATTTCCTCCGAATCTGTAGTTATGTCTCCCTTTTCATTTCTGATTTTGTTAATTTGGACACACTCTCTGTGTCCTCTCGTTAGTCTGGCTAAGGGTTTATCTATCTTGTTGATTTTCTCAAAGAACCAACTTTTGGTTCTGTTGATTCTTTCTATGGTCCTTTTTGTTTCTACTTGGTTGATTTCAGCTCTGAGTTTGATTATTTCCTGCCTTCTACTCCTCCTGGGTGTATTTGCTTCTTTTTGTTCTAGAGCTTTTAGGTGTGCTGTCAAGCTGCTGACATATGCTCTTTCCTGTTTCTTTCTGCAGGCACTCAGCGCTATGAGTTTTCCTCTTAGCACAGCTTTCATTGTGTCCCATAAGTTTGAGTATGTTGTATCTTCATTTTCATTAAATTCTAAAAAGTTTTTAATTTCTTTCTTTATTTCTTCCTTGACCAGGTTATCATTGAGTAGAGCATTGTTCAATTTCCACGTATATGTGGGCATTCTTCCCTTATTGTTATTGAAGACCAGTTTTAGGCCGTGGTGGTCCGATAGCACGCATGGGATTATTTCTATCTTTCTGTACCTGTTGAGGCCCGTTTTTTGACCAATTATATGGTCAATTTTGGAGAAAGTACCATGAGGAGCTGAGAAGAAGGTATATCCTTTTGCTTTAGGATAGAATGTTCTATAAATATCCGTTAAGTCCATTTGGCTCATGACTTCTCTTAGTCTGTCGACATCACTGTTTAATTTCTGTTTCCATGATCTGTCCATTGATGAGAGTGGGGTGTTGAAATCTCCCACTATTATTGTGTGAGGTGCAATGTGTGTTTTGAGCTTTAGTAAGGTTTCTTTTACGTATGTAGGTGCCCTTGTATTTGGGGCATAGATATTTAGGATTGAGAGTTCATCTTGGTGGATTTTTCCTTTGATGAATATGAAGTGTCCTTCCTTATCTTTTTTGATGACTTTTAGTTGGAAATTGATTTTATTTGATATTAGAATGGCTACTCCAGCTTGCTTCTTCTGACCATTTGCTTGGAAAGTTGTTTTCCAGCCTTTCACTCTGAGGTAGAGTCTGTCTTTGTCTCTGAGGTGTGTTTCCTGTAGGCAGCAGAATGCAGGGTCCTCGTTGCGTATCCAGTTTGTTAATCTATGTCTTTTTATTGGGGAATTGAGGCCATTGATATTGAGAGATATTAAGGAATAGTGATCATTGCTTCCCGTTATATTCATATTTGGATGTGAGGTTATGTTTGTGTGCTTTCATTCTCTTTGTTTTGTTGCCAAGACGATTAGTTTCTTGCTTCTTCTAGGGTATAGCTTGCCTCCTTATGTTGGGCTTTACCATTTATTATCCTTTGTAGTGCTGGATTTGTAGAAAGATATTGTGTAAATTTGGTTTTGTCATGGAATATCTTGGTTTCTCCATCAATGTTAATTGAGAGTTTTGCTGGATACAGTAACCTGGGCTGGCATTTGTGTTCTCTTAGGGTCTGTATAACATCAGTCCAGGATCTTCTGGCCTTCATAGTTTCTGGCGAGAAGTCTGGTGTGATTCTGATAGGTCTGCCTTTATATGTTACTTGACCTTTTTCCCTTACTGCTTTTAATATTCTTTCTTTATTTTGTGCGTTTGGTGTTTTAACAATTATGTGACGGGAGGTGTTTCTTTTCTGGTCCAATCTATTTGGAGTTCTGTAGGCTTCTTGTATGTCTATGGGTATCTCTTTTTTTAGGTTAGGGAAGTTTTCTTCTATGATTTTGTTGAAGATATTTACTGGTCCTTTGAGCTGGGAGTCTTCACTCTCTTCTATACCTATTATCCTTAGGTTTGATCTTCTCATTGAATCCTGGATTTCCTGTATGTTTTGGACCAGTAGCTTTTTCTGCTTTACATTATCTTTGACAGTTGAGTCAATGATTTCTATGGAATCTTCTGCTCCTGAGATTCTCTCTTCCATCTCTTGTATTCTGTTGGTGAAGCTTGTATCTACAGCTCCTTGTCTCTTCTTTTGGTTTTCTATATCCAGGGTTGTTTCCATGTGTTCTTTCTTGATTGCTTCTATTTCCATTTTTAATTCCTTCAACTGTTTGATTGTGTTTTCCTGGAATTCTTTCAGGGATTTTTGCGATTCCTCTCTGTAGGCTTTTACTTGTTTATTAATGTTTTCCTGTGTTTCCCTAAGTGTGTTCATGTCTTTCTTGAAGTCCTCCAGCATCATGATCAAATATGATTTTGAAACTAGATCTTGCTTTTCTGGTGTGTTTGGATATTCCATGTTTGTTTTGGTGGGAGAATTGGGCTCCGATGATGGCATGTAGTCTTGGTTTCTGTTGCTTGGGTTCCTGCGCTTGCCTCTCGCCATCAGATTATCTCTAGTGTTACTTTGTTCTGCTATTTCTGACAGTGGCTAGACTGTCCTATAAGCCTGTGTGTCAGGAGTGCTGTAGACCTGTTTTCCTCTCTTTCAGTCAGTTATGGGGACAGAGTGTTCTGCTTTCGGGCGTGTAGTTTTTCCTCTCTACAGGTCTTCAGCTGTTCCTGTGGGCCTGTGTCTTGAGTTCACCAGGCAGCTTTCTTGCAGCAGAAAATTTGGTCTTACCTGTGGTCCCGAGGCTCAAGTTCGCTTGTGGGGTGCTGCCCAGGGGCTCTCTGCAGAGGCAGCAACCAGGAAGACCTGTGCCGCCCCTTCCGGGAGCTTCAGTGCACCAGGGTTCCAGATGGTCTTTGGCTTTTTCCTCTGGCGTCCGAGATGTGTGTGCAGGGAGCAGTCTCTTCTGGTTTCCCAGGCTTGTCTGCCTCTCTGAAGGTTTAGCTCTCCCTCCCACGGGATTTGGGTGCAGAGAACTGTTTATCCGGTCTGTTTCTTTCAGGTTCGGGCGGTGTCTCAGGCACAGGGGTCCTGCCGCTCCTGGGCCCTCCCCCACGGGAGCCCAGAGGCCTTATACAGATTTCTCTTGGGCCAGGGATGTGGGCAGGGGTGAGCAGTGTTGGTGGTCTCTTCCGCTCTGCAGCCTCAGGAGTGCCCACCTGACCAGGCGGTTGGGTCTCTCTCTCACCGGGTCTGGGAGCAGAGAGCTGCTGCGGGCCGGGATCCGCGGGTGTCCTAGTATCCTTTTCTATTTCTTCTCAGTATTTGTAAGTTTTTATTGTACTGTCTTCCACTCCCTTAGTTAGATGTTTTTCAGGGTATTTTATTTTAATTTTTGTTGTAATTACAAACAGAATTCTTTCCTTAATTTCTTTCTCAACATGTGTGTGTTTGGTGTTTACTGGTATACACTGGGGCATGATGGTGTAACTACTGATCTTTGTATGTTAGTTTTGCATCTCGTCAACATTTCTGAAAGTGTACTTTAGCTGTCAGAGTTTTCTGTTGCATCCTTTAGGGTCTCTTATGTCCTATCATATCATCTGCTAATGAGGATAGACTGACTAATGTTTCTATTTGTGTTTCTTTTATTTTCTCCTCTTGGAACATTTCTATAGCCAAGATTTGAAGCACTATGCCTAGGCGAGTGGGGAAAGTTGAAACTGTTGCATTGGTCGTGGTTTTAGTAGCTTCCAGTTTCTCCTCCCAGTACACTGTTGGCTTAGCTGTGCTACAAACAGCCATTGTTATTTTGAGAATGCTCCTACTGTGCCTCATCTATTCAGGGATCTTAACATGGAGAGATGTTGGACTTTGTCTAAAGCCTTTTCTGAATCTATTGAGACGTTCATGTGATTTCTGTGTTAGTCCATTTCAGTGATGTATTATATTTCCTTTAAATCCCTGGACCCTGCAATGAAACCAATTTGATTTCAGTAAAGGACCTTCTGGATATATTCTTAAATCCAATTTTCAAGTATTTTATTTATAAGTTTTATATCAGTATCCACCAGGGGCACTAGTATGTAATTTTGTTTTTTGTTGTTATGTCTCTTGTTTGGGCTTCAGGGTGATACTAGCTTTCTACAAATAATTTAGTAGCATTTTTTTCCTTTTTTGTTTTGGGTTGGTTTGTGAAACACTGACACTACTTTATAAGTCTGATAGTATTGTATGGTGAATCTGTATTGTCCTGGACTGTTTTTAAGTGTAGGATTTTTAAAATTATTATTTCTATTTTGATATAGACTTGTTTAAATTTTTTATCATATCTTGGTTTAATTTTGGTGGTTTATATTATATTTTAGAAATGTATCCATTTTTGGATACAAATTTTTAAATTTAACTTTTGATAATTTAATAATTCATACAATACATTGTGATCATATTCCTCCCATTGCCCATTCTTACCCCTTTCTACATCTCTCTTATCTGAAACTAATTCTCATCTTATTTTCATGTTTTAGCTTTTGTGAAAATATACATACAGGTTCTCATAGTTGCTGGGTGTTCATGATTACATCATGTCACCAGAGACAGTATTTCCTTGACTTCTCCATCATCAAGTTTTACACCCTTTCCTTGCCCCATTTCTGTGGCATCTCTGGAGCAGGTGTCACAGATGCCTTGTTTAGGGCTGAACACTCCACAGCCACTCACTTCCAGACTTTGGGCAGGCATGAGTCTCTATAGTTACCGTTCCTTCCAAAAGTTCTTCTCTGGCCAAGGCAGACTGCAGTACTAGTATACAGTATAAATATAAATATTTAAACAGCAGTGTGACTACATGTCCATTTTAGCTTAATATCAATGCCAGGTTTCCTCCTGGGTTTTTGCCCAGGTTCACTGTACCAGATATATGTTTCTTTCCATTGACTGGGACTCAAATTGACTCAGATTTGATTACCCCACCCCCACAAATAGTTGGGCTACTGTTGCACCAGCAGGAAGATCTTGCCTGCAGATTGGTATTATAGTACCCAGCATCTACAGCCCAGTACGGCCTTTGATACTTTACCCCGCAGCAGCCTGCACAGCACCTTCCAGGACCAAGAACTTAGTGGCCTGAACGCTTCAAGCTTAGATCGAGTGTGGTGTCGTCAGTAGTAGAGCCCTTCTGTCTAGTTCTTGTGGGTGACCAAGAGCAATGGCAATAGCTTCCACTGTCTGGAGAGCCTCTGTGGTCTACCTGGACAACAGTTCACAAGGCTCTGGGACTTTTGTTTAAAGGCTAATGGCTTCTGGGAACAGCATGACTAATTCATGCAGAGTACCCTTCAGTCAAGCTTGAAAATGTCCGAGTTACCTTATAATGTAATGGGTTTATGTGACAGTTCCCTATTTGCCGAGTTTCTGTTGAGCTGACACACCCATTTTGTTTCCTTCACGCCCCCACTCCATTCCCACTTAAGCCTTCCCAGCTCTAGTGTCACCCCTGAACTTCCCTACCACATGTGCTTTATCTCCATCTGCGTATCGTCCTGTCCCCCACCCCCTTATCACGTGTCGTACTATCTCTGCTTGTCATCCCCCTCCCCCACCTCCAGAATACGCTTCTCGTGTCCCTTTACTTATTCCCTGGCCTCCACAGAACCTACTCCAATTTAAACTTGGAAATATAAACAAGTGAAGTCAGGATTCCCGTAAGAAAGAACACAGCGCATTTTCATTGAGGTTCCCATCTTAGGAATATAGGTGTGAGAGCTTCTCTAGAATCTCTGCTAATGTCTCCATTTTCATCCAAATTTTATGACGCTTAGCCTTTTCTTTCTTTAGTTAGCTTAGCTAAAGGTTTGTCTGTCTTGTTATTTTCCCCCCAAAGAACCAATACAAAGAATCATTGTTTTTTTTCTTTTCTTTTTTCCATTTTATTAATTTCTGCCTGATCTTAGCAATTTCTTTCTTTTGACTGAATTTCGCTTTGATTTGTTCTGTTCTTCCACAGGCCCAAGATGCACTGTCATGTGTTTCTTTGAGAGCTCCTTGATTATTATTTTTTTTAAATGTAGGCACTTGCAGCTATAAATTTCTATTTTTGAACATCTTCATTGTATCCCATAAATTTGAGTATGCTGTTGGATTAGTAATTTTTGAGGTGTCAAGTTGCTATTTTATTTTCTGTTTTTGCATTGGAGTTTTGAACATCTTGGGTTAGGTTATTGGTTTGTTTGTATATTTATCTTAAACTTTTTTTTTAGTGGAAATGTTTACAATGTGCAGGAGAGACTAGGTTGCAGTAGGACTGATGTGCCTTTTTTCTTCCCTAACCTGGTGTTTGGAACCAGGTCCTGTCTACAGTAGTCCCTTATAAGTCAAATAGTACCCATAGAATCAATCACCATAGAAGTGTAGGCTCACCATGAGTGACTGCACAATAATGATTGACAGTTGCTACTTAGATGCCAAGTACATTCTAAAATAATAACCACTGTAGGTAAAAGGGGAAGGAAAAGGTTCACTAGTCGTTGTGAACAAGTGATTAGTACCAGGCTGATAAAGAAAAGAGAGGAGGGAAAATAAAACAGATCAAGGAACAGTGCAGACAGAGTGAGGGTAGGGCTTTGGCTACAGGGAGATGGAAAGGGAGAGGGGAGCACACCAGTCGAATAACCTAAGGGTTCCTGGCTTCAGGAGGCTGAGGTATGGAGACCCATCCATGTACTAGGCTAGCCCATGGTCTGTGGGAAAGCCAATCATAAGGAAAACCAAAGAGGGAAAGGACAGATCTCTAAAACAAGAGAAGGGGAGAGGGAGAAGGAAAGAGACGATAAGATAAGACAAGAGCACAGAGAAGTCTCCCTAGAGTGACAGGGGTATTAAATAGAGAAAAGGGACACATGTAAAGGGGACAGAGCTGGGTGGGGCAGAGTTTGAGTGCACACTCTCTAGTGTTGATGACAGTGTTTCTTCAGGCTCTCAGATGCCTGGCACACCTTTCACGGGTCAGCTCAATGGTGACGGCCACATGCCTGGCCAGTCCTTCAGGTACAAGGTTGCAAATGCTATTCTCTTAATTTATTTAATGAAAGATACCATGTGTAGAATACATATTTTGCAAGGCCTGTATGCCTCTTGGGTGTATTAGTGTTGTTAGAAGCTTGTATCCTACACAGGGAGGGCCTGAATACTTTGTAGCCAACTCATGGACCAGTCATACATTCTTATTAGTCAAATTCCCATGACCTCTGAGGCGTGCCTGCCCCATTGAAAGTAGGCTTAATAAAAGACAACTTAATAGTACTTTTGTGTGTGTGTGTGTGTGTGTGTGTGTGTGTGTGTGAGAGAGAGAGAGAGAGAGAGAGAGAGAGAGAGAGAGACAGAGAGAGACAGAGACAGAGACAGAGACAGAGACAGAGAGAGAGACTGGTAACTTTGAGTACAATATGTACTTGAGTATGGCTTTGAACTCTTAATCTTCCTGCTTCTACATTCTGAAGACAGGGATTGACAGTATGTCACATGTCTGGCTCTACTGGTATTTTCAGTTATAATCACTCCCATCTCAAAGCTAATATCTTCTACAACTCAGGGACAACACCTCTCTCTTAACTTGGACATCACTTGTAGCTATGTTACTTGTGTAGGACTGGAACTGTTTTGTTTGTTTTATTTTGGCTTACTGTTTTTTTTTTTTAATTTTATAAAAAATGGAAGTATTCCTCTTTGTAGCTCAGGCTTCCTAGAATTCACTCTGTAGACCAGGCTGGCCTCAAACTCAGAGATCCACCTGCCTTTGCCTCCCGAGGAGAGCGCTAGCATTAAAAGCATATATCGGGGTTGGGGATTTAGCTCAGTGGTAGAGCGCTTGCCTAGGAAGTGCAAGGCCCTGAGTTCGGTCCCCAGCTCCGAAAAAAAGAACCAAAAAAAAAAAAAAAGCATATATCATCACTGTCCAGCAAGACTCCAATAGCAGCCTTTTTCTTTGTATTAACTTGCACCAGAGCTTTGTAAAATTACAGTCTTTCAAGTGGTTCGTGTTCCATATCACTGATGAGAACTGGAGCTTACATTGCACATGTGTCCTCACAGAGTTCAATGTATTGGCTAAGCCTTTGTACTTAGACATAACCAGCGGGGCATCTTGGGGGCTCTTTTTTGTCCAGTCTCTTGTCTTCCTAGACTTTCCCCTTGTGCTTTTGTTTTGGAGTAAGTAGGCCTCACTTCCAGCGTGGGTTATTGTACACAGGCACAGTCAACATGCTAGCTGGAAGTAGTGTAGTACTTGTCTGATTCATAGTTCTCAGTACTCTGATGGATGTTGCTATGTTCTCATATCAGCCGATCAGTGCACAGTCATTAGAAACCGAGTATGATGAAGCTTGTCATAAGAGAGAAGTTCAATGCTTAAAATGCAAATAAATCAGCTTTTATTTTTAGCCTTTACTGGGTTCAGGGTTTTTAAAGTAGCAGTGTGAGGGGAGTGTGGGAGACCTTTGTAGACTGGACAGTGGGCAGCTGGTGCTGCTTATGGTGCTATCTGTCAGTCTGTGTCACTACTGAAATACCTCTTCCTGAAGAAGCAGGCTGTTTAGCTCAGAGTCTGGGAGGTTCATAAACCATAGTGCAGCACAGACTGTGGGGTGGAGCACTTCATGGCGGCATCTCCTCGTGGCATAGAGTAATGGCTACAGGAACACATACTTGACCTCCAACCAGAAGTAGAGGCTCAGAGATCACTGTGGAAGAGGAGGCAGCAAGACTCTAAGAGCAGAGGTGGAGGATATAAGGACATAGTGTTTCCTGGATACCGTCAGAGGTCCTAGGCTTGCTCTGCTCTTTTTATAACAACACTGTCTTGTGAGAACTCAGGGTGTCAGGGAAGAAACCACTCTCTCAGAGTGTGTCCCAGGGACCTCTTCGTGGGACCTCCTTTCCAGAGGTTCCCCTCGTAGCAGCGTCACGGTGCAGGCAGATGCTCCAATCACAGAGGACTGGTGGGAATACCCATGCAATCCTGCTTGGGGCTTGCTCTTAGACGGAAAGCCATTTGTAAAGCTGTTTTTGTTTGTGTGGGTGGCACATGTTTGGGATGAAAAATAATTGTCTTCTTGAGCCAAATTGCTTTGGAACTATTTTTTTAAATGTTTGTTTTGAAAAAATGAGTTCATGATGGTATTTTCCGAGGAAATTGTGTCATGTATTTTTCTCAGATCTTCTTCATTCTGTCGTCCCTCCCTCCTCTCTTGCTGGTTCCCCCTCTTCACAAGTTAGTCTCCCTTCTGCTTTCAAGTTGCAGGAGAGAAAAACGTGATATTTATCTTTCTGAGAGTAGCTAATTTTGCTCAATGTGAAAATCTCTGGGGGAACTAATTTTAACTTTAAGTTTGTGACATTAACAGAATTAATTGTGCTTATTTTGTGTTATTTGAACATTTAAGACACATTACAACTTCAATTATTGTAGTGTGAAAATAGCTAAGAAATCTGTATAAATAATGCTGTTAGGAAGATTTAAAGCAGTTTACTTTGTCTGTTTTAGAAATGTTGACAAGTTTATATGATTTTTAAATTTAATAATGCAGAGAGGAAAATTTCACGTGATTTAAGTCTTACGTATTTTTGTTAACTCTGTGTGTATATCTTATACATTGTATTTTGTTCACGTTCCTTACCCTCACCCATCTCCTCCCAGATCTACTCCCCATTCCCACCCTACGTTGTGTCTTAACTGGTTTTCCTTTGTAAGCCTACACTGAGTCCTGCTAGTGCTGCCCCCATAGTCTTAGTAGGTAAGTGGCCATCTGCTGGGCTTGTCAGACCTACAGGGGCCACACCCTTCTAACGCCAACTCTGTCAATCCTGGCAGACATCGATTACCAGTGCCTGCTCGGCTAGGCGTGGGACTTCAGCCCACCTCAGCCCCCAGTTCCATGCTGGGTTTTGAACATGCTGACCTTGTACAGGTCTTGTGCATGCTGCTGCAATCTCTGAGTTCACATGCAACTGTCCTCTTGTATCCAGACCACCATGTTCTTACAATCATCCACCATCTTCACTCTTACGATCTTTCTGCCCCCTCTTCTGCCATGATCCCTGAGCCTGGGGAAGAGGAGGTTGTAATAGAGTTGAACGGAGTGATGTATAGGACTGAGCATTCACACTTATTTTCGAAACCTTGACCATTTGTGGGAATCTGTGTTAATCACTCTCAAATGCCAAAAAAGGTGTCTTGGGCTGGAGAGAGATAAGTCAATAGTTGTGAGCTTTACTGATCCATGTTTGGTTCCAAGAACCCATATGATAGCTCACAACTACCTATAAACTATGGTTCTAGAGAGATCTGATGCCCTCCTCTGGTCTCTGTGGGCACTGTACATATGTAGTATACTTAACATATATCCAGGCAAAACACCAATACACGTAACATAAAAATAAATCGGTCTTTTACAAAAAGAACCTTTTCTGATGAAGTTTGAGAGATGCAGTAACCTGTGGGTGTAATGAGGAGTAGTTAGGAGTTGGCTTAATATAATATTTTATTAGCAGACTAGTAGGATTCCTATGATTTGTGTAGCCACAGATTCTTGCTCCTCATAACTGTGCCATCCATGGGTTTCATCTTGTGCAGAGGGAGGTCCAGACAGAAAGTGGTTGGTTACAACTATGACATCCATGCCACTATTGCACCAGTGGGCATATCTTACCAGGCACATTGTCACTGGGGTTTACATGGTTCATATTAGATAAGATTGGGTTGCTTTTCTCCTCCAGTAGCATGCATAGCACCCTCCCAGCATTAGGAACGCTAGCCAATGGGGATGAGGCTTTCATTCAGGCCAGTACCAGTTTTGTTGCTCCATGTTTTTTTGACTCAAGAATATAATGCCTAGAGTAATTGGAATCTTACTGTCAAATTTTGGAGGGTAACCAAGAACAATGACAGGTAATATTAGCAGGTAATATTTGGGATCTCTGGGACCTCATTGGCTAGCAACTTCAGTAGACATAACACATTTCTAACACTGGGCCTTTTATTTGTTAGTTGTGGTGTCTAGTAGGGGCATTGTTGCCCCATTAGATGGTGACTTCATTTAAGCTCTTTTTATATATGTCTGTCTATATTTTAGGAAGCTTCTGCAGCAGCAAATTTTCATGACTGTTTTTAGAAGGTCTTTAGTGTGAGTTATCTCTCTCTGTATCCCCATCCTTCTATTCCAGACCACATTTAACCTTTCTCATTCCAGATTCCCCCTTTACATCATAGCGCCCTATTTTCCCTTCCATGAAAGTCCCACTGTGCGTGCGCACGCTCTCTCTCTCTCTCTCTCTCTCTCTCTCTCTCTCTCCCTCTCCGTCTCTCTGTCTCTCTCTCTGTTTCTCTCTCTCTCCTTCCCTACCCTCCCTTGAGCAAATGCTACTTATTTTCCTTTCCTTTTCTTTCTTTCTTTTTTTTCATCTTTATTAACTTGAGTATTTCTTATTTACATTTCAATTGTTATTCCCCTTCCCGGTTTCCAGGCCAACATCCCTCTAATCCCTCCCCCTCCCCTTCAATATGGGTGTTCCCCTCCCCATCCTCCCCCCATTACCGCCCTCCCCCCAACAATCATGTTCACTGTGGGTTCAGTCTTGGCAGGACCAAGGGCTATCCCTTCCACTGGTGCTCTTACTAGGCTATTCATTGCTACGTATGCAGTTGGAGTCCAGGGTCAGTCCACGTATAGTCTTTGGGTAGTGGCTTAGTCCCTGGAAACTCTGGTTGCTTGGCATTGTTGTTCATATGGGGTATCAAGCCCCTTCAAGCTCTTTCAGTCCTTTCTAAGATTCCTTCAATGGGGGTCCTGTTCTCAGTTCAGTGGTTTGCTGCTGGCATTTGCCTCTGTGTTTGCTGTATTCTGGCTGTGTCTCTCAGGAGAGATCTACATCTGGTTCTTGTCACCCTGCACTTCTTTGCTTCATCCATCTTGTCTAATTGGGTGGCTGTATATGTATGGGCCACATGTGGGGCAGGCTCTGAATGGGTGTTCCTTCTGCCTCTGTTCTAAACTTTGCATCCCTATTCCCTCCCAAGGGTATTTTACATTTCAAATGTTATTCCCTTTCCTGGTTTCCCAGACATAAGCCCTCTATCCCATCCCCTTCCCCTTCTTCTATAAGGGCATTCCCCTCCCCAGCCATCCCCCTTCCTGCCCCCTGACATTCCCCTACACTGTGGGGTCCAACCTTGGCAAAACCAAGGGCTTTTCCTTCCATTGGTGCCCAAGAAGGCCATCCTTTGCTACATATGCAGCTGGAGCCATGGGTCAGTCCATGAATACTCTTTGGGTAGTGGTTTAGTCCCTGGGAGCTCTGGTTGGTTGAAAGCCCCACTTCTCAATGACTCCTTACTAATTTCCTGGTCTCTGTGGTTATTCCAAATGAGACATACACATCTGAAGATTCAGTACTAACATTTATTTGTTAATCTTTCTGGATCAGTATTTTCTCATTCAGTTGTTAATGAAACTATAAAATTTACAGGTATGTGGTTGGAGCTGGAAATAATTATTCTGTTGATTTATTTTCAGTTGTTTTTCTGTCTCACAGTAGATTTGGTTGCCAGATTTCTAATTGGAAGCTCATTCCTTCTTGCTTTTCACTGGGGACCTCATTAGTTATGCACACTCAGCATTTCCTGTCCCTCTGCAGAACTGCTCTGGTATTTGGGCAAGCTGAGCCAAAGCTCAATGTGGAGACAATCTAGCTCAGTCTTGAGATGTTTGGATTTCCTATTACTTCTCTGTTAGGAACACTGCAAGTAAATACTTAGATAATGACTTTATCATTCATGGCTTCTTTTGGACAGAGTGAGGGCCCCTACAGTGAATTCTTGTCAGTAACTTTGCTCACTGTGCTACTGTGTTGCTCTGTCCCCAGCTGATAAGGCTTTTCGAGACATGAAGGTGCTCAAGATGAGCCAGTCTATCATTGTGTCTGGAGAATCAGGAGCTGGCAAAACAGAGAATACAAAGTTTGTTCTAAGGTGAGTGTTTAGCTAATCTGAAATGTTTTGATCAGACACTATTTCCACAGTTAAAAAATGTGTGACACTGAGTTTGTCGAAATACCCATTTTGAAGTTCAGTAGTAAGTACGTTCACATCACCACATTCATATCATTGTATTCTTCGTCTCACAAGACTGACAACTGACCTCACTGAAAACCTCCCTGTTACTCCTCCAGATGCTGTTGACCACTGTTCTCCTTTGGGTTTCCATGATTTTCTCTAAGTACCTTGTTAAGTGGCATTGTATTGAATTAATATTTCAGTGTGTCCTTTAAGCTCAATAGGTGACTCATCCATGTTTGAGCTGGTTGGGGTGAATGTGGCTATATGTGTACACACACATATACATACATACACACAAACACACACATACACACAGCTTTTTGGGAGACTGAGGCAGGAAGATCACTTTAGTCTCAAGGGGTTGGGAGCCTAGAGAACTTAGTAAAACCTTGCCTCTTAAAAGCATACTCACTCATGTTATAGTATGTTATAGCATCTGAAATTTATGGCTGAATAAATTTTATTGCATGGATTTATTGCATTTGCTATATATGTATATGGTTGATAGGCACTGGGGTTATTTCTGCCACATGGCTATTGGGAATACAGTGCAGTTTTGAGTGTTGGGGTGATGTCAGAGTATTTACATAAACTGGCTTTTAATACTATTGCATATCCCATGGTATAGTTTGGAAGAAACCAACATGTCATCTGGTAGCTAATCTCTACATTGTAGAAAACCAGCTCCGATGTGTTATTTCTCTGAGGATTCCATAGGTCAGGCAATAAGAAACTCAAGAATATTCCTTCAAAATCCAAATGGATAAATTCGTTCTCAATGTTGGTACTATGAAATATTTTCAAAACTACTTTTTATTTAGCCTTTCTCATGTCTCGTCTCCCCTCAGATCCCCTTTCTACCATTAAATTAAACTCCCAACAGTTGGTGTGCCATCATGACATTTTAAAGGGGGAAGGAGCCTTACCACTGTAGGACTGTAGTTTCATTCTGTTATTTTAAATGCTGTAAATTGTGTCACTGCTCTGACAATATGTCAGACAAGAAGTAATTAAGGCAGGGAGGGTACAAACATAAAAATTCACAGTAGTGGAGAAGGTATGTTGGCCAAGGCTGGACACATTGCAGTCAGGAAGCTGAGGAGCTAAGGAGTGTTTGGGTCTAGCCTTAGCTCTTCTCTAGGTAGTCTAGGACCCCAGTGAATGGAATACTATTATTCACAGTCAGGGCAGATCTTCCCACTAATTATCCTAATCTATACCAATTCCTCACAGACATGGCCATGGACCTGTCTTCTAGATGATTCTGGGTCCCATTGAGTTGATGATCAATGTGTACCATTACACATACCCAAGAAAGTTTAATCTGGTGGTGAGGTTACTGCTAAGCCCAGCACATTCTGAATTTTTATTAGAATTATTCCTAATCTATTGCACTTCTTAGGTTTTCGTGTCTGTTTTTCTCCCCCAACCCCCAAGACAGGGTTTCTCTGTATAACAACTCTGGCTGTCCTGGAGCTCACTCTGCAGACCAGGCTGGCTTTGAACTCACAGAGATCTGTCTGCTTCTGCCTTCTGAGTGCTGGGATTATTCTTTTCCACATTGCCACATTGCTCAGCTCAGTTCTTAGTTTTTTTTCACGATGGGGGTCCTTTTTGAAAGTTATGTATTTGTTATGTAAATGCATATAGTTATTAAGTTAAATAGTTATTAAGAGATACTTATGTAAATCTATTTAAAGAATTTGTTAAAATCAGAATATTTCCAAACAGCTAACAAATGTAATTCAATGACATGCACATGCTCATATAAGACACATGCAGAAGCAAATTAAAAAAATAAAAATTAAAAAACATCACCAGTTACATTGATGATCTATGTTTTATTAGTTTGATATGTATGAAATAGTAAACTTGTAAATTAATTGTATTCAATATCATTGTTGTTCAAGGATCTTTTAATCTTTTATTTTAAATAGATACTTGACAGAATCTTATGGAACAGGTCAAGATATTGATGATAGAATCGTTGAAGGTATTGTTGATTTTTATTTATTATTGTTGTGTACCTCTGAAGTTGACTTAGAAGAATCTTATTTCTGGTCCACAATGCTTCCCTCTTAGCGATATGAGAGACCTTCCCATCTCCCATAAATCTTTGCTCAGATATTTCCTTCATGGTGATCTATTACCCTATTGTCTTTCTCTGCCCCAGAGGCTTGTCCCCTAGATGACTCCTGATCCTGCCCACTTGTCAACCAAAAGTAAAACCATTACAGTGGGTCAACATTTAATCCTTGGGGAACTTGACATTACTTGATAAATTTTCTGCATTAATATTTCTAAAAGCATTTATTTTAGTATTTTCCCAAATTTTCTTCCTTGTGGAGATGTAATATGTATATATTGCTTTATACTTTTTCTTCATGCCTTTCCTGTGATTTTTTTGATGAAGTGTTTTCATTTCTTTTTCAATAGCTAATCCACTTTTAGAAGCATTTGGAAATGCAAAGACTGTTCGTAACAATAATAGCAGTCGATTTGGAAAATTTGTAGAAATTCATTTCAACGAGAAGGTAAATGGAAGTTGCTTTTGTGATATATTTGGGAGGTGTGTGTGGTAAGTGCAAGGGTCTTACTAGAGTTGGAATTGGCGCAGTTCTGTCTAAGATTATTATTAATGTAACTATTGTTGTGTGTCTGTATTTACAATGACTATCCAGAACGTCTATTCAGTTTAAAATTAATAGATTGGATTTGGATGTGTCACCAACCATAGATTTACAGTTCTTTTTTTACTCACACTTGATTCTTTTGTTGTCATGATAACATGTAATAATAATGTACACAATTATGGGACACAGTGTGATGTAAGCTACACGTTATCTGTTGTGTGCGTGGTCTGTAATGATCACATGAGGGCAGTTAGTGTCTTAGTGGAAGTTTTTCATGGTGGTGAGCTGAGAGCTCTTCAGCAAGTCTGCAGGCTGCTGTGGACACTGGGGTGCACTGCAAAGCCAGTTCTAATTCTGGAGAGGCTCAGGGTGGAGATTGGATAACAGTGTTTAAAATGAAGCGGAAATAGTCAAAGCTTACATTGTACGTATTTTTGTCTAGCATTTGATAAATATTTTAACTTCTTTGACAAGCAAATGTTTATTAGAAAAGGTTAGTTTAACAGTCTAACATAATATTTCAATCCCATAGATACAAAATGTATTTTCTGTTTTGTCTTTTAGAGTTCGGTTGTTGGAGGATTTGTTTCCCATTACCTTCTAGAGAAGTCTAGGATTTGTGTTCAAGGCAAAGAGGAGAGGAATTACCATATTTTTTACAGGCTGTGTGCTGGGGCTTCAGAAGACATTAGGGAGAAGCTTCACTTGAGCTCCCCAGATAATTTTCGGGTAGGTTGGAGGAAAATAAATTTTATGCCAGGTTTGCAAATCATTTACCCTTAGTCCTAAAGCTCACTGATTTTGGATTCCCACTTGCTTTTGTACATAACTTATGTTAAATCAAGTACAGTGGGCCTTCTGGATTTTCAGATTTTACATTTCAGGATTAACTATGAATTGCAAATATTGGGAATGATAAAGAGGGCACCTATGTATAGATTTCTTTATTATTGACTAAACAACAAGGAATAATATTTCTTTAGAGAGAGTTTATGTTTTAGTAAGGATTACGAATTGCTACCCCATAACTATAATTTTGCTCTGTTATGAATCACAGTGTAAATGTCTGATATGCAGGATATCTGATGGCCCAAAGCGGTCATGACCCATAGGTTGAGAGCCACTGGGCTAAGGCATTGATTCCCCTTGCTCCATGCGGATACCTGAGATCTAACTAGATGGTGTGTTAGAATTATAGTCTTACCAATGAACTCTCTGTTGAGATTGATTTGTAAGTTTATCATGAGTTCAGTATCCCTAATGTGCAAACACCAAATCTCAAACACTGCAAAGCCTGGGTTTTCATACTTTAAAATTTGGGATGCTCAGGCGGAAATGCAAGCAACTCTGACATCTGAATCACTTTCACAAAGTATGGAGATAAGTGATCCTAACACTGTGGGAGAAGGTGAACCAGTTCATGATGTATAAGGTTGTAACACTAGCCTTAACATTGTCTTTAATGTAGCTGTAAAAACTTCAATCACTGACTCAATGTTAGGGGAGAAATGTATCATTATGCCTCTTAGTTCTATCCCCAGTAGATACTTCTGCTTGATTATTGGGTGTTAGACATTGAGCCGGGGTTAAAAGATAAACAGGGCATAATCTTGTCCCTGGGCAACTTAGAATATGATGGGAAATGCACACACTGCCTGAATGTTACACCGAATAGTAAGAAACTGTACATGTGCCACCCCAACGTCTGGGATGACTGGGGATGCTGGTGGGGCTGGAGAGGGGGCTCCAGTTGGGAGCACTGGCTGCTCTTGCAGAGGACCTGGGTTCAGTTTGCACCTCCTACATGATGGCTTACACCCCCTGTAATGCCAGCCTGAGGGGATTTGGCATCATCTTCTGACCTCTGCTTCTCAACTTAATTAGAATTTGGAGTTAACTGCTTATTATATCTTTATAAAAACAGAAGAGGCATTTTGATGTGTTTTTTTTTTAAATACAAGTTACTAGAAAGCATGTGAATTGTGATATATGTCTAGATTTCACCAACACATAACTGGCCAGAAAGTAATGTGACTACTGTAGCTTTAATCTAGTATTTCTTTGGCCTGGAGGCTTGGGGACATAGCATTTCAGTCTCTGAAGGTAAAGCTTCCCTAGCATATGAAAGGCAGCAAAGCAACCAAAGGTGTTCCTGCCTTTATGGTGTGGGCCGCCAGGAGGAATTTATTTCCTCCAGGGCAGTCCCAGTGGTAGCAGGAGCGAGCAGGGGTCTACATACGTCACATTCCTTTCATGTGGCATGCAACCACATTTCTGTCGTGTTCCCCAAATATTCACTCTAAATGGCGTGAAAGTGTTCTGACAGTTTCATCAGGTTGCTTGCCTGTTACTTTGTCCTTCTAATTTACCGACAGGTTGTTAGCACAAAGCAGGGTTTAGAGTAGCATGGATGCTTTTACAATGGCTAAACTTTATTGCATCATTACTTTATCCAGACTGATTTATAATTTAGAGATTTGCCGCTTCAACATATCTGTAGCAACTACACATACATCTTGCAAAATAAAAAGCTGAAAATGCCTATCATTATCAATTTTAAAATACTTGTATACATTTTATGGAAGCATTTGGTACAGTCAGGCAAAAATTTTGGAGTGTGAAGGAAGTGTACACAGAGTGACAATGGGTGGCAAAAATAGGGACAACCTTTTTACCACAGCAGAGCCAGAGGAAATAGCATCTTTCCTAGACCTTTAATGGTTTTGCAGTTCATGAGATTAACCCCAGGGCCTTGTGTATGCCATGCTGATCCTGGGTCACTGGCTTTCACGGAACCTCAGGTCTCTAGATTTTGTTTCTCTGTCTGCCTAAGGCAGAGAGGTTCTTTCTGTAGCCCAGGCTGAACGTGAACTCACTTTGTTGCTGTGTTCTTCCCCTTGGATCCACGGTTAATTGTGCCTTTATTCCTTTGTCTTAGTATCTAAATCGGGGCTGCACTAGGTACTTCGCCAACAAAGAAACGGACAAACAAATTTTACAGAACCGAAAAAGTCCTGAGGTATAGTAGATTATATTTTTAATGAAAGTCTTTAATGTAAAAAATATTGCCGAAGTATTTGCCTTTATTTTGGAACTTCTTGCTTTCAGGTTTATGTCTTAAAACTATACTATGACCCCGATCTTTCTTGTAGTGTGACACTCTAAACATCTGTCACATACAGGACAGCAGGCTCTGGTTCTCCTTGGGCCCACATGCACTGATACCTTCATGTTCCTTTTTGGATTCCTATGCTATGAAATCGCTTACGAGCCATCATAACTCAGCAGTGCACTCGGATATTACAGTTTGTAGTTAAGTAGTAATAAGCTTTCCACTGCTGGGAGAAAACACACAGGCAAATCACCTTCAAGTGTGCAAGATTTGTTTTCACTCAGTTTTATATTTCAGCCCACCGTCAGTTGTTTCTGTCTCTGGGCCATGTTGAGGCAGCATCCGCAGTTGAGAGCATGTGGCTGGGTAAAGCTGCTCACCTCATGGTGGCCAGAAATTCATGGGAGGTGGGAGGTGAGAGGGTGTGTGGCAGAGACAAGATCCAACATTGCTAGTTCAGTCAGTCAAGTTTCCACACCTCCTAATAGCCCATCTATTGGTAATATTAGAGTCTGCGTGACCCAACCCTTTCCCCAAAGCCATTCCTCTGAATATTACTACATAGAGAACCAAGTCCTCTACACATGGGCCTTTGAGGGACATCCCAGGAGTTTGCCTTTTAATTTATTGTCTACTGAAGTAAGATTTGATAAATATACTGTTTTTATATATGAAAATATAATTTTGTTGTATCAACTATATAGCTGGAATGTATTATGAAGTTTATATGTTTATCTTTAACTAATAATTATGTAATTATTTAGAAAGTATTAAATGTTTAAGAATTTTACACTTTTATAAATTTTAACCTATAGAATTTTAGTATTAAATTTTGTTGTGTTGGACTGAAGAGATGGCTCAGTGATTAAGAGTACTGACCGTTCTTCCTGAGGTCCTGAGTTTAAATTCCAGCAGCCACATGGTGGCTCACAACCATCTGTAATGAGATCTGATGCCCTCTTCTTATGTGTCTGAAGATAGCTACAGTGTGCTTATACATAATAAACAAATAAATCTTTTAAAAATTTTGTTATGTTGTATCTAAACAACATATTTCAGTTATAAAAACTAAATCATGATTAGTTATTGGTACTAGTTAATCGACTTATTTTTAAAAAGATATTTATGTCAGTTGAATAACTTTTTACTGTTAGCAGTTCTTAATGGTTCTGCACTTGCCAAAGAGATATTTTTACTTTATTCAGACTAGGTAAGATAAATTATGTGTAAAATACATTAATATAAATGAATAGAAAGAAAATGAAATTCTCAGTTCAAATCATGAACACATGAGACTGCAGTTAATACTTGTCTAATTTGATACTTTGCATATTATTTTTAGACATAAATATCTGAGTTATACATACATTTTATGTTATAGCCAGTGGTGAGACATTTGGAAGCAATGCCAACATTTGTTACAATATTTACTCCATCTTGAAAGGCTATGTTTTTGTAAGATACAATCAAGCCATACAAAAGAATTGCAGCAGTCCTGTGGGGAAAACACAAAAAATGCAAAAGCAAAAAAGCAAAAGAAAAAAAAAGACAGTGGGGAAGAAGAAAAAACCAATGCTTAGCCCCCGGAGAGCAGCATGCGTATGTGCGCTGCCAGACAGGAAATACCTTCCTTCAGTATCTCAGAGTGAAATGCTTTATCAGACTCTTACGTCATTGAGAGAGAATGTGCATGTGTATGATATGTACAAGTGGATTAATATATTTAAATTACTTTTTATCTCTTCTTTGTCAGGAGGACGAGGTGATCATTTTGACTAATTAAGCCCTTTGCTTCATTCTGTTTGGGTGTCATTCTGCTGTGTGCAAATTTTAGGAGAATGCAGTATTTTCAGTCTGCCATGAAGCAAATAGTTCATGAGGATTTGGTTAGAAAACAGTATTTAAAAGGCTGCCGATGCTCAGCTGCGAGACTAAAAATCCTGCATGACAGTGGTTTTTTTTTTTTTTTTTAACTTTGCATGTAGTGGTTGATGTCACCTCTTTTAAAGAACAAAATAGAATTTCATTTTCTAGACATTTTCCGGAAACCTGGTGCATAATCAGACATTTAAATCATCTTGTGAATAGCCGGCAGCAGTTGCATGCTGGGAGAAGAAAACATCCCCCAGAAGCCTCAGACATTTTTGATGCTCATTAATTCTGATGCCGCGGTTTGCTTTTGACTTTAGCTTTAATGCTCAAGTTCTGGAAAATTTCTAGGTCGGTTTTTCTCTGTCTAGTAACTTCTCTTTCTGTTTCTTCTTTTAGCTTTGCAGGCCCAACTTTCTTCCCCCTCTGTCTGAGTTTGCTGTATCCTAACATATGAATACTTAAGATGCAAATTCTTCTAGAACAGAATTTCTGTTCATCTTTTCTTTTTTCCTGAAAGCCCTTGTACAGATTCCTGGAGTTAGCCTATAGTGTAGTAATTTACCTCACCTCATACATACAACATAGAGAAGTTACAGCACTATTTGAAATGCCATGAAGATGCTGTAACCTTATCTGGATTTGCTTCTGCTTACATGGATGTAACAGCCAGTAGTTAATCTAGTGCCTGCCTAATGGCACATTAAATTATTTATTACAATTCTTTTCACTTGTCCTTTTTGTGTATTTATTTTTAATTGAAAAATTGCATATATTTGTAAGCTATCTGGGTTATTGTGGAACATTTTCTTCCTGTATAAATCATGGAGTGACAGAGTCAGATGAACACCCATTACTGCCTGATTGCTCTTTGATCAGAGGCTATGGCTTCACTTAGCCATTCCTTCCCTTTTTACTAATTTATTCTCTCTTAACGTCTTAGACTTAGAGTGCGTTAGAGATAGTGTCATGCTCTAACCACAGAGCTTCTTACTCCATTGTTTTAGTTGAAGATTTTATTGAAAGAATTCTAGACTCACATGAAGTTTTAAGAAATAGCACAGAGAGCTCTTGCACCAGACACTTTCTATACCATTCTGTTTTAAACATGTTCAGATGCTTACAGTTTTCTGTTGACAATTTTATTTTTGCATGTCACACATTGCATTTATAGACCTGCTGTTGTAGTTTTTAGTTTACTTGAACTGCAGAAAGACCAGTCAGTTGACACTTCTTGTTTTATAGTATGTTAAGGCAGGTTCCTTGAAGGATCCTCTGTTAGATGACCATGGAGATTTTATCAGGATGTGCACAGCCATGAAAAAAATCGGTTTGGATGATGAAGAAAAACTTGATCTATTTCGAGTCGTGGCTGGTGTCCTGCACCTTGGAAATATTGATTTTGAGGAAGCCGGAAGCACTTCAGGTTGTTTCTTTAATTATTTTTAATTAAGGGATAAAATTGGGTGTAATGCTTGTCCTCTCCTAGCTATATGAATATTCAGTGAGTTGTGTGTAGGTTTGTCAAAATTACAACAAATTTCTGGGACATTTTCTGTTTATGGTAACTTTGACAATGAATGCTACATCCTCATGAACAAATTAATATCTATTGTGAGGTTCATATCTTTAAGAAATTTCAAGCTAATATTATATTTTAATAGTTAGTAGAATAATTCTCTTATCCATTAATACATACTTTTAACTTTTTCCGTTTCATAGACCTAAACTTGAATCAGTTAATTGGGGTGAGTTAATATAATTAATCTAACATCCTTCTTGTGGATATTGAAAAGTATTTAAGTGCAATCTGGATAGTGCCTTTTCACTCTGAATGGCTCCATTTCTGTGTAAGCAACAAGACCTTTTCATGATTGCAGATTTGACACCTGAGTATGGAATTGACAAGCCTAGCTCACCACCTGTAAATGCAGTATTAGTGGACTACAGCCACACCCATTGCTGTGTACTGTTATGCCAGTGTGTATGCTACAGTGGCAAAGCTGTGGTCAGTAGAGACTATGCCCTATCAAGCCAAAAATATTTACTAACTGTCCCCTTAGAGTGTAACATTTTCTAGTCTTGCATTAATACATTTTCCTAGAAAGTTGTAGCAAGGGTGAGTTAAGAGTCTGAAGCACCACTTAATACAGCAGCCAATGCTATGGGTTTCATGCAGATCCCACAAGCATATTCATTTGTACAATGAAGCAATGCACAGTGCCTTTAAAAAGTACAGTTCCTAGTAGTGGGGACCCCAGAGAAATAGGGGAGGGCCACTTAAGAAGCAGTATGGTGGGTTCAAGATTGTCTCAATGTGGAGAACTTCTCCTCCCCTCTCCCTCTCTCTGCTTTCATTTTTCCTTTTTAAAATTCAAAGGTTTTTATTTTGTGTTTTTATTTGTATGAGTATATGCACACTGCGTGTGTTCCTGGTGTCATAGAAACCATAAGGGCATAAGATCCCAGGGAACAGGAACGGGCAGTTGTGAGCCACCTTTGGGTGCTGGAAACTCAACCTGTGTTCTCTGAAAGAACAGTACGTGATCTCAATCATTCAGCCATCTCCCCCTTTTAGAGGCAGGTCTCTTGTAGCCTACACTGGCCTCAGTGATCTTCTAGTCTCCCAAGCACTGGGGTTACAGGCATGTAACATGATACCTAGCTTTGCTTAGCACTTTGACCATAAGTTTGATCCCAAAGCACTGGGAGAAAAATGTCTTCCATGCAATAAGATTCCTCACAATCATAATTGGAAGATAGGAAGGGATGAGATTGGAGAAGCCTCCATTTTGTAGACATGGAACCTGCACAGTGATGCTGAGCCCAGTGGTGCTGAGCCCAGTGGTGCTGAGTACAGTGGTGCTGAGCACAGTGAGGCTGAGCACAGTGAGGCTGAGCACAGTGGTGCTGAGCACAGTGAGGCTGAGCACAGTGAGGCTGAGCACAGTGATGCTGAGCACAGTGGTGCTGAGCACAGTGGTGCTGAGTACAGTGGTGCTGAGCACAGTGATGCTGAGCACAGTGATGCTGAGTACAGTGATGCTGAGTACAGTGATGCTGAGTACAGTGGTGCTGAGTACAGTGGTGCTGAGCACAGTGAGGCTGAGCACAGTGATGCTGAGCACAGTGATGCTGAGCACAGTGACGCTGAGCACAGTGACGCTGAGCACAGTGACGCTGAGCACAGTGACGCTGAGTACAGTGATGCTGAGCACAGTGGTGCTGAGTACAGTGGTGCTGAGTACAGTGACGCTGAGCACAGTGACGCTGAGTACAGTGATGCTGAGCACAGTGATGCTGAGCACAGTGAGGCTGAGCACAGTGGTGCTGAGCACAGTGGTGCTGAGCACAGTGGTGCTGAGCACAGTGATGCTGAGCACAGTGGTGCTGAGCCCAGTGGTGCTGAGTACAGTGGTGCTGAGCACAGTGAGGCTGAGCACAGTGAGGCTGAGCCCAGTGGTGCTGAGCACAGTGAGGCTGAGCACAGTGAGGCTGAGCACAGTGACGCTGAGCACAGTGACGCTGAGCACAGTGAGGCTGAGCACAGTGAGGCTGAGCACAGTGACGCTGAGTACAGTGAGGCTGAGTACAGTGACGCTGAGTACAGTGGTGCTGAGCACAGTGGTGCTGAGCACAGTGGTGCTGAGCACAGTGGTGCTGAGCACAGTGGTGCTGAGCACAGTGACGCTGAGCACAGTGGTGCTGAGCACAGTGACGCTGAGCACAGTGGTGCTGAGCACAGTGGTGCTGAGTACAGTGGTGCTGAGCACAGTGACGCTGAGTACAGTGATGCTGAGCACAGTGATGCTGAGCACAGTGAGGCTGAGCACAGTGGTGCTGAGCACAGTGGTGCTGAGCACAGTGGTGCTGAGCACAGTGATGCTGAGCACAGTGGTGCTGAGCACAGTGGTGCTGAGTACAGTAGTGCTGAGCACAGTGATGCTGAGTACAGTGGTGCTGAGCACAGTGGTGCTGAGTACAGTGGTGCTGAGCACAGTGAGGCTGAGCACAGTGATGCTGAGCACAGTGATGCTGAGCACAGTGGTGCTGAGCACAGTGATGCTGAGTACAGTGAGGCTGAGTACAGTGACGCTGAGTACAGTGAGGCTGAGCACAGTGATGCTGAGTACAGTGAGGCTGAGTACAGTGAGGCTGAGTACAGTGGTGCTGAGCACAGTGGTACTGAGCACAGTGATGCTGAGCACAGTGACGCTGAGCACAGTGGTGCTGAGCACAGTGATGCTGAGCACAGTGACGCTGAGCACAGTGACGCTGAGCACAGTGGTGCTGAGTACAGTGATGCTGAGCACAGTGAGGCTGAGCACAGTGATGCTGAGCACAGTGAGGCTGAGCACAGTGGTGCTGAGCACAGTGGTGCTGAGCACAGTGATGCTGAGCACAGTGATGCTGAGCACAGTGGTGCTGAGCACAGTGGTGCTGAGCACAGTGGTGCTGAGCACAGTGATGCTGAGCACAGTGGTGCTGAGCACAGTGATGCTGAGCACAGTGGTGCTGAGCACAGTGAGGCTGAGCACAGTGAGGCTGAGCACAGTGGTGCTGAGTACAGTAGTGCTGAGCACAGTGAGGCTGAGTACAGTGAGGCTGAGCACAGTGGTGCTGAGTACAGTGAGGCTGAGCACAGTGGTGCTGAGCACAGTGATGCTGAGCACAGTGGTGCTGAGCACAGTGATGCTGAGTACAGTGAGGCTGAGCACAGTGGTGCTGAGTACAGTGGTGCTGAGTACAGTGAGGCTGAGCACAGTGGTGCTGAGCACAGTGAGGCTGAGCACAGTGAGGCTGAGCACAGTGGTGCTGAGCACAGTGGTGCTGAGCACAGTGACGCTGAGTACAGTGGTGCTGAGCACAGTGATGCTGAGTACAGTGATGCTGAGTACAGTGAGGCTGAGCACAGTGGTGCTGAGTACAGTGAGGCTGAGCACAGTGAGGCTGAGCACAGTGGTGCTGAGCACAGTGGTGCTGAGCACAGTGACGCTGAGTACAGTGGTGCTGAGCACAGTGATGCTGAGTACAGTGAGGCTGAGTACACTGATGCTGAGCACAGTGGTGCTGAGTACAGTGATGCTGAGCACAGTGGTGCTGAGCACAGTGATGCTGAGCACAGTGGTGCTGAGCACAGTGATGCTGAGCACAGTGGTGCTGAGCACAGTGGTGCTGAGCACAGTGATGCTGAGCACAGTGGTGCTGAGCACAGTGATGCTGAGTACAGTGAGGCTGAGTACACTGATGCTGAGTACAGTGAGGCTGAGCACAGTGAGGCTGAGCACAGCTAGCAATAAAGTGAGAGACAGGACACCATGGTTCTACTCCTGTGTGACTAGCTCAGGCGATTGCCATAACTGTCTCTCATTATCTTCAGGCCACCGAGCCTTGTCACCCATGAGCGAGCAGACTGAGATAGACAGTCCTCAATGACTTTCAGGCCTATTGTCCTATGATCTTGTCAATAATATTAGACACAGCATAGTGTACTGGGTGAGCACATGACCATGAGTCAAAGTGCTTCATCGTGTGCTATTTGTATGGCCTTGTTGTCCCTTCTGCATCTTTTTTTCTCACCATAGAGAGATTATAGCCTGCAAGTTGGGTTAGGAAGAGAAGTCAATGAGAGAAGTATTTACAAAATGTTTTGAATACTGGTGTTTGGCAGATAGTAAGTAAATAAATCAAATTAAACACAACTCTTCATTTTCAATGAAGCAAAAATACATGAAAACAAAATTAGGTACCTGAAATATGCATTAATAATCAGAGCTATTTTTTGTTTTTTTTTTTTTTAGAGGAATTGGAATTTTTTCTTTGTAAATATGTGGAAACATGCAGTTCATTTGTTCCTTAGCATCAATCATTTCAGGAAGGGAGCTTGTGGGAGAGGCTAAGTCATTCAAACAATGATTGTTAAGTGTAGAATAGTTGACATACATAGGAATGTTAGAAAGGGCGAGTGATGGGAAGTGCTAGGAGACTTTCCTGTCTCTCACTGCTGCCCTGAGGAAGGACAGGCAGCTGCACAGGGCACCCGAAATGTCACATGACCAGCTGAAGCGTGCGGAGTGATCAGTAGGGACATGGCCTATGCTTGCCTTCCCTCTTACTTAAAAAAAAATCCTTTCTGCTGCGGGAGAAATAGAAGGAGTGCAGGGAGACCAGGGTGAGATAAACATTAGATTGCTTTTATTTTAATAGCTAAATTTTCTTTTGTATTCATTCTTTTTTGTGGCCTTCCACAGAAATAAATGGGGGTTTGAACACCTTGGAGTTGTTTCTTGCACATCTTCTCCATGACACAAATTTGGAAATTTGGATCCAAATAATTCCCTGCTAATTAAAAATTAAAAATGTTCCTTTTTTTTCCTTCTTCCTATAACTTTAGAAAACTTCCTTGGGTTGTCATAGTGACTTGTGCAGAAACCTAGTACTTTTGTAATGATTTTTAACAGAAAGCTCATTTTTTAATAAGTGTTTGTAAGGCTTCCTGAGGTCATAAAACTGTTTTATTTAGTGGAAGTGTATTTATTTACCGTTAGAACTACCTATGTTTTAAAAATCCCATGTAACAAGCATGTATGCCATAGCAGTAACAGTACCACAATAAATAGCACAACAGTTATAGTGCTGAGAGAACATCTTTAGGGAGTGAATGACGTTAACACTCTATAGTACCTGACAGTCTTTGCCTTTTCAAGATTAAAAAAGTTGCTCTTTTTTTATGTTCATCTACATCATTCTTGTAAGAAATGCTATAATACAGTTAAAAAAACAGAAGTAAGGGGTTGGGGATTTAGCTCAGTGGTAGAGCGCTTGCCTAGGAAGCGCAAGGCCCTGGGTTCGGTCCCCAGCTCTGAAAAAAAGAACCAAAAAAAAAAAAAAAACAGAAGTAAAAGAAAAAAACATTTAAGTAACTAATGGGTTCCTGGTATTCCCTCTTGTGTGTAGTTTTAGTATAGTTTGGTCAGACAAGGGGATTATAGTCCTGGCAGGGTGGCAACAGATTCTGCCACAGTGTTCAGAAGAATGCATAAGTGATAACTTTAGAATTGTTTCTTTCTGGAATTTTCCACAATAGTTTTGCTCCAAGTTTAATGGAAACTGTGGGATGTGAACCTGCTGGCAGAAGGGTCTCTGACACTGTGGATCTGCCTCAGGTTAGGGTTTCCTGTTGAACTTACTGGTAGGGCTGTCCAGCAACGATGGAAAAAAGTGAGCTGTGTTTGCAAGTTAAAAGCAAGCCTCAGCTATCCCATAATGTTACACAAGTAAAGAAAAGTCTAAGAAACAAACGTCAACGATCTCCTTCGTCTAGTGCTTATTAACTTCCCGTGGGGACCTTTCCATAGGTGGCTGCAATCTGAAGAACAAATCCGCCCCCTCACTGGAGTACTGTGCTGAATTGCTGGGTTTGGACCAAGATGACCTTCGAGTCAGTTTAACCACTAGAGTCATGCTCACCACAGCAGGGGGCACCAAAGGAACTGTTATAAAGTAAGCTCGACATCATCGCTCTGCCCAAATTCTGCCTTGTGCTCTGTCACAGAAAACTACTTACCTTTTGAGAACACTGAGGTTTAAGGTCAGGGTTTCTGCGTCATTCGTGCCTGCCATTTGCATGTTCTTGCTGTGCTGGATGGCTCAGAATCCTGTGCTCCAACAGCTGTAGGTGATCACGGAAATAAATGGGGGTTTGCACAGCTTGGAGTTGTTTCTCGCACATCTCCATGACACAAATTTGGAATTTATTAAACAGGCGAGATCGCTTTTGCACAGCTATAAAAATGTGATTGGCTAAGTATCTGTTTTAGGCAACAGAGTCTTTTCCTTCAGAAGTGGTTTCCCATATAAATGGTGTGCACTAAAGCTCCTACTCAGTGCAGCTCGCTTTGTAGAATATCTAGGAAAGGGAACTTCTTGTTACACTTACTATTTTTTCGTTTAGAGAAAATTACAAGTGATAGAAGATAAAGCCGTGGCCGCATCTTTTTATTTCCTGTCCCCCCGGAAGTGTTTATTCACTTGTCTTTTGTGTGGGCATATGTGTGATGGTAACGGTTGTACATGTCAGTGTGGCTGAGCGAAGTGTGTGTCTGCACTTGGGTGCCTGTGCACTTGTGTGTGTTGAAGCTAGAGGCTGATTGGATTGACTCTCCTCCCCAACCATTCTCCCGCTTGTCTTCTGAGACCCCACAGCTCATCAATTTTGCTGGCCTGGCTGCCCAGGGAGTCCTAGAGACTCCCTCCGCAGTTGGGTTACAGATGTAGTCACCACACCACATTTGACATGGGTGTAATCCCAATTATGTCCTCGTGTTTGTGAGGCAGGCACTTCACCAAATGAGCCATCCACCAATCTCCTTTGGCCAAGATTTTTAAAATCATAATCAAGAGCTTCAGATTGTGCCATAGTATATAGTTCTGGCTTAATAGAATATATTTCATGAATTTTGGTTTTAGATACTGTAGAATAAAATGGTTGTTAGGTTTACCGTTCACAAGTACTGCACTGCAATGAGGAAAGAGGTCAGTTCCCCATCCTTTTCTATAGCCCTATCCTTTTCTAAATGTGGTAGCAGTGAATTCAAGTGACTTACTCAGAAAAGTATTTGGCAGTAACAACAAAGCCAGGTGTGGTGACAAAAGCCTGCAATCCCAGCATTTGGCAGGTTGAGTCAGAAAGGTGACCAGGCCTGCCCAAGATTCACAGAAAGACCTTGTCTCCAAAACAAGAAAATCGCAACACATTTTTTCCTAATGATACAGTGTTTTATGTTAATGAATTAGCCAATTAATTATTTTTCTTCAGTACTACTCACACTGAAAAAAGAGAACTCCATTTCTGTATGGTTTTAGAACAGCTCTCTCATGTATTCTGTGTTGTTTATACACACCCAAACTTACAGAGAATTCTGCTGTTGAGTTTATTCCAATTCGTCTTTAGTTTATTAGCTTATTTATTATTTATTTTTGAGGCAGGGTTTGGCTATGTAGCTGGAGCTAGCCTTGAGCTTACAATCCTCCTGTCTCAGCTTTCTGAATGCTGGAATTACAGGTATGTTGTACCATACCAAGCATGCTTGAATAATTTTGTCTTGATTTTTCAACAAGGTTTCTGTATAGCTACGGATGTCCTAGAATTCACTCTGTAGACCAGGCTGGCCCCAAACTCACAGAAATTTCCCCACTTCTGCTTCCCAAGTGTTGAGATTAAAGGCATGCACCACCACTGCCCAGCCAGTGCTTGAATAATTCAAAAGTCACTTAACAATTGGATGTTTTTTTTGTGTTTTTCCCATTGCCCTCAGTACTTGAGATCTAGCATGGCGTTTGGAAAGTCCCCTCTATGATATGCTCTTTTTATTAGACTAATTTTATTGAGGAAAGTACCTTGCATTTGTGTCTATAATATCAAATATTAAAAGTTTGCTTCCCATATGGTGACTACATACAGGAGTTGGAAAGGCAAAAAAAAAAAAAAGAAAAGCCTTTTTTTGATCCAATAGTATATTTTAATCTGAATTTAGTCAATTGTTTTAGTATGTCTCTTGTAATTTTCTCCTTAATTTTATCACCGCCTACTCACTTGAAACTTGGTAACTATTTCTTCTGTATAGGCAATGTGTTCAGACATACTTGGACTTTATGTATCCGGTGTTATTTTCAAAACCTGTCCCTTTAAGGATGCTTCCTTGCACAATTGTTTTCCTAGGGTCCCCCTGAAGGTGGAACAGGCAAACAGTGCTCGCGATGCTCTGGCGAAGACGGTCTATAGCCATCTCTTTGACCACGTGGTGGACAGGGTGAATCAGTGCTTTCCTTTTGAAACATCCTCTTATTTTATTGGAGTCCTGGATATTGCTGGCTTCGGTAAGCATCATTTCTTACTTGTTTTTGATTAAAAAAAACCATATCAATATTTTCTCTAAAGCTGTTGTGTTAGCCTTTCTCATTTCTGTGACCAAATACTAGGGAGAAGTAAAAGAAGGCAGTGTTTACCCTGCCTTGAGGTTTCAGAGTTTTCAGTCCATCATTGTGGAGCAGAGTTGCTCACATGTTGAAGGCCCGGAGGGGAGGGGGCAGAGAGGGCAGGAGAGAACAGGACTATACAAGGTAGCCTTTTTGGTCCCCCTCTTGTTGCACCTGGACCCCAGCCTCTGAGGTGGTACTTCTCACATTCAGGGTAGGACTTTCTGGTTGGTAGCACTCTCTGGAAAGACCCTCACGAACACCAGCGGTGTGCTTTAATAATTTTCTAGGTATTTACTTACCAATCAAATCAAGTTGACAATCAAGGTGAAGTATCAGACACCTTTTTTTCTCGTGAGTCACTTGACATAGCTTCTTTATGTCTGCTTTTCATTATGCACCTTTCAGAGAAAGCTAATTAGTGCTAAAATTAAGACACGTTCATCTAAACTATCAGTCGGGAAGTCTCCATGCTCTTAAATGAGTACAGCTGGAAGAAAGATACCGCCTGAGTGCTGCTTCTAAAAATAATAAAGTTGGGGTACAGTTTCAGAACACATAAACTCCCATCATCGATGAGATTTCATCATCTTTAGACACTTGTTAGCATGACACACATGTTCAGAGTGTCAAACTGTAGAACCTCACGGATCTTAGACATAATTCAACCCTGAACTTCAGAGTGAATCACTCTCATAGAATTTTTGGCAACAGAATAATCAGAAAGACAGTCTCCTAAAGTACACTCATTTTAAATCATTTTTTTGTGCTCTAGGTTGCTTTAGTACCTGCACTGTAGAAATTTATGTTAAAAAGAGCTTACTTATAATTTTTTGATTTTCACACTATAGAACATTTATGTGATGGGACACTTTTTTTTTTTTTTGGTATGGTAGAACAAGGTATTTCTGATATCTAGTATTAGTGCCTGATAGTATATGTCTTGAGTTAAGGACATTTTGGGGGCATAGAACAAACAATTTTATGCGTTTTGTAAGCCCAGTTTTAAATGAAACCATCAACACAGTAACTCCTGGGATAAAGTAATGCACGTGGTCCACGGTGACAGCTCTACCCTGGTTGTGTGTTTTCAGAGTACTTTGAGCACAACAGCTTTGAGCAGTTTTGTATCAACTATTGCAATGAGAAACTTCAACAGTTTTTTAATGAAAGGATCCTAAAGGAGGTGAGTAACGATATTTAAATTTAGGGTTTGAATTAAGCTGTTTACATTTCAAGGAAGAAAATCACATTGCATTTACCCTGACTGATGGAGTCTGACGTGAGGTGGCCAGGTGACCCCGAGAGTGTTCAGTTCAGCTGACGTTTGGGCCCTTGTAGGAGTTAGCGGGCAGCTTTCAGGACGGAGTGTCTGATTTCTCACCAGGGACTTTCACTAGTGTGCTCAGGGTGCGTTTTTCCTCTTGATTTGGTTGTTCCTATCTCTGCCACTGTCCTTTCAGTGTCTGCTTCTGTTTGCTCTGCCACATTTTGTCGCCTCCCTTTGTGCATCAGCAAAGCCCCAGTCAGATTGTGAGCAACCACTGGCCAGGAGTACCTCTGGATAGCACTGTGCCTACTGTGCCATCTTGAGTGCTACAAACGGCTTTTGAGTGGCCTGTCTTTGGCTCCCCATCCCCCCACCTCCTCTTCAGGAAGGAACTCAGTTCCTCTGCTCTCAGTATATAACTCTGGGCATGGCTGATACTCAGCATGCTAAGATAAGGCTAGGAAAAGTTATTTTATGATTCTTTAGAATTTAGTCAAAGCAAAGATAATAGCTTTGGATAAATTGATTTGTTCCAAGGCTCATTATTTTCTCCCCTCAAACCTGAATTCTCCAATATTTCCTACCAGCCTCTGTTTTCCTTCCTCTGTACCGTCGGCCATAGGTGTTGCTGATTGAAGATGCTAGAGCAGAGGAACTGGAAAGTTCTTCCAACCCAGCCCGTCATTGTTCAGATGAAGAAGGCAGGTCTGAGGACATGTCACAGCTTCCCTAGGCTTGAATCTCCTTTCCTGGCTGTAGGTCCATACCCCGTACTTTCTTTCTTTCAGGGTTGCCATTCCTGAGTGTTCGAGCTGGAATATGTAGTGTTTTTTTTTTTTCTGTATTTCCATCCATGTATTTCTGTATTTCCCATATTATGTTTTTTGTTTTTGTCTTTGCAAGGTTTCTGGCAGATTACTGTACTTGTTAACTTTTAAATAGGCTGCAGTTAATCAGTTGTAACATAAACAATGAGTAAAGCAAGTACTTTCCTGTAGGAGAATGTCCCTGTTCTGTCCAGCTGTGCTGCTAGTCCTTCCTTTGCTGTAATGTATGTTGCACATGCATGCTTCTCTGTAACATGATATAATCCTTCCTTTCCACTTAGTCCAGCTCACACTCTACATAGAACTAGGAACCACACAAGGAGGGTACACTGTCTTATGTTTGCTTTTATTACCGACCTTTAAGTTTGTATATGAATTTCCAATTCAGATTGTGTTTAAGTTGACAGTGCCTTGTAGAATGTGCGGGAACTTCCCTGGTATAGGTCATGAGAAGTATTTAACCATGGAGTGGGGAGATGGTAAAACACATTAACTTAAGATCATATATAGATTACCCATATGATAAAAATTTATTTCAAAATTATTTAAAAAGATACTGATTTACATATCCAGAATATATTTCCTTGGAGATATTATTGATGCATCATTCCTTATATTATATTCCTTATAATGATCTGTATTATTTTGCTATGGATACTTTGTACCCATTTATAGTTATTTGACTGTCTTGGTTTAGTAGTTGGCTGCACAGGTTCAAACTTAGTTTCCTCTTCAGGAAACCATTTAGGGCTGTACCTGTTGGTAAAAGCATTTATAAGTTAACTGGTAACTGAAATGACACCAAAGTCAGGTGTCATGGTATGTCCACATTGACGACTATCATATTTGATTTACAGGAACAAGAACTGTATCAGAAAGAGGGCCTGGGTGTTAATGAAGTCCATTACGTGGACAATCAGGACTGCATAGGTATGGGAACTGCTATTCCGCCTTTGGGAAATACTGGGGAGACAGTGGATACATTTGCTGGGAGCTCCTCTCTCTGTTCAGTGGTCTAGACAGTTATAGGACTCAGGACTGTGGCATTGGACATGGGATCTTTTTTTTTTTTTTTTATTAACTTGAGTATTTCTTATATACATTTCAAGTGTTATTCCCTTTCCTGGTATCCGGGCAAACATCCCCCTCCCCCCTCTCCTTCCTTATGGGTGTTCCCCTCCCAACCCTCCCCCCATTGCCGCCCTCCCCCCACCAGTCTAGTTCACTGGGGGTTCAGTCTTAGCAGGACCCAGGGCTTCCCCTTCCACTGGTGCTCTTACTAGGATATGCATTGCTACCTATGAGGTCAGAGTCCAGGGTCAGTCCATGTATAGTCTTTGGGTAGGGGCTTAGTCCCTGGAAGCTCTGGTTGCTTGGCTGGACATGGGATCTTTTGTAGTTATGCCTTGCAAGTTATTTGTCCTGGCAAGACATCTTGTCAGCTGGGTTGAAAGGTTTTCTAAAAGCTCTGATTATTGTGATACACATTTTGCCACTCTGAAGACTATTGGGTGAAGCGGGTAAAGGGGAAGCCCCATTATTCAGGGAGTAAGTGACAACTATGTCGTCTGTTATGACAAAGTGTGTGGTTTGGTGAGGTTTGCCAGGGCCTCTTGGTTTTGTTCTCTTCTGTGGATGGCAATATCTCTCACTGACTGCAAGTTGGCTTATAGAAGTTTCATGTTAAAGCTAGATAATACTGTGAAACAGCAAAACAGAGCCCCAGCTTTTCTTTGAGTTTATCAATAAAGAAACCTTGTCCTATTGCCTTCCAGCTTGCTCTTTGTCTAACTAACTAATCAATCAATCAATTAATTTGTAAGAACTTTTTTTTACCTGCATGTATGTCTGTGAACCACATTCATGCCTGGTGTCCACAGAAGTCAGAAGGCGGCATCTGATTTCCTGGGACTAGAGTTATAGATGGTTGTAAGCGGCTATGTGAGTGCTGGGAATCGAACTCCAGTCCTTTTGGCTATCAAGTCATCTCCCCATCTCCCACCCTCTCTCTTTCTTTTCTTTCCCACCCCATCTCCAAAGTCAAATTTGGGTAAGTCTGGGAATTGAAAATCCAATTTGATAATCCATTCACAATGACACATGTTGTCTAGACTTAGACAGTACCGTATATAGTAGCAGCCTATGTCAGTGTAGCCTTTCAAAGTCTTCCCTGTTCTACCCAGGCCTACTCAGCATTCTTTTAGCCACTGTCTTTTCTCACCTCTGGGCATTAATCTGGTAGGAACTTCTCCCCTTCTGTTGATCCATTTTTCCTACTTCTGTCTTGTTCAGTAGCTACCTGAATACTTTTCAGTACAGCTGAGACCAGCATCTTTATTGTCCTTCACCACTGATTGTCAAAGAAGGGACATTTTCTGATTGATACCTTAGCTTCTCGTTCTGTGTTCTAGAGCCATATAATCTGTATTTATGTATGTATGTATGTATGTATGTATGTATGTATGTATGTATGTATGTATACATCAAATAGATATAACCTGCTAAGCTCATTTTGTTACTTATATGTATATGGTTTCAAGGCTGACCATTTATAGTGGAAAACATAGGGCGCTTATGCCTGAGAGAGCTAATTCTCTGTCTTCCAAAACTCACTAGTTGCCTGTCACTCTTTATCTGTATGTGTGACCACATGAAATTTCCGCATCCACATTAATTGCCTATTGACATTGCCATCGCTCTGGCCTTGTTTGAACGTCCGTTTCTAGGAGGGACACTTTCACAGCAGGCTTCCTGGTACTCTGGCTCCTACAACCCATCATTCCTTCTGTTCCTGGGGCCACGAATGCTGGAGCTGATGAGTCACTTTCTTTCAGAAGTTGTTTCTCCATATCCCGTATTAAAACTATGATGTTACCTTTAAATGCATGGCCATATTTGAAATAAAACTTCTCCCTTTCTAGATGGCCTTCTACAGAATATGTTCATGCTTATCTCTTAGAATCCAAACACTTTTGAAGCCAGTGAGTAAATATTCTTTAAAGTATTGTTTCATCACTACAAATGTTTCTATATCTTGAAATAGATTTGATTGAAGTAAAATTAGTGGGAATCCTGGATATTCTGGATGAAGAAAATCGTCTTCCCCAGCCGAGTGACCAGCACTTTACATCCGTGGTTCACCAGAAGCACAAAGACCATTTCCGACTCACTGTGAGTTTGCCGTTCTAAAATGGAGGTTCTACTGGGAAGAGAAATCTTTAGGCTAGCAGTTGTACTAGGTTTCAGATGTTGTTAGCCACGAGAGATAGTTATCCAAAGACTAGAGCAATTAGATTATAACCAACAAACATTTCCTTTAGATGGGCATAACATTGTGAGCGTGTGTGTGTGTGTGTGTGTGTGTGTGTGTGTGTATGTTTATGTGCATGTATCTACACATACATATTTGATGATGGAGTTTTAACTGAGTGCGTGCGTGCGTGTGTGTGTGTGTGTGTGTGTGTGTGTGTGTGTGTGTGTGTGTGTGTTTATGTGCATGTACTCATGAGTGCAGTAGCTCATGCAGCCAGAGAGGGACATGGACACCGAATTGCTAGGAAGATTAAGTAGGCCAAAGGGAAGAGGAGACAAGGCGAGCAATAGAAGTAAGCGAGAGCCTCCGTGGAAGCCCGGGTTGCTGACCGGTTGTTGGCTCTTGAGTCCTGATGGCAGTGGAAGTGGAGCAGCTCTCTGTGAACCTGGTGTTGGTGGCTGTTTAAACAGTTTTCTGTATTCCTCCAACTCTACGCTTATTCCTCCACTCAATCGTTGACTCCCGAGATAGCACATAACTTCACCCCTGAGTGCAGGAGCCCGACCAGCACAGAGATGCTGACTTCAGTTCCAGTCACAAAGGTAGTTGCTACTTCATGTTGTAGAGACCAACAGTGGGATTCTCCCCCCTTCCCTCAAAAGAAGACACAAAAAGAAACTGTGGAAGCTACTTAGAATCACTTAGTGTGATTAGCTTACTAGTTGGCAAATGCCTCCATTCACTGTGTGTTTGAAGTTATAAAACAGTGTTCCAGTCTTTGCTTTGATAGGTCAAGCTGCTTAAATGAGTGGTAACCAATATGCTCATATATATTTATTATTAAAAAATAACAGTGTGTGCATGCACCAGGTGTTACTAGAGATCCCATCAATATGTTAAAAAGAGGCAAGGGTGATCTCAAATTTCATGAAAAATGTTGACAAAACATCAGTGGAAGACAGATTCAGTGGCTGAAAACCTCGTGTCCACACCTCAGAACCACTGGCCCCATTGACTTACGGTTCTTACACATCCCTTCGAGTTACCATAATACACAGTGTTTTGGTGGAGAGAAACAAGACAGTATATCTCCTCAACAAAACTTCTGCTAATTTTAAAGCTGTGTCCACTGTTGCTTGTTTACGGCTCCTTGATATGTGCTCGGTAATGCAAAGTTGCCTTCACCAAATCAGGATAATCCCAGAGACTTGTATCCTAAAGACAGCAGGCTCAAGCATAAGGAATGAAGTCTGGCTGCTTTTCTCAGGGACAACAAGCAAGAACAAAGCAGTAATCCCAGTTTCCACAGGCCTTAAGTTTTGCTGTATGTTTCTGGAGCCGAGTGTGACGGTCATTCAGGGAGCACTTGGCATTGTCCGAGCGCTTTTACGTGAATGACTTTATTTAATCCTATTAGAATCCTCAAGTTACAGGTGAAAGGTGGACAAGGGAAGGTGAGTGGCATGTCTGAGTGGCATTTGAGGATGTGGTGGACTAGGAGGCAGGCAGGATGGTGTGGTCCCATTCTGGCTCCTGTGTGAGGGCCCTTCCTCTATTTTAAGAGCTCAGACCTGTGGTCCCACAACTTAGTCTTTCCATTTTAAATGATTTTCTCCCCTTCACCCTGGGTAATTTTTAAAGACAGATGTGAGCACACATGTGAAAGTATTTTGGAAAGTTTAAATAATTCAGATATGAGATACTGCGGTTTCCTTGAGGTGGTTCCAGGCGCATTGTGTAAAATATAAGGATGGTTGGTTTGAGACACCAGAAGTGTCTTGTGCTAGCCTCATGGATTTTTTACTGGCTACACTTGGGGATCGTTCTGTATGAACACTGTGGGGTAAGAGAAGTTTACCCACCCCCACCCCTGAGTGGTTCCAATAAGCATAAGCTTGAGCTTTAGAAATAGGAGGCTAATTTCACAAAAAGTTTAATGTTTTATGTTTAACTTTCAAATGAAGTTTTATTTTTAAAAAAGATTTTATTTTTAATCGTCCATGTGTGGATATGGGCACATCATGCAGTGCCCGCAGAGTTCAGAAAATGGTGTTGGATCCTCTGGAGTTCCCCTGGTTTTGGGCTGCCAGACATGGGTCCTGGGAACCAAGCTCGAGTAAGAGCAGGAATACATAATTTTTTCCCATGAATTTATTTACTCATTCACTATGCATCCTGATCACAACTTCTCATCCCTCCTCTCCTCCCAGACCCAACTCCGCAATGAGGGGACCCCACCCATGGGCACCACCTCACCCTGGGACATCAATTAGCAGCAGGACTATGCACCTTCTCTCCCACTAAGGCCCAACCAGCAAGTCCAGCTAGGGAAGCCCATTGACAGGCAACAGTTAGAGCAGCCCCTGCTCCAGTTGTTAGGGGACCCACATGAAGACCAAGCTGCACATCTGCTCTGTATGTGTGGGACCTAGGTCCAGCCCCTGCATGCTCTTTGGTTGGTGCTTCCGTCTCTGTGAGCCCCCATGGGCCCAGGTTAGTTGACTCCATGGGTCTTCTTGTGGTGTCTTTGACCCCTCTGGCTTGCTCAGTCCTATCTCCCATTCTTTTTGTTTCCCCCAGAGGCACCAACATTTTATACTGATGCAAAGAAGATGGGGATAGCAGGTTGTAAGTCAGATAAAATAAGCAAGGTGGTCAAAAGTCTGTATATCTTCATTCAAAAATCAGAATTGTATGATATCAAAAAATTGTATGATTCAAAAATCAGATTGTATGTATGATTATAGTATTAGTAGATTATCCTGAACCTCTTAACATAATTACTGGGGTTTTTTTTGCATTTTTAATTTACATTTTAAATGTTATCCCATTTCCTGGTTTCCCCTCCAGAAACCTGCTATCACCTCCCACTCCCTGCCCCCTGCTTCTATGAGGGTGCTCCCTCACCCACCCACCTACCCACTCCTTCCCACTTCCCCACCCTGACATTTCCCTACACTGGGGCTTCAAGCCTTGACAGGACCAAGGTCCTCTGTTACATATGTGGATGGAGCCATAGGTCCATTCCTGTGTTCTCTTGGGATGGTGGTTTAGTCCCTGGAAGCTCTGGTTGGTTGATACTGGGTTCTTCTTATGGGGTTGCAAACCCCTTCAGCTACTTCAGTCCTTTCTCTAACTCCTCCTTTGGGGACCCTGTTCTCAGTTCAATAGTTGGCTACAAGCATCCGCTTCTGTTATTTGTAAGGCTCTGCTAGAGCCTCTCAGCAGACAGCTTATATCAGGCATGCACTTGTTGGTATCCGCAATATTGTCTGGATTTGGTAGCTGTATATGGGATATATCCCCATGTGGGGCAGTCTCCGAATGACCTTTCAGTCTGCTCCACACTTTGTCTCCATATTTCCTCCTGTGAGTATTTTTGTTCCCCCTTCTAAGAAGGTCTGAAGTATCTACATTTTGGTCTTCCTTCTTCTTGAGCTTCATGTGGTTTATGAATGGTATCTTGGGTATTCCCATTCTTTCACAAGACTCTCTGAGCTCTGTCTGATGTTTGGCTGTGGGTTTCTGCATCAGTTTCCTTCAGCTGCTGGATGAAGCCTCTCAGAAGACAGCTATGCCTCTCAGAAGCCAGTTATGCTAGGCTCCTGTCTACAAGCATGGCAGAGTATCATTAATAGTGTCAGGGGTTGGCTCTCTCCCATGGGATGGGTCTCCAGTTGGGCCAGCTATTGGTTGTCTGTTTTCTCAGTCTCTGCCCCATCTTTGTCCCTGTGCATCTTGTAGGCAGGACAAATTTGGGGTTGAAAGTTTTGTGAGTCAGTTATATCCCCCTTTCTCCACTGGAAGACCCATCTGGCACACATGTATATATGTTGTGCATGGCATTCATGTATGTATATATTTTGTGTGTGGCATTCACACATGTGTATATGTTTTGTGTTTGGTATTCATGCATGTGTATATATTTTGTATGTGACAGGTGTACATTGTGTGTATATTTTGCATGTGGTAGGCATGAGTGTGTGTGTGTGTGTGTGTTTCAAGTGTGGCAGGTATGTATGTGTGTATGTTTTGTGCAAAGCAGGCATGTGTGTGTGTTTCCTGTGTGACAGGTGTACATGTGTGTATATTTTGGTCTACACCAATTTTTTTCTTCTAAGATATAACCAAATTTTAATTATATCCCACAAGTACTTTAAGGTGTTTTTGATATTGAAAAGTACTATGATTATGGAAAATGTGAAAGTCCCCTTATGACTTTAGGTACTTTGCCTCTGTAATCGTTTAAGGAGTCACTGGCAGTCTTCTTGGAAACATAGTAACTTATGTATCTACTTCCCCCCTAGATTCCCAGGAAATCTAAGCTGGCAGTCCACAGGAACCTCAGAGATGACGAAGGCTTTATCATCAGGCACTTTGCAGGGGCTGTGTGCTATGAGACAGTGAGTAAAGCATTGCTTGGGAGAAAGCAGACGGTGCTGAAGCCACCCTCTGCAGTATGGCAGAGTCTTGCTTGTTAGACTTGAGTCGTCTTAAAAATTCAGTTCCCTGGCACTAGTCACCCTTAAAGCGCTGAGTACCCATGCCCTGTTGTCTTAGAAAGTGTGGGAATTGGACATTTGTGTTTTCTCAGAAAACTGTATGGGACAGAGTTCAGGTAGGGTATATTTATCACAATGCAGATTGAAACATTTTATTTGATTTTTTTTTCAGACCCAGTTTGTGGAGAAAAATAATGATGCACTACATATGTCTCTTGAATCCTTGATATGTGAGTCCAGGGACAAGTTTATACGGGCGTTGTTTGAGTCATCCACAAATAACAACAAAGATACGAAACAAAAGGCTGGAAAACTTAGCTTCATCAGCGTGGGAAACAAGTTCAAGGTATTCGTGCTAAATAACTTAATTGCTGGGCTTTTTTTTGGGGGGGGCTGTATTTAAGACAAAAACCCATTGTTTTATATTGTAAAGTGGACAGTGTAGATCACAGAAATGCCACAGGTGTGTCTCAAGAGAAGACCCTGCCTTATTGATGCTTGTATGGAAGATCTAATTGTAGTCCTAATAACTGAGTATACAGAACCGTTTGTATTTTTAGGCTTTGTTTCTACATACTGCATATCTGATTGATTCTCCTGATGTTCTTGCCTTCGCGTACTGCCTGCCTTCAAGTCTCCTCTTTCCCTTCCTTGTTCGGCAGTTTTGTTTAGCTGCCATAGTTGAGCTCGGGATGGCTAGAGAGGACTAGTTGAGGAGTGAGGAGAAGCAGGCACAGCCAGGGCCTTCAGGTAAATGAGCATTTCACAGACTCTGACTCACAGCATGGCTGCTATGCTAAAGAGCCTGTTCCAAGGGAATGGTCCAGTTTGTAATTCATTTCCACGCGTTTCCTCTCATGGCACCACGGGCATGCATATTACGGTAAAACCTGATTGACGCTTTTGATAACCTTTATAAAAGAGAAGTGCTGTCTCTGGTGTGGCAAACTCTTCAATTTACCTATCTAACTTTAAGGAATAATTCGTTTTTATCAATTTTGAATCAAAATTAATGCTTTGAAGTCTAACAAGGACTATTTTAAAAGAAAGTGTGTTTTAGTGATAGAATGATATTTATTCATTATAATTATTGTTTAGTATAAAAATTAAAACCTTAATAAATAATTATAATGCATAGACTAAGGAAATGTTACTAAATTCTCTCTAAATTTCCATAAAGTATTATTTTCCCATACAACTGACCTTTGCCTTTTGAAATGTATACTTTAAATATTAAAATGTAATTAGGAAGAGAATTTAAATTTATGTAGAGCAGTGTTTTTCATTCTTCCTAATGTTACGATCCTTTAATACAGTTCCTCACATTGTGGTGATCCCACTCGTAAAATTATTTCCATTGCTACTTTGTAACTGTAATTTTGATATTGTTATGAATTGTAATATAAATATCGGATAGGCAGGATATCCGATACATTTTTCCCTAAGGGGGGGTCACAACCCACAGGTTGAGAACCACTGGTGTAAAGAGATCTGTGGTGCTTACTAGTAGCAGAAACCGTCTCAAATCCCTTTCCAGTTGAAATGGGTCCTGAACTGAGCCTGGTGACACAGACCTGTAATCTCAGCCTCAGGGATGAAGAGCTAGGAGGTGGATTTAGATTTCAAGGCCAGTCTCTGGTACCCAGATCAAGGTCAGCCAGAGCTATGAGAGACCTTGTCTCAAGGCCAACAACCAAACAAGACAAAAAGAAAGCAGAAAGAATTGACATGAATCCTAAATACCAAACTTGATATTTATATTTCTAAATGCTAAGACTCTTTTTAAGGTTTTTAAAAATATAAATATAAAAGAAGCCATAAAAGATATTTTAGGTAGCTGAATTTGTTCAAAGATGTATTGGTTATGAGTCATTAATATCCTCAGTGAGCAATATCTTTTATTTAGTATTTTTCCATTCCAGATTAAACACTTGAAAATAGGTTGATTTGAAATAGCATGTTGGCAAGATGTAGTATGATGGCTCTTGTGGGCCCAGGTGACTCAGGAGATCAGTGAAGGAGGCTCATTTGAGCCTAGGCATTCAGGGTCAGGCTAGGTAGCATGACCATCAGATGTTCCTCAGAAAACAAAACCACATTCATATAGTTATATCTCATATGAATATAGTGTGAGTGCTAGTAAGAATGTATTTAAGATGAGAGGTAGTATAAGCAGCCTTTTATTTGGAGGCTTTAAATGCATTGTAATTGTTCACATAAGGAACTGTTTCTACATTTGTACTGACTGCTGAAAATTGTGAGTGATACGAACAATATATTCTACATGTATTTTTCTCTGATTAGCTTTAAAATGAAGCCTTTTTTGTTTTTATTTTGAAACAGGGTCTCATTATGTAACCCCTGCTGATCTGAAACTTACAGTATAGATTGGGCTGGCCATGAACTCCCACAAATCCACTTGCCTTTGCCTTCTAAGTGCTGGGATTAAATGGAGTCTTAATATGACTCTTTAAACATACTTCAGTAGCTCATTAAATTAAATTTGAACTGTGTAAGACACACAGAAAGCAGACTCTTTTCCAGGCGTTTTCCACCTTATGAAAAAATTTAAGGCTATTAAAATGTAATTTTACTAGTATTGTTTTAGAAAACCTAATTTTTTAATGGAAATTTTATCCTATTACAAACACAAATATTTGTGTCTTAAAAAATAAAATATAAATGGGGCAAGAGTGATGGCTTAGAGGTCGAGCGTGTACTGCTCTTGCAGGAGACACAAGTTCTGTTCCAAGCACTCACATCATGCCCCTGAAACTAGAGAGCCTCTGGCCTCTGAGGGCAGTCACACTTGTGACATGCACTCATGAACACACGATTAACGTCAAATCTAAAAACAGTTAAATAAATTATGCATACAAAGCCTGATTTGCCAAGAGTACTTCCTTTGTCTGGGTTTTGGCTTTGTGCTAATGAATATTCCTTTCTGTTTTCTCAGCTGTTGCTGTTTTCTTTTTGCTTCCACTGTTCTGACTTTATCCCCCATCTTGGGAGGAAGCAAAATAGCACATTTGTCTATGGATTAAAATCGAGTGGATTTATAACCATTTGCTTTCTTTCTAAAGAGGTTCTTGACTTGCTTTCCAGTTGTTGGAGGTACAGACTGATGTTGGCTTCTGTCAACTAGCTTTGTGCATGGGACTGTATTCTTCAGTCCCATGACATATTCACTTTATTCTGATATCAAGTAGCTCTGTAGTAAGAGAAGGAACTTGGATGTCTGGGCTTTGTCATCATTGGCCCCATGCTCTCAGACATATTGTTTCTCTCCCTAGATCTTAATACCTGTATAATAAGACCAATAATCTACTCTTAATTAGGTTCATTGTATTGTGTTCTTCATTTGGATTAAATATAACAATACTCAGGAAAAGCTTTCTTTGAGCAGTGCCTCACTCACAGGAAAGCATTCAGCAAAGTCTACACATTACTATTAATTACAGTTATGCTCAACACACTATGCTAATTTAAGAATTAGCATTTTAATTTGTATTTCCCAAGTAGCATAATAAGCATTTCAGCATAAAATTACTTTGTAGAATAGCAAAACAAACATGGTTTAAGTACACCGAACCAGGGCAAATTATAATCAGTGTTCCAAAACTAGGAAAGCGTGATAACTGTATTCATTGTGAAAAATTTTGAATGAAAATGGTTTGAGTTTTAAACGTACTTGAAATGTATAACATTTTAAAATAGGGAAGGGAATTTCTGAGGCTAGATTAGGACAGTTGTTTGGCCGTGGTGCATGGACCCATCCTGTTGTAGAATGGAGCTCGTTTTAAACATCTCAGGCTTCCTAGCATGCGATGCGATGGTGCCTTGTGTCACACACTCAGACACTGCACTGCGGCTTTCACACTGTGCATCCCCAGTACCTTCACAGACTCTCACTCATCGCTTGCATAGTTGCCTTATTCATCCCATTTGTTAACGTGTCATAGTTTTCAGCCATCATTATACAAGTCTCTGTTAACCATGTAAGTTATTGTCCTTGACATTTCATTAGCCATTTTGCATGATGCTGCCTGTTTCAGAGTTTGTGTGCAGGGAGGTTGTTATAATATGTTGCTTATGATTGTGCATGTTACTTTAGTCTAATATTGAAAACTTAATATTAATTCGTCTCCACTATATAGTTTGACTTTCTGAAATAATCGTATTTTCTTTCTTTCCTAGACACAATTAAATTTGCTTCTGGATAAACTTCGAAGTACTGTGAGTACACTTCTGGCCCAGTATACCTGACAGACCTTTTGTGAAGCAGGAATTATGAAAGACTTGCTTACCCTGCCTTGGCAGAGCTTGGCAGTAGACTTCCCTGAGTCTGTTTGTCCTTTCTGAACAGCATTTGTCTGTAGTTGGAACAGGGGCAACTCTCTGCCCAGTGGCAGCTTGCCACATTGAGGCCAACTCTAGGTGTAGATTCTTGATGCTCATTATCTTCTTTGAAATGGAATGGGGTGCTGCCAGGAGCTGACATGCTTTAATGACAGAAAGGCCTGAAATTAATAAAAAAGTCTTTAAATGCCAAAAGAGAGAAAGGAAACAGTTTTTAAAAATGATCTTTTGAAACTATTATTAGTGGTTATCCAAATAAACTTGATAACCCTGGAATAATTGGGAGGTATATTCTAAACCACGTTCTCTTTCAAAGAGAAGCCAGTGTTTAGAGGACTAGAATTATTCTCAGTGCTAGCTGTTTACTGGGTAAGCATGAGGTTCAGGATTTCAGTCCCAGTGCAACCCACCACCCCTCAACTATGCACACAGATACCCAGCCATACAACAGGCAGCTGTTTGTAAAAAAAATTTTTAATAAAAAAATTTTTATTAGATCTATTTCTTTACTTACATTTCAAATGTTATTCCCCTTCCCTGTTTCCTGTCCATAAGCCCCCATTTCCTCCCCTCCCCCTCCCCCATATGATTATTTCACCCTATACATCCCCCTTACTGCTCCCCATATTCCCTTGTACTGGGGATCCAACCTTGGCAGGACCAAGGGCTTCCCTTTCCACTGGTGCCCCAACAAGGCTATTTTCTGCTACATATGCAGTTGGAACCCAGGGTCAGTCCATGTACAGTCTTTTGGTAGTGGTTTAGTCCCTGGAAGCTCTGGTTGGTTGGCATTGTTGTTCTTATGGGGTTGCAAGCTCCTTCAACTCATTCAGTACTTCCTCTAATTCCCCCCAAGGGGGTCCTGTTCTTAGTCTGGTGGTTTGCTGCTAGCATTGACCTAACAGGCAGCTTTTAAGATGGTAAAAATGTTATTATTAGTTTTTTCTTTCTTTAAAGAAAGGTCAAGTATGTTGTCAAATGAAATTACTTGGAAGTGTTTGCTGTTAATGAAGATTTCACAGAAATGAAAATAATCCGTGATTATGAAAAAAGCAAACATTATATTTTAATGTTAATACCAAAACATGTAATTACTATAGTAACATTCTTCAGACACGACAGTGCTCTGCTACAGACAAAAGTGAACTTAGTATTTTTCTGTCTTTTATAAATGCCAAGCTTATTACAAGTTCATCTTTAAACTGCATTTTATTGATTCACTCTGGTATTTTTTTCTAGTTGTTTTTGGTGGGGTTGGCATTGAACACAGGATTTTGTAGAAGCTATGCAGTTACTCTACCACTAAGCTGTACATTTGGCCCTTGATTTTTTTTTTTTTAATGTTTTTGGACAGGGCCTCCTCATATAGCTCAGGCTGGCCTCAATCTTGCTATGGGAACTCAGGGTGTCCCTGAGCTTGCAGTCATCCTGTCTTCATCCCAGTGTTCTGGGGATTACAGGAGTGACTCACTGTACTCTAGGGTTTTGACTGGAAAACAAACCCCATGTAGAAAGAACTCCTAATCCCTGAGTAAGGTGGCGCACACCTGGCAACCCCAGCAGTTGAGAGTTTGGGGTAGGAGGATCATAAGTTTGGGGTTAGCCTGGCCTTGCATAGTGACAGCCTATATTTAAAAAGCAAAATGTAAACCACAGTGAATATGTGAGTTATAGAAAAATTGTGATTCCAAGGAAAGGCTTAGTTTTTATACAAACCACGGAGTTCAACTTGACCCTCCTCCTTTTGAAGAACCAGCCATTTTCAGCAGCCCATGCTGATATTATTTTGCTTACTGATGAAGCCATCTTCTGGAGCCATCCAGAAAACCATGAATGTTCTGAGTCTCTGAAATATTTGGCTCTTAAAAGCATCTTGTAGAAAATGATATTGTTTTCTTTGAGAATTCCATACATGTATACAATGTATTTGGTCACATTCACCCAGCACCCTTCCTCAGGAACCAGGCCTCTGTAAACTTCAAGTTTGAGGAGGAGGTTGTTTGATTTTCATTTCCCAAAGACTGCGCTGGTCTAAAATGATGAGGTGACTTGTGATTTGTAGAAACATGTTATCCAAGTGTCTGTGGTGAGCATCAGTACTAAAATACCTATTCAGAGTAGTAAGGTGGCCACTCTGAAGGGAAGCAGCCTGGATGCCTGCTGCTTTATCTTCAGAGCATCGATAGCAGTTTCATTGTGGTACAAGCTGTAGTCTCTCTGCTTTGTTCAGCAAAATATGATCACTACATGGAAGCCTTTACGTTTTTAAAAATATTGCTAAACAAGCAAAACTTTAAAAATGCATAGTGATGCAATTTGGGACCTGCTTATTTTTAAAGTCGAATGAAAATACTGATTTATGTGTGTGTTTTGTTTGCTTACATTTTGGCCTAAACTTTAAACAGCGTTATTTTTGAGCTCAGTGGTAGAATGTTTGCCTGTGTGTGTAAGGTCTAGCTCTGGAAAACAAAAGCCCAAACTCTTTTTGAGAAGGTAGAGTTAAATCTGCAGAGCGCTTTGTTGAAATGTGATGAAGTAGTTTGCAATGAAAGACTTTTCTTTCTATGACTTCTGACATTCAATACTAAAGTGTCATCCTGCTGATATTTATTCATAATACAGACATTAATTTCAAGGGTCAAATCATAGAAGCATGACAATAAAAATTTTAAGCTCCTTTATAATTATTTTGTGTCATTTACTAACAACATTAACGTGCTGTGAAAGTTGGTGGTATTCTAGATATAGAAACACCAAGATGCTATATGTACCATCTTAAAAAGTATTTCTTATTCCCCAGGGAGCCAGCTTCATCCGCTGCATCAAACCCAACTTAAAGATGACAAGTCACCACTTCGAAGGCGCTCAGATTCTGTCTCAACTTCAGTGTTCAGGTATCTCCACACTTTGACGGCCTCTCACAGTGTTTCTAGACAAACTCTCACCGTTGCCTTCTTCATCTTCAAGTTCAACAGGTTCTTATGTTTCCCTTAATTCTAAACAAAGCCCAGGAGGCAGATGACACGGATAACACTGACTGTAGTCTCTGTCAGGTACCATCACGGAAGTGCACTCTGTTAAGAACATGTTCCTGCCAAACCTGAATCTCTACACAGGCTGCTTCTCCAGCTGCAGTCCACAGTAGTCCTCATTTCCCATACAACTGGGCTAGGATGGGCTTGGTCCCCTTGCTTTTCCTACACTATTTGTGGGGGAAAAACTTAAAGCAGGGTGAAGCCCTTGGCTCTTTCATGAGTTTGGTTAATCTGGCCCATCCATCTCCAGCCGGCTGCTTTCAGTCACAGAACCCCAGGCATTGACACTGTGCTCATACATCAGCGCAGCCATAGCTGCGGCCTTGCTCTTTCTGCCCTCAGGTTTGTCCAGCTCAGGCCCTGCTACCTTTCAAACCCTGATGTCCTTTCCCTGACACCATATTCTGGTCCTCTCAGAGGCCAATTTACAGTGAGACTGAGGTCTCTTTAAATGAACTCTCTCCAAAGCCCTGTATGTGATTTTATAGTAAAGAGCCCTCCCAAGAAGGGACAAACTTCAGACCCTGACATCTAGATCTTCTAACTCTTCTTACTAAACTTTAGCTGTTAAGAATTTAATCCAGCATTTTCTCCTCTGCACAGGGTTGGTAGGCCAGCTAGGTTGGCACCATTTAAATTCACAGCCCCTGACCTTTCAAGGCTCTCAAACCTCTTTTGCCAGGTTTCCCTGCTCAGCATTTCTGTTTCTCTGCAGAGCCAGTCAGACCCCATCCCCCAGGCTCCCTTGCACTCTTCAGAACTCTGAGCCTCTGCCAGCAGATGGCCTCTTCTCTTACCAATGCCTTGGAGCTCCACCAGGATGCTGACAGGCACTCTCCTGTCTGCATCCCCTCCGGCCTGTCCCTGGTGTGGAGCCTTCCTGCCTCTCATGAGTCAGCAGTGCTGATTAAGACCTGGGCCAGTGCCCATGGGACTGGATGGAGAGCCTTGGTTTGCGCTGACACACTAGACTCTCAGCAGTCACCCACATGCCTTCCAGATCCTCTCGTCCTCCACTCTTCTCTTCAGTTCCTTTCCTGTTGCCACTTTGCTCCAGTCTTCTATCTCCTGCCCTCCATTACTTCTCTAACCCCTGGCTTTACCCAGTATGGTAATGAGGAGATCGCTGCTATGAGCTCTTAAGTATTTGAAATGTGGCCAGTGGGACTTCTGTAAAATTATGATTTTGAATTTTATTTAACATTAAAATATAAAACAGCTATGTGTGCCTAGTGCAGCTAAGGACCTGTGGCTAATGGCTGCTGTGGTAGATAGTGCAGCACATATTCTGTCTCTTTCCCAACCCTGTGACCTCCTACACGGCGAGTGGTGTTGCTTCCCAACCTAAGCTGAGCCTTCTCTCACTGTTATGCCCTCCCGGCACCTGCTCAGTATACATTGTAGGCAGGTGTAGCATTATCCCTTCACAGTTGAGCTCCGACCATGTCTTCTTACCATATGCAGCGGTTTAATGGTCCCTGTTGAGCATCAAGGAGAAGACCAGCATCCTGCTGCTATCTGTCCCTAGTCCCCATGTGTTCCTAGTCCTGCCTTTGCATGCTTCTGTCTGTGCTACAGCCACACTGCCTTGCACTCACTGCTCCACATCCCCTCCCACTGCAGGGTCTGTGTCCTCTCTGCTTCTTGTTGGGACATCTTTCCCATGTCAGCTAGGAACAGCTTCCTGTGAAAGCCAGCCTGCAGGGTCTGTGTCCACCATTCTGCTTCTTGTTGGGACATCTTTCCCATGTAAGCTAGGAACAGCTTCCTGTGAAAGCCAGCCTTGATCCTGGCTCTGACTCGGGCTCTGTCCATGGCACTGAGGTGTGGCACTTTGATTTCACAGCCACAGTTACAGATTTTATGTATATGTATATAAAGAATGACACTAATGTGTTGCCTGCTGTACTAAAGAGGTGCCTGCTAATGTAATTATTTAGTTTCCCTCCAGGAAATGCCTTTTGGTTCCATCAAAAGTTCCTGGTTTCTCTAGTTTATATTAGACTAATTCATCACTGAATAGAATGCAGTCTATCAGATACAAACATTTATTTTTGATTAATTTAAAACAAATACTGGAAAGTCACATAATGCATGCTTGAGGTATTTGCATAGAATGAGGGACTCTCTTGCTTAGTTAACTACATTTATTTGAAAATCTTTTGCATGTATATTACAGAGGAATCCAATTTCTAGCATGTTCTTAGTCAGAGATATACTCTGAAAAGCACAGTAGTTATGCTATATGCGTCTTTAAGGTGTTGTGTGACTTTGAACGTGACTGTTCCCTTTTAGGACTGGTTTAGCGTGACGTACTGATGTCTGCAATGAGCATCTAGCGCCTATTTGCCAAGCGTGCGCAGCTGCAGTCGCGCGTGTTTGCATCATGAGACTATGGTCTTACCTGTGTCACAGGATTCCTCCTTCATGCAGAGTCTATGTTAGCACAGCCAGCTAAATTGTAGTTTAACAGGTGACCCCATTTCATTGTCAAAAATTGTGACAATGCCAATCAAACCTTACCCTTTTTTTCCTATGAGCAGGCCTGAGAGCTAAAACTTTTTCTGGTCATTCATGAGTTCAAAGCCAGCCTGAACTGTATAGCTACAATCCAGGGCTATAGCTTAGTCCAGTGGTAAAAAACTTGTTTAAGCATGTGCAAGGCCCCGAGTTCAGTCCTTGATACTGCAAGGAAAACAGCAATGGTCTCTATATCTTGCTTTAATCAGTATACATTATGTGATATATATATATATATATATACACACACACACACATACATACATATACACATATATATGTATACACACATATATGCGTGTATGTATGTATGTATATGTATGTATATATGTGCTGGAGAGGTAAATTCCAGCTCTCTAATCAATGTATTACATAGGTATAATACAATTTAATGAGTAGGTTTTTAAGTTATTTCTGTTATTGTTTTTTTCTGTTGTAGGTAGTGACTTAGTGTATATCTGGTTATTTTCCACATGTCTTTGTCCATAAGTGAGAAATTGTAATTTAGAAATGATACAGAAGGTAAATCTTTTCAAGTTGCCATCCAGACCCTCTCACAGAGCACTCTGAGTTTGACTCTTTGTTTCCAGTCAAACAGACTAGTGTTCAATCTGTACGCAGGGTTGGTTTCCTAAGATTATTTTAAACTTAAGAATTTATGCATTAAAAATTGTAGTCTTTTTTATAAATTTTAATTTGACCAACTGGAATTCATTTTGGCATAAGGAATAAAGTAAGGATATATTATTATTATTGGTTTTGTTTTCTACATATGCTACTCATATTTTCATATTTTAACACTTCTAATTTCTTTAATATTGACTTAATAGCTGCATCTTTATAGTTAAAAATCGGTTGCTTTTTTAGCTGAATAAGCTGTCATGGTAATGTAGTTATTACTGTGAGCGATGACCATTCATTACAGCAGCTTTTGCTTGGATTTTGGTCTTGTGGTGTTAGAAATTGACACCAGTGCCCCCTGAGCATGAGCATGTGCCCTCCACTGGGTCATGCCCCCGACTCCCAGCACAGGTTTATATTGAATATTCTTCCCATTGCCTGTTGACCTGTGTGCTCCTATGTGTCAACACCAAGTCTGAGTGCGGAAGCTGTTGGGCCTTTTCTCTCTGTGATATTTAAGACGCAGATCCTATATGACCTTTCCATTTCGAATTTATTTTTTTCTGCCTTAAAGACAATCATTTTAAGATTTCAGCCTAGTTTGCTTCCTGTCGCTGTGGTTAAGACCATGACCAAAATCAACTTGAAGAAGGAAAGAGTTTACCTCACCATACGACTCCTGGGTCACAGTCCATCACTGAGAGAAGTCAGGGCTGGAACTCAAGGTGGGAACTTGGAGGCAGGAACTGAAGCACAGACTGGAGGAGCACACTGTTTACTGACTTGCAAACAAGCCTTACACAACCCTTACCCCAAGACCACTTATCCAGGGGCAGCACCAAATACTATGGGCTGGGCCCTCCCAGATCAATCATTAATCAAGAAGATGCCCCATAGATTTGCCTACGGGCCAATAGAGGCATTTTTCTCAATTGGTGTTCTCCCTTCCCAGATGACTTCAGTTTGTGTCAAGGTGACTAACCCAGACAGGTACTTTCTACTAAAATGACTATCTTGTGAATATCAGGACAAAGTAAGGGAGGATGAGAGAGGCAGGCCTTCCTCTTTTGTAACTTGTGTTGCCTGCCTGTTAATGCTGACCAGAAAAGTTCATGTTGACTTGAGGCTCAGATTGACTGTTTATTAGAGTTAAATTAATAGTTTGCATCTATCCTGCAGTTTCAGCTTCTCAACCAATGATTAGTATTCTTTGAAAACTTAGTAAAAGAAGTCTTTGAAGCTGCGGTTAGAACCTAGGGCCTTAGGCATGCAAGACTGGTGCACTACTTGGGAGCAGCAGTGTGTGTGTGTGTGTGTGTGTGTGTGTGTGTGTGTGTGTGTGTGTGTGCGTGTGTGTGTGTATGTGTGTGTGTGTGTGATGTATATATGTGGTGTGTGTGGTATGTGTGGTGTGGATATCTATGTGTGTGTGTGGTGTAGTATGTGTGTCTATGTGGTGTGTGTGTGTATGTGTAAGTTGCACATAATATTTAAATAATAAATTCTCTTTTGCTTCTTATTAGTTCTTGGGAAAATATAGAAATGGAGACTTTTTCAGAAGTTGTATTCTAAAATTAACCTCAGGATTAAAGTGGTCAAAGGCAGGATTTGCTTTATGACTTTTGTGGAATTTAGAAAGATACATGTCACATTGGAGCCTTCTGGATGGGCTGCCGCTGGGAAATGCTCAGTGGTGCTGACTTCATTGGCTTTCCCTGTGTCTGCTTTACATGCTAAACAAGCTGGACACACTGACTGGAGGTGTGATTCCCTGGGTCGTCCTCACTCTGATATACTCTCACTATAAGCTCTTTTCATAAACTTTAGCTTGTAAAATTGATGGGTTACTCACATGTCACCCTGAATTTACATACTGTGACTGGAAATTATTTGTGCTTATGACTCTAGGTATGGTGTCTGTGCTGGACCTCATGCAAGGGGGTTTCCCTTCAAGAGCCTCATTTCATGAACTCTATAACATGTACAAGAAGTACATGCCAGAAAAACTCGCACGATTGGATCCACGGCTATTTTGTAAGGTATAAATGCCACTTCAATAGAAATTTCTCACCAACAAATCTTTTCTGTTAAACTCAACTTTTAAAACTTGTTTTTCAGGCTCTTTTTAAAGCTTTGGGATTAAATGAAGTTGACTACAAGTTTGGGCTGACAAAAGTATTTTTCAGACCTGGCAAGGTAAATATATATGACAGTTGGGCTTCATATGTATTTCCTTAGTTATTGGCGATTTATATCACTACAGCATTATATGAAACAGCATGAGATTATGTTTCTGTTCACACAGGTTTCCTGTTCGGGGTTGTTTCGTATGAGTTTAAATTATAGTTTTACTCAGTATTGGAATCAGAGGATTGTTAATTTTTTTCTTAAATAAGGACTAACCAAAACTTTCTAACATTTTAAATAAGTTGAAACTATTTCTATAATATTTTAATAATGTGCCAGTTAGATAGCTCAGCATGTAACCCAAGCTGTCACAGAATTCTCCATCTGAGTTGGCCCAGACTCCTCAATGCTGTAAGCATGTGCCAGCTCGCTTGGTGAGTTTCATAGCATGTTGGAGTTTTCCTTGTGAGAAAGTTTCACTGGAGTATGATAGATACATAAAGCATATGAAACTCGATTGGATTTGTACTGACTATTGACAAGTTTCACAGTAAGGGAATGTGTAAACACTGCATGCGTTAGGTTGTTTTTTAAGCTGACATAGTACTGCAGTTGTGATACTCACTGACTGCAGAGCACGTCAGAGCTAACTGTATTCAGTACACAAACACCTAGGGCTGTCCACAAATGTTAAGAATACCACGTCCATGTTCCTAACACTTGAGACACTGACTTACTGATTACATAGTTACAATTGTAAAGATAGTTGTTATTGCAGCTCACTAGTTCCACTGGTCAACTCTCTCTAGTGTCTCAAGAACAAAGTAGTTATAATAAATCTAATTTCACATTTTTTAGCACAGGATGAAAATATGCAATTTTATTGCTAGTCTGTGGTGTCTTTGGCACAGAACTTGTACCATTTCCTGTGAAAAATGAAGAGAAAAAAATATAGGTGTTCATGGCTGGCTTCACATTACTTGGTGTTATTTATCATAAATTCAACATCTCTCTTGTGTCAGAGCTATAGTAACTAATTAATGGATAGAGAAAGAACCTGGATTATTTACCTCCAGAAAGATGCAGAAGGTTGTTGAAAGCTTAAAGCAAGCAGATTCAGAGATTCATAGTCTTGTTATGCTACTCTTATGATTTTTATGATTAAACACTTGTTTTGTTAATTGGCATATGACACCTTTAACACTGCAATGTGATATTTGGTGAAGAATGGAAATAATTCTGGAATTTTGTGGTAAATAGAAAAAGTATTGTATTTGCGTGGTCTGTCTCCTAGCAGTAATTTCCTATTTTTTTGTCTAAAATTAGAGTTGGGAGAGACAGGACTTTTGGTGGCTCCCCTGCTTTCGATGACCTTTACTTGTTGAGCAATGTGGATGTCTGAGAATGTGGTTGAACTGGTTCAGACGTGTTGGCCCCATTTAACATTTTCCCTCAAATATTTCTGCCAAATTTTCCATAATCAGTCATTTAAGAGTTTTTCTTATACTTATTTTTGCTGCTACTTAGGGATAAATAAGTATTCCTTCCTACCTTCCAATAAATTGATGAAGGAAAGGCAGAAGGAAAGGGCCATGACATGTGGCCAAATGTGTTCTGTATACCCTGCTAAGATATCCTTGGAGTTGAATTTTAATCATTTTCAGGAAGTTATATTTGGAATTTGAAATCCATGTAGTTATTTCCTCTCTACTTGAGCACATTTACCCTTTAATGCTGATGCTAAGTTATCTTACTCTTAGTTTGCAGAATTTGATCAGATTATGAAGTCTGATCCTGATCACTTAGCAGAATTGGTGAAGAGAGTCAATTTGTGGCTAGTCTGTAGTCGCTGGAAGAAAGTTCAGTGGTGTTCGCTGTCAGTCATCAAACGTAAGTATTTCCCTCTGGCATAGTAGCTCATTCTTTAATCCTAGTGCTGGGGTAGAAGAATCAAGAGTTCAATGTCTTGGGGTTGTAGAGATGGCTTCAGTGGTGAACAGCATGGGTTATTTTTTCAGAGGACCTGGGTTTGATTCCCAGCACCCACACAGCAACTCACACCTGTGTGTAACTCAGGTCTAGGGAATTCAGTTCTCTCTTCTGGCTTCTGCAGGCATTGCATGTATCAGGTGCTCAGGCAGGCAAAATACATACATACATACATACATACATACATACATACATACATACATACATGCACATTAAAGAAAAATAAAGAAGAAAAAGTTCAAGGCCTTCCTTGAATCAAGACTTTGTCTCAGTAACAACAACAACAACACCACCACCACCACCACCACCAACAACAACACCTTCTCACCAAACTATGCTTTATTTCACACCAAGATTTGTTATTTTGGAAGTGAGATGGTTTGAGGGATGTCATGGGACTGTCTGGGTGCTAATGGGTACCTTTGGTTCCTGCTGTGTCTGATGGAATGGTCCCTCAATACCTAACCCAACATGTATAGACTCATTTTATTTTCTGAAGATCTCATGACATTCACTATCTGAGATATGTTCTAGGGTTATGAATTCCACCATGTCCTAAGAAAACAGAATTTATTCTCTTCCTCCAACTCTCGTTCTCTCCTTGATGCCCCGCACCTCACCATTTTCTCAGAACTGAAACAATTCTCTCTCTGCCAAAATGGTATCTACCTTAGATGATCTGTTCTGTCTCTATGTCTGTTCCTGTCTCTGACTCCTCTCACCCCCAATCTATTTAGTTTGAAGTGCTGTGTATTGAACTCTGGGTCTTCCACATGCTAAGCAAGCTGCACCCGGTTGGATTTTTGTCTCTCAATAGTTATGGGATGATGTGGATTTCACCTTCTGAGAGTATAAACCTTTATTCTCATTGGCAGTACCTTAGTGGGGCCTCTTTTGTCACTTACATTATAACTGTATTAGTTTCCAAAGTCATTTGCCAGCTTCCCGCCCTGCTTATATTTTCTAAAGCAAAGGCTTTTCTAGTTTTCCTTCAATGGCTGGCAGAGTTTGAACTCTCAGACTGTCTTTCTAGACCGTGGTGGGGCTTCAGCTTGTCTTTGCAGCCTCTCCTGCTCCCCGCCTCATGGACTCTGGGCTCCAGTACACTGGAGTGAGCTGAGTTTGAATGTATTTCTGCCACATTGTAGCAGCTGATTATATCTGGTCTAGAACATGAGTGCGTGCAAAAATATTTTGGATAACTTGAAGGTCTGTGGTGGAAGCTTAATGGTTGGGAGCTGTGTGGAAATCAGCTCATTCAGACCACCTGAAATAGCTTTGTGCATGAGGGAGGATTCAGAAGGTAAATCTTTACTAATAGAAGAGAAAACCGGGTCTGGCACAAAGGAACTAGGCACATTATTATTGAGATCTTTTGTTAGGCAATAGTGCATATTTATAAAAATACTATGATAAAAAAGACAAGAGAGCCTCATCCCGCATCATTTTCCAAGTAAAATATAAGTGGTTTTTGACCAAGCCAGTCTAGTCAGTCAATGAGTTCTTCAGAGAGAGAGTGAGAATTAAAAAGAAAAAGACAATTAGACAACAGTGTAGCATGATCCCAGCTGGTTCCTAGGCTAAAGCAGGCATGTTTTTTTTTTCCTGTCTGCTTTTATATCATTCTAGGTACATGCAAAGAATAGGGTCAGTGCTAACTCATAAAGTAGTTAAGGAACAAACAAAGCATAGAGAGGGTAGGTAAGGAACAAAGCACAGAAGGTCCCATGATTACTGTATTCAGGGTCTTAAAGGACCCACCAAGATACAAAGAACACGTTCCTCCGCTGTACTCATCTTGAGCCCACTTCCCTGTCCTAGCCCAAAGTCAGATTCCTGCCTGAGTCTACTTCCCTGTCCTGGCCCAATGTCAAATTCCTGCTAAGATTCTAGAAGCTGCCCCAAAAGCTGTCCACAGTTTTTCATGGGTTGGTGCTTTCGACTTTATATATATAGTGCATGTTAGAGGAAAGTATATGTTAATATTCTATATATAGTGCATGTTAGAGGAAAGTATATGTTAATATTCTATTTGTGCCACACCTCCCACTTGTAGACTGTGTTGGAACAACACACCATGCTCATTTACCAAACAGTTTCTCTGCAGAATGTTAATTGGGAAGCTCTGAAAAAACAAAATGATAAAACAGCAACTAAGGTCCAGTCATAGCAGGACATTCTAGGCTACCTGAAGTTGAAAAATCCCTTTACTGTAGGACTCTTAGAGACGGCTCCCATAATATTCACTGTGAATTTACAGAAGGAAGTAAACTGTGTTTCATAAATTCATTTGGCAGGCTAATTTTTTAAAAAGACATAGCATTTAATATAGTTGCTCTCAACCTGGGGGGTGGAATGACCCTTTCACAGTGGTTGCCTAACAGATATTTACATTGCAATTCAGGACTAGCAAAATTACAGTTATGAGGTAGCAACAAAAATAATTATGCGGTCTCAGGTCACCACAACATGAGAAGCTGTAGTAAAGGGTGGCAGCATTGGAAGGTTGAGGGCCACTGGAACATTTAGTAGAAATGGGGCCAGGACGGCTTGGTAAGAGCAGTGTTGCATATTGCAGAATACATCTGAAATGCAAAGATAGCCACATCAATCATTTTTACTTTTAAGAAGTTAAAGAAATGTTAGATTTCCCAATTCTGATAGCTGGAATAACATATTCATCACGATCTTATGAGAATTGCTTTATGGAAATGAATGGCTTTTAATTAATGCCCTATTTAAACCACTTTTTCTATCATATTATTTTACCCTTATACATAGTGAAAAACAAAATAAAATACCGAGCTGAAGCATGCATTAAAATGCAGAAGACCATCCGGATGTGGCTTTGCAAAAGGAGACACAAACCACGGTAAGAGGAAGTGTCTAAATATCCATCCAGCACTACAGTAGAAGCTGGCAGTGACGTCACGGTGAAGAGTGGATATGTCCAATGTTTTTCGCAAATGGCCTGTTTGTGCCTGTGTATTCAGAACCAGCGCCTCCATTTCTTAGCTTTCATTTCTTGCCAAACTGAGTGGATGGCAAAGATATAAAGTCTAAAAGGTTTGAGTGAATGGCTGAGAGAGACCTGCTGTTCTCCTTACTTTATAATTTGCGTTTCTCAGTGATACCGAGTTAGACGCTGCCTGTGAAGATATTTAATAGCCTGATCATAAAATCAAGATTGCTTATAAAGTCATCATGTTTTATATAGGTATCGTTTCACTATATATAGGATATTCCAACTTATTTAAACTTTGTATTATCAAGTTACTTTTTAAGCTTTGGAAGCTTGAATAGGTATCGACACCACACCTTTTCAAGGAGACGTGGGATCATTTGAGTTTTATAATTTGAATCCTGTTTTTCATTGCAAATGTAGCTGGCGTCCATCTTATTGGCAGTCGTCAATGCTATTCTTACTTCTGTATTTGTTTCTTATTATACTTAATGAGAGACCTGAACAGAATAGTAACCTATACCGAAGTCAGAAGTAGCCTGCCCTGTCCAGGCAGTGTTTGCTTTCTGTCGATGAGAATCTTGGCTAGGACATTGGCTTGTGAGGTAAGTGTCTGATGGAGTCCTACCGTTGCAGCATCGACGGCCTGGTTAAGGTGGGCACACTGAAGAAGCGACTCGATAAGTTCAATGAAGTCGTGAGTGCGCTGAAAGACGGAAAGCCGGAGGTGAACAGACAGATCAAAGATCTTGAAATTTCTATCGATGCTCTGATGGCCAAAATTAAGGTGGGTAATTTGAATCTAGCTTACTAGAACTTTTTATATAATTTGTTGTTTTTTGTTATCTAGGTTGAAATTGTATAGGAAAATATCCTTATTCAAAATTTAAAACATTACCAAGTGGATACTCACATTAATCTTTTCTGAATATTTGAAAAAAATCATATAAACAGATAAATAAAAATGTGACTTTTATCTGTCCTTGGGCAAAATATTACCCTCCAGAAAATAAGTAAAATACTGAATGTTGGTAAACTTTTGCAATCATGATTCAGAGAGGGTTAATGCAGGTGAACTATGGTTATTTTTCTTTCTGGTGGTTCTGGGGATTGCATGCAGTGTACTGAGTATGCCCAGCGAATGCCTTTCTGCTGAACTACCTCCTTAGCCCCCCAGAAATGAAACTGCTAAGTTATAAAAGTCATGTGTCATTGTTGAAAACGGAAAGGAAATCACCCCAAACTCCTTGATAGGGCCACAGTAAGCACCCAGTAACATTTGCTGTATTTCCTCGATGGTCCCATTCTGTGTGTGTGTGCTTTGCCTAGTTCTCTGTTGTAATCATGTACTTCATGTCGTATCTCTGCTGTTATGTTACTTGATTTATTGTGATTAATACATTACCCTTGCTAATTATTTAGCTATTTTTAAAGTAGCGGTTATTTTCATTTTTAAAGGAAAATGGGTCTATTTTGGTTTTCATTTTCAATTGCTTGATTATTAATGTGACTGAAAATAAGAAATTTTCTATAATACTTCTTTGTTATCATAGTTTTACTTTTTTCAATGTCCTCAGTTGTGTGTTATAGCTTCCCAGAGTTTTCTCAGGTGGCATTCAAAAGTCAATGTAAGTGAGTTAGCATTTTTGTAGATCCTGTGGATGGGGTAAATATTAGAGGTAGAAAGAGAAAAACAAGAAAAGGATGAAAATCCCAAGGTGGATTCAGCTGGCTTTACAGCTCAAGGGTGAGATGTGTTTGTGAGGTTGCCACCATCAATCAAAATTACCCTGGGAAAACCATCCAATAAGCTTAGATGTAATTTCCCAACTGCTCCTTAGGCACTAATTGAACGCTATAAAGAAAGAAAGCGAATTTTGGCTAGATAGAGTAGTGGGACATGGTAGTGTAGTCCTGTAATCCTGGTGTCTGTGAGGTTCCTCACCTCCATAGCTAGGTCAAGGTTACCCTGGGCTACATGAATGTCTGTTTCAAAAAAGATGTGGATATGAATTTGTTGGTCAGTTTTGTTAGCTGTTTCTCTGTATCTTAGGGTGTTTTTTTTTTTTTAAAAACTATTAAAACCCACAAAGTTCCGAGTTTCTCGTTGTAGCTGTTTTACAGTGTATAGTCAGTCTGGCACTGTTAAGTGTGTCCCGTGACAGGAGGTTTGTGATTTGTCTTCTTAAGTCCACCATGATGACGAGGGAGCAGATACAGAAAGAGTATGATGCACTCGTTAAAAGCTCGGAAGATCTCCTCAGTGCGCTGCAGAAAAAGAAGCAGCAGGAGGAGGAGGCGGAGAGGCTGAGGCGCATCCAAGAGGAGATGGAAAAGGAAAGGAAGAGACGCGAAGAAGACGAACAGCGTCGGCGGAAGGAGGAGGAGGAGAGGCGGATGTAAGGCATTGGCATTGTTCTCACTAGAAGCTTACAGCATGAAGGATGATGGATGTTCTAAAACTGTATTGCTACTTTAATCAGACAATTATGCTTCCTTCCTCCCTCCCTCCCTCCCTCCCTCCCTCCCTCCCTCCCTCCCTCCCTCCCTCCCTTCCTTCCTTCCTTCCTTCCTTCCTTCCTTCCTTCCTTTCTTCCTTCCTTCCTTCCATCATTCTGAATTTTTTTGTGTCAGGGTTTCAGAGTATAGCCCAGGTTGGCCTGGAACTCTCATCCTCTTGCTACTATCTTCTGAGTGAGGGTTAAACTTACACATCAGCATGCCTGGTACCAATCAACCTAAGGTTAAAAAAAATTAAATGCTCGTTTTCTATAGTTATGTGGAGTGGTTCAGTATAAGTTGAATGTTCTTTTTTTTTTTTTTTCTGTTTTTTCTTTATTAACTCGAGTATTTCTTATTTACATTTCAAATGTTATTCCCTTTCCCGGTTTCCGGGCCAACATCCCCCCCCCACTCCCCTTCTATATGGGTGTTCCCCTCCCCATAGGCGTGCCCGGCCCAGTGGGGTCAGAAGCCATTCATAGACAGGTGGTCCTGAGTTGTGGTAAGAAAGCTTGCTAACCATGAGACTGAGAGCAAGCCAGCAAACAGTGGCTTCTACTTTGACTTCCTGCTTGAGTTCTTGCCCTGTCTTTCCTCCCCCCATTGCTGCCCTCCCCCCAACAATCACGTTCACTGGGAGTTCAGTCTTGGCAGGACCAAGGGCTTCCCCTTCCACTGGTGCTCTTACTAGGATATTCATTACTACCTATGAGGTTGGAGCCCAGGGTCAGTCCATGTATAGTCTTTGGGTAGTGGCTTAGTCCCTGGAAGCTCTGGTTGGTTGGCATTGTTGTTCATATGGGGTCTTGAGCCCCTTCAAGCTCTTGCAGTTCTTTCTCTGATTCCTTCAACGGGGGTCCTATTCTCAGTTCAGTGGTTTAATGATAGCATTCACCTATGTATTTGCTGTATTCTGGCTGTGTCTCTCAGGAGAGATCTACATCTGGTTTCTGTTGGCCTGCACTTCTTTGCTTCATCCATCTTGTCTAATTGGTGGCTGTATATGTATGGGCCACATGTGGGGAGGTTGAATGTTCTTAATCTGAAAATCTAAAAACTGTAAAAATTGAAAGTCTGAAATTTTTTATTACATCTCTCTCTCTGTCACTGTCTCTCTCTCTGTCTCTCTGTCTCTCTGTCTCTCTCTCTCTCTCTCTCTCTCTCTCTCTCTCTCTCTCTCTCTCTCTCTCTCTGTGTGCGTGTGTGTGTGTGTGTGTGTGTGTGTGTGTGTGTGTGTGTTACTTCATTGCCATGGTGTTATGTAGAAGTCAGATAGCACCTTGTGGGAGTTAGTTCTCTCCTGCTGTGTGGGTTTATGGGACTGAGAGTGTCAGGCCTGGTGGTAAGTGCCTTTACCCTCCTAGCCATCTATAGTCTAGCCATGTATAGTCTATGGGTAGTGGCTTAGTCCCTGGCCCTGAAGTCTGAAACTTTTAAAGTGAGCATACAAACTCGATTCATTCAGTCTTGCTTTATTCTATTCTTTGGTGTTTAGAGACGGCCTTGTAGCCCTGATCTAGGTTTTGATACATAAGCATATATGCATGAATACATACATATACACACACATACATACATAAGCATACATGCATGCATACATACATAAGCATACATGCATGCATACATATACTGTAGAGAGCTGCGACGTGCCGCGCCTCAAAGATGGCACTGGTTTCCGCCTTCCACCCTCCTAATGGTAAGCGCTCCTTGCAGTAAACAAGTCCTTATTTGGCTATGTCTGCCTGGCCTGCTAGCTTCCGCATAGTCACAGCCTAGCTACATGACCCACGTGGCTTGCTAGGACTGGCCAGTGCTAGCTATTTAAGTGTGGTGCAGGGCGTTCCCCGGGGGGAGAGAGTCAGAAGAGATACAGGTCAGAAGATTGTATCAAGGTTCCTGAGTAAAACTGCTTGAAGAAGATCTCCTGTGGTCATGTCTTCCTTGCTGGTCGAGGTTGGGCGCGGCAATATACAAACATGCAAAATACATATATAAGCATATATAAGCATACATGCCTAAGCATACATAAGCACACATGCATACATACATACATACATACATACATACATACATACACACAAACACACACGCACACACATGCACACAAAGACACACACACACATAATCTGAAGCCTGCTGCCTTCCACTCTGTGGCAGTCCTCTTTCCACTGCTTCTCCGTGCTATGTTTACAAGCATCAGCCACCTGCCTAGAAAATTCCCCGTTGCTCTAAAACATATTAATTGTGCATATTCCTGGTCATTTGATGCTAGTATACATGTATACTGCATTTGAGGTTCCCATCCATTGTTCTCTTCTCCCTATCTTTTCACCTGGCAAGCACTCTTCAGGGTCCCTGGAATCACTGTTCTGTTTTCAGGTTGACTTCTCTCTTTTCCTCAAGTTTCTCATGAGAGAGAACACATGGTTCTTGTGTTTCTTCTGAGTCTGGCTTATTTCACTTAACACAATGCCCTCGACTGTTATAGTAAATAAAAACAAAAAATTTCACCAACCCATGCTATTGCAGGCACTGTAGGGCCACATGGCATCTGTGGGGTACATTCATCTCAATCAGCAAAAGTCTCAACCGGACTCACCAAGTTTCCAATTTCCATCGCATGCTGTCTCTCTGGGCTCAGCAGCAGCTGCCCTTTTCTCTGCTGTGAACTCTGCTCCAATTCCCAGCGTCCTCTCTCTGTGGTTATAGTCACAGTTTCTGGTATCCCAGTAAAATCTAAATTCTAGACGCTTGTAATTTATCAATCAGATTTATATCAGTAAATTCTCACTCCACAAAATGTCCGCACAATAAACTCACAACCAATTGATAATGATACAAACTGCTCACCTAGATAGACAAATTGTCCTGTAGTAATTCATCCCTTAGGATTTTCATAGCTACCTGCGGCCATTTAGACCACACGAATCTAGGTCGTCCTTCTCTGCCTCCATCTTGGTTCTTCTTTCCTCCTTTTCTCCTTTTTCTCAAACTCTGTGCCCGCCTTACTTTTTCACTGTCCAATCACAGGGCTTGCCTTATCTGGTGCCTGCCCTCATCTGCATATAGACATCAATCCACACTCAACTTCTATCCGTTTTGCTGCAGACAGCAGGATTTCATTCTTCATCCATGGCCGTGCTCCTAGGCTGACTCTATATCCTAGTTATTGTGCATAAGTGTCTGTTAACACAGCTATGCAGATTGCCTTTTTGTACACCAACGTCATTTCCTTGGACTGTGACCTCATCATTACCAAGTTAGTCTAGCAGGACTCAGTGCTTCAGAAGATGATTGTGTTGGCTTTATTGTTTAGGGGAGTTAACCTTTATGTTATTTGAACCAAACTGATAATGTGTGTGGTCTGAGGTTAACATAGGTTCATCCTGCTTCTGTTCTCCGATGCTTGTTTATTTATGGCTTATCTATCTTCTGAAAGATTTCATAGTATGTTAAAACTCTGACGAGTTCTCTCCCCTTTTCTTAGGAAACTTGAGATGGAAGTGAAGAGAAAACAAGAAGAAGAGGAAAGGAAGAAGCGGGAAGATGATGAGAAGCGCATCCAGGTGTGTGTTTATTGGGCTGCATTTCTCTCGGATAGGGTCGGTCCTCTAAGCAATGAAAGCAGTGAATCAAAACCCTGGCTTGCCAGCTTAGATATCATTGATTTACCCCAGGGGCTAAAGGAGTGTGAGATGAGACTGAGGCTCCTGTCTGCAAGCCTATCATAGCATCAGTAACTGTGCCTTGATGTCCCCCAACCCCTTATGAGGTGGATCTCAAGTTGAGCTGGTCATTGGACTGCCTTTCCTTCAGGCTCTTCTCCATTTTTGCCCCTGAAGTTCTTTTAGACAGGAACAATTCTGGGTCAGAAATTTTAAGTGTGGGTTGGCAACCCCATTTCTCCACTTGAGGCCCTGTCTATCTACTGGAGGTGGACTCTGAGTTCCTTCTTTCCACTGTTGGGCATTTCATCTGGTTTCATTCGGAGTCGCTCATCCCAGGTCTTGGAGAATTTCTAGACGGTCCCCATCCTCCACCCAAAGAAGCTGCATATTTCCATTCGTTCTCCTGGCCCTCTGGGCGTCTCTCTTGTCTTCCCTCCCCTCCAATACCTGATTCTGTCCCCTTTTCCTCCAACCCTTCCCTCCCTCCCTCCCTCTGCCTCCCATGATTATTTTCTCCCCCTTCTAAGTGGGATTGAAGCATCCTCACTTGGACCTTTCTGCTTGTTACACTTCTTATGGTCTGTGGGTTGTATCCTAGGCCTTCTGTACTTTTTGGCTAATATCCAGTTATCAGTGAGAACACACCATGCATGTCCTTTTGGGTCTGGATTACCTCACTGGGAATATTTTCTAGGGCCATCTATTTGTCTTCAAAATTCATGATGCCCTTATTTTAAATAGCGGAACAGTAATCTATTGTGTGAATGAACCACATGTTCTGAATTTATTCTTTGGTTGAGGGACATCTGGGTTACTTCCAGTGTCTGGCTATTATGAAAAGACTGCTATAAACATAATGGAACATGTGCCCCTGTGGCATGGTGGGGCATCTTTTGGGTATATGCCCAGGAGTGGTACAGCTGGGTCTTCAGGAAGAACTATTTCCAATTTTTTGTGGAACTGGCAGATTGATTTATAGAGTGATTGTACCAGTTTGCAGTCCCACCAGCAATGTAGGAGTGTTCCTCTTTCTCCACATCCTCACCAGCATGTGCTGTCACCTGAGTTTTTGATTTTAGCCATTTTGATTGGTGTAAGGTGGAATCTCGGGGTCATTTTGATTTGCATTTCCCTGATGACTAAGAGAAATTCTTTAAGTGCTTCTCAGCCATCTGATATGCTTCTGTTGTGAATTCTCTCTTTAGCTCTATACTCCATTTTTTAATAATGTTATTCGGTTCTCTGGAGTCTTAACTTCTTGAGCTCTTTGTATATTTTGGACATTAGCCCTTTGTTGGATGTAGAGTTAGTGAAGATTTTTTTCCCAATCTGTAGGTTGCTAATTTTTCCTATTTTCAGTGTCTTGCAATACAGAAGCTGTTCAATTTCATGAGTTCCCATTTATCAATCCTTGATCTTAGAGCCTGAGCCATTGAAGTTCTGTTCAGGAAATTTCCCCTGTACCAATGAGTACAAGGTTCTTTCTTACTTTCTCTTCTATTAGATTCCGTGTATCTGTTTTTTTGTTGAGGTACTTGATCCACTTGGACTTGGGCTTTGTGCAAGGTGATAAATGTGGGTCTATTATCATTTTTCTATATACAGACCACCAGTTAGACTGGCCATTTATTGAAGATGCTTTCTTTTTTCCACTGTATAAGTTTTTGGTTTCTTTGTCAAAGATTAAGTGTTCATAAGTGTGTGGCTTCATTTCTGGGTCTTCAGTTCTATTCCATTGATCAACCTGTATGCCTCTATACCAATACTGCGTGGGATTTTTTGTTCGTTTGTTTGTTTTTTGTTTTTATCACTATTGCTCTATAGTGCTGCTTGAGGTCAGGCATGGTGATTCTCCCAGAAGCTCTTTTATTGTTGAGAATTATTTTCGCTACACGGAAGAAAACAAAGAAACCAATCATCTCAAAACAAACCCAAAAGAAGATAATCACACACACACACACACACACACACACACACACACACACACACACACAATACCACCTCCAACAACACAAATAATAGGAATCAACAATCACTGGTCTTTACTATCTCTCACATCAATGGACTCAATTCCCCAATAAAAAGACATAGGCTAACAGACTGGATACACAAGCAGGATTCATCATTTTGCTGCACACAAGAAACACACCTCAGTGACAAAGACAGACATTACACTGCGTCAGAATAAAAGGCTGGAAAAAAGCCTTTCCAAGCAAATGATCTCAAGAAACAAGCTGGAGTAGCTACAATAATATCCAATAAAATAGACTTCCAACTAAAAGTTATCAAAAGAGTTGAGGTAATAATTTTAAGATTGAGAAGCTCTGGCTAGTCGTGACTTTCTGTGCTGCAGGCTGAGGTAGAGGCACAGCTGGCAAGACAGCGGGAAGAGGAGTCCCAGCAGCAGGCGGTCCTGGCACAGGAGTGCAGGGACAGGGAGTTGGCCCTGCGCATCGCCCAGAACGAGTCGGAGCTCATCAGTGATGAGGCTCAGGGTGACACGGCACTCCGAAGGTACTGGGCTCTGGGTTGCACCCTGTCCTGGGCTTCCTTAAGCATCCTGCTTGTTTCTATTTGAAAAGGACTAGGAGAGAGTCTTACTTTTCAGGTTTTGACATATTTGATGTAAAACTATTTAAAGTTAGTTGAACTTACTTTTGTATTTGAAAAATAAAAAATAATTTCCATTTAGTTTTTGAACTGTTAAAACATAAACCCCACATTTTCAGTAATGGTTGTTCCGCTAAGAGTAAAACTCAGCTTTATTTCTGAAGTTGCTTAATGGTATTGCATAATGGATAGAAACATAGTTTCTAAATACTTGTTAAACACTGATATAGTGATACTCGAGTCTGTTTTTCTAATGAAAGTTTGAAGCAACACACACTATATTTTTTAAATTGCATTTTTTATTTACATTTTAAATGTTATCACATTTCTTGGTTTCCCCTCCAGAAACCCACTGTCCCACCCCCCTGCTTCTATGAAGGTGCTCCCTCACCCACCCACTCCCTCCCTCCTACCTCTCTGCCCTCTTAAGACAGTGAGATGTGGTTACCTGCCTGTCCTTTAGAATAAGAATGATTCTTTTTCAAGAAGGAAAGCCAGTCTTACTGAAATGTTCTGGTTCCTTAGACTTTGAATTATGTCTAGATAGTATGGTAGAGTTTGGAGGAGCATGGAAGTTCTTAATATTTTGCATCAAGTTTTGAAAAAGTCAGTATTTATCATCTAAGGATTTTTAGAATATATAAACAGTTATTTTGATTATTCATTTAAAATGGCAAAACAGATTTGTGAGAGGTATATGCTTTCTATATATTGAGAAGTGAGCATAGACATGAAATTTTGGTTTTCAGTGTCCAGAGTATATTAAATTATAACCACTAGATGGGGCTGTTTGCTTGTAAAAGGAAGCAGCAATGCCATTCCGAGGTCAGATTTTATTTAGCTGCAAGGATGGTTTTTGTTCCTTTGTCATCACAAGTTTTTCCAGCATGTGATTATTTTGAAGAGCTCTGGAGTCTGCACTGTATATGAAGGTATATGGTGCTACAAATGATCTGGCTTGGACTGGATGTACGAAAGTGGCTGTAATAGTTACATAAATGTTGTATGTGAGAAATACACGGCTTCTGCTGTACTAAACATTTCTGAGTTACTTTTTCAGCTCAAGTTCCTGCCCAGCAAGTTCTAAGTAAGACTTTTTTGCAGACATATAGTATGTTTTCAAATATTATCTTAATCCGTTACACATGATCCTTGATGCGAACTGCTAACTTCAAATTGCATGAAATTATAGGTACATCAGATTTATGTTAACCCCAAATCTCACAGCATACGAGTGCCTGGATTTTCTAATCTTAATATATTTTCTCTTTAATTTTTCTTAATTCTCTTGATTCACTATTTTGCAATCTTTCCAATGAATTTAAAAGCACATTAAAGTCTTAATGATCTTCCATCGATTCCGGATAACTTGTCTTTTTAAATCAACAAGTAATTAGAATAAAAATTCACACAGTTGAGATTTTGACGATTCAGAGTTGGTGGTGATGTTAACCAAAACATATTCTTTTCACAGAACTAATGGAACCAGACCCCAAATGACACCGTATGTCATTTCTCTTTGTCTCTTTAAAGATTGATTTTATTTTTGAGAAGTATTTCCTGAATGGGAGTAAATTTTAAATTGCTTTGTTTTGCCAAAGATGATATTATAGTTTCCCACCTTTTCCCTTGCCTCAGGGAAGTGTTCAGTGCTTAGCCATAGCAGCCATGACTTGCTCTCCTTTTCTGTGTTGTTGTTTCAACTTTAATAACAGCTTGTTTTATGTATTTTAAATTCACATCTTCATAGCAGGAGTGGGAGAATAGATACGTATAAGTAAAGTACTTAGTTTCCAGTGTATGCTATGATTAATTCTACTAATATGTGAAATGGGTCTTTACCGGAAGTTTACATGTAATGTTTCTTTCATTACCAGTCTCCCCGCAGAGAGAGGATTTTAGGAACTCTGGGAAAATAAGAGAACATATTGTATACATGTATGAAATATTTAGAGATATTTATATAGCCTGAAATCTACCTGAATTTCTATAGCATTAAGCTAGTTTTCGACTGTATTAGACTTCAGCATCAAGAGCTGGTGTTTCATAAACAAGGTGGACATTCTCAATGAGGCATTAATTGTGGTGCTTGCACGGTTGCTGTAGAAGGCAGGACCCAGTAATTGGATGTTTCTGCTTACATAGAGGCTCACCATGAACACCATGGCTAGAGATGCAAACTGTTTGGAGAATGTGGTCTCATGAGCTGAATACCACAGCATCATGCACAGTTGACACAAGAGTGTCAGACAAAACAAAGTGTCTCTTCTCAGTTGCACAATGTTTGCATCTGCATAAAGATTATGTATTGAAAAAGAAAAATTGTGCATTAAATCTTTGCAAAGTATGTTATTAACATGTAAAACGATTTACATGTAAAATGTATTTGGGTGTTTCCTTCACTTGGTGTCTCCTCTGGCAAACATGTTGATCTTGTGGGTCAGAGGAGAGGTCAGTTCCTGTTTAGGACACCTGTGGTGTCCAACACCTCAACAGGCACGAGGAATGCAAGCTCCCTGCATTGCTATTACCTCAGCACCAACAGGAAACTCAGCAGAGTTGCTGAGTGGGCACTCTTTACCCTCCATTGGAACAACTACTTCAGAGTTGCCGTTTGAGTTTGTTAAACAAACGCTGCAATCGATGTGTAAGGTGAAATTGCAGGTGGCTCAGCAAAACCAGAGGATGAAAGCACCTGGAGGCAGGGACCAGTCGGGCTCAGTGAATAATCTGGTGTAGCGTTGGTGAGGGTCAGGGAGGAGGGGACCTTGGTAGAGGTTGTCTCCTGGTACTGAAGCATTAGGGAGAAACCCCTGTATAATCGTCAGACCAATGATCAACAGCCTTGAAAGGCTATTTAACTCATTGGGAACCTGCTGTCAGTAAACAGAAGACATTTTAGGAGAAAAAGGGATGGTAATAACAGAAACTTTAAGGCTGGGTGACGATTTAAATTTTTAAAATTTATTTTAAAATTTAAAGTAGTATAGTTTAAAAATTGTACCATTAGAAAGCTGCAAAACTCTGATAAACAGATAGTACTAGGAGGGATTGAGGGTATACTGCCGAAAAGACAAGTCTGTTAGGTTACATCTGCGTAGTTTGTCGTGTGGACCTTGTCTTCACTGGTGAGCGTCTGCAAGGATAGCTTCTTCTGCTGTCCTTGCCTGGACAGCCCCCAGCAACAGTGTTGTCAGTGTCTGACACATACAAGGAATCAATATGTATGTACTACATACACATCAATAATATATTGGAATGTAAACCCCCGCCCCTCAGTCAGAGTTCCAGTCGCTGCAGGCACCCAGAAAACTGTACCACAGCCGACATATCCATCCTTTTAACTCGTGATTTGTTTTTAAAACACTGATTCAAAAGATTTGTGGTTACTAGCGTTGAATGAATAGAACATACATGAAAGTGATTAATTGTGATGGGGGGGGGGGAGAGCAAAGGACAGGGATGGAGTGAAATAAAAAGGTGTTGATTTCTTGAGCCCAGTGAAACTGTCCTTCCATTTCGTGGAGGCTGAGACATGACAGTCTCCTGAGTAACTGAAGAATGGGCAGCTTTTACTTTTCAAGCTCAGATTATGTCAGGCATTTCATATAACAAGTGCCTGTGCTAATTTTCTTCTTTTATTGTTAAAATATGTGCTTTGGTTGGAAACTGAGGATCTTTAGCATGTTATCTGAGCATATCAGCTTGGTTTACCACCATGAAGTTTCATCTCACTGATGTGCTAAGCATGTTCGTGCAAAGACCCTTGTACAGCATCTGTATCCTGCCAAGCTTCCTGTGTGCATTTAAAGTGTGCTATTTATAGTCTGCACATAAAAAATACCACTGAAGCATGGCCTTCATGGAAGTTTTATCAGAGAGTTTTTACCCAGTGAGAGAGATGTGCTCAGATAGCCTGAAACTCAAAGACCTCACATGTTTTATGGACAGAGTTACTGAAAAGCATGTCACTAATGGATCCTTCACAAAGTAAAATGATTTTGAATAGGTATACTATTGATAATAGTGAGATTAATTATATTTTCATATCTTTTAAGCAATGTTTGTGATGTGCCTTATATGTAATTGTGTCGTATTATCATTTTTTTTTCTTGTAGGGAACAAATGGCCAAAGAAATGTCAGACATTTTGAGTAGGTTAGTGCAGCGTGATTGCAGAAATAAGTATTTATTACAGAATCCTATTTTCAAATTCCTTTTGATGATTTGGACTAGAACCTGTTGTGTGAATGGCTCACTCTCTTTTCATGTAACCTTTCTGTATGAGAAATGCTAACGTAATACAGAAAGAAGCCACGCTCTTCTAATCCCTGTTTCTCACTGAGGACACAGCCGGTGTCTGGATGAGGAAGCTCTTCACTGTGCTGGGCTGTGCTCCTCAGTCTCATCCAGATGGAATGAGTACTTGGAAACTCCCTGGGGATGGGAGCGCCACCTCTAGTTTGGGGGCCGCTGTGCCTCGCTGAGGGTGAAGTAGACTAACTGGGATGTGGAACATGAACACTAGTTTACAATCCCCTGGTGCAAATGAACCTCCAGAGAACCTTCTGGTGGGTTTTGGTTATGAGCCTTTAGTGACCGAGCCATGTCTCCAGCCTTAGTCTATAATTTTTAGAAGCGGCTTTGAATCAATAATATTTTGACAATTTTAAAGTTACAACATGCCGTCAGTGGGTCTTAAAAACCAAGTAATCTCTATTACTATTTTAATGTATTGTTTGCATGATTGTCTTTATGATAAGGTTAATCAGTAGATTATTTTGTTTTACTTTATTACTTTTACTATTTTAATGACACAGATATGGGAAGAACATCTACCTTCATTGAGTTCATCTACTACTTCTAACTCCAAATACATGTTCTAGCAGGCTTAGTAATATGAATGAAAAGATAGTGTTGTTATATTCACATTTAATGCAAAAATAATTTGAAATCAGTTTTACCTTTAGAACTTATCAAAGCATCACAGACACACAGACATACAGACACACAGACACACACACACACACACACACACACACCACATCCCACATACACACACATTCTACATATCTTTCATATATTTGACTATCAAACTATATATTATATAAATTGGTTTTCTCTTTCAAACCAGAACAGAAAAACTCATAATGATTTTCAGTTACTGTCCTAGAAAACAGTTTTAAAAGAGTAGGGAGAAGAGTGATTTTTTTCCCAGCTACTTTATTGAATATTCATTATTTATTTTATGGAAAAGAGTGTTTCCATATGCATTTAAACTAATGTATTGGTAAGGATGCCTTGTAGACACATAGCAGACTCTCTCGACAGACTTTACTGTGCATCCTCACTATACATGTGTGTGTTCCACAAGGACACTTTCACTCAGCCCTCTACTGAGAATATTTCTGCCACATCCCATCCAGGCTTTTATTTGCCTTTCCCTCCCGTTAATCCTTGTTCCTGCTGACAGTTAAACTTCTACTTTCATTTCATAGATTCACACGTGATTTTATGTATCTACATAAAATCTAGAAGTCAAAAATAAGAGAAGACATGACACTTGTCTTTCTGAGGCTGACTTAATTTGATTAATATTATTATTTCCAGTTATATGCGTTTTCCTGCAAATGCTGACGTAACTTTGTTCTACTGATGGGCGTCTAAGTTTGCTCTGTAGCCTATAGTTGACTCTTTGAGCTAAGCAGTTGGGAAGGAAAAGCCATATGCCAATCCACCAATTATGTAACTTGGTAATGCAGATTCTGCAGTAAAATGATGTTAACCATAAAATGCAGAAAGGATTAAGTAGCTACTTATTATTCATCAGTCGTTATATTACGGTCAGCATGTCAAAGAGTTTTAAGTATGTAGTGTGAAATATACCATTTCCCACCCACAACTCACACATAGGCCTTTAAAAGAGGCTAAGATACCTTATTTACTTCATTTTGGGTTTAATGTTGAAAATGTAATTGCTGTCACCTCAGGATAAGGTGATGTATTTCCTTTCTTAAAATGTTTTTCTTTTGTTGAAATATATTTTTTCCAAATAATATATCCTGATTATGGTTTTCTCTTCTTCACTTCTCCCAGTCCTTCCCTCCCTCTCTCCCTCTCTCCCTCCCTTCCTCCCTCCCTCCCTCCCATCTGGGTCCTTTCTGTCTCTCATTCAAAAGCATACAGGTTCCTAAGGGATAGTAATAAAATAAGATATGATGTAATATAATAAGGCAAATACAAACATATCAAATAGGATAAAACAAATAATCAGAAGGAAAAGAACCCAAGAAAAGCACATGAAGGACCATGTATTTTCAAATATGCTTTTTCAAGAATGTTAGTTATATAAAGTGTCTCTATCTTAGCCATTTGCTGGGTTTGCTATTCTTTCAAAATATAAAAGGACGAGAGGCTACACACTTGTTCTCAGGTAGCTTCCCTTCATTAACTTTTTAAGAGAAAGGTTTTCCAGGTAGAAAATGGTGGAGGTGGGGTGGGGGTTTACTTGTTTGATACCCAAGAGGTAGGGTTTTAGACTTTCAGTGTTTATTTACCACAACATCTGTGTTCTTGTTTTTCCCCGTATTTTGAAATCTGATGTATTTAACCTCTTTCTTTGTCACATTGGAATTAAAATAAATCATGAAACTTGATTCTGAATGCCTGCCTCATGACCACTAAACATTTCTTGTTTAAATATGTGATTTTTGATTACAGAGGTCCTGCTGTACAAGCTACCAAGGCTGCTGCTGGTACCAAGAAACACGATCTCAGTAAATGGAAATACGCAGAACTTCGCGATACAATCAACACTTCCTGTGGTGAGTGCATGGAGAAGAAGCAGGAGGGAGGAGACCATACCAATAACCATTAAGATAACTACCGAGACTGGGGTGGTGTGTGTGCGTGCACATGTGTGTGTATGTGTGTGTATATATGCCTATGTATACAAAGTACCTAAACCAGCATGGTTGTTATTCTTTGTTCTCTTGAAAATGAAGACATGATTCAGTCACAGAATCAAAAGAAGGACATGTATTTCAGTTTCTTTTCTATTGCTGTGATAGAATACCCTGATGAAAAGGATGTTAGGGGAGAAAGGGTTTATGGTAGCTCATAAGTCAAGGTGACACTCTATCATAATGGAAGAAGGAGGCTAATGCGGTTGGTCATATCACATCCACCATCAAGAGCAGAAAGGAAAATACATGCACTGTACTTACCTTGCTTTTCCACACTCCCAGTCCAAACCCACCGTTGGCTGGGCCTTCTCACCCTAACTAATACGGACAGTCAACCTCTCACAGATACATTCCCAGACACTAGCCTGGTCTAGACAGTGCCTCACTGAGACTCTTTCCAGGCGATTCTAGGTTGCATCAGGTGGACAATTAGAACTAAACACCACAGCTCTATTATTGAATGCATGTACTGTGCCCATTTCTTACCCAGCTCACAGAAGGACTAAATAACTCAGGTTGTATTAATGACTGACTCTTCTAATGCTAATTATAATGGTTAAATACTTGAACATCTGTATCTTTTCTTCTGTGAATCCAGAGTAATAAATAACAATGTAACCAGTTTTTTAACAAAGGTTTATTTACTTATGTATGTGAGCACACTGTAGCTGTCGCCAGTCACACCAGAAGAGGGCATCGGATCCCAACCACCATGTGGTTGCTGGGAATTGAACTCAGGACCTCTGGAAGAGCAGTCAGTGCTCTTAACCACTGAGCCATCTCTCTAGCCCCATAACCAATTTTTAAATTGTTTTCCCCCCAGCAGTATGAGGCACAACACCCAGGGTCTCATGGCTAGTTAGGGTCTTGTGTAAACACGCTGTTTAACGTTCAGGACACTGCCTAGTAGTGGAAGCATCCTAGTTGGTCAGAGCTCTCAATATGTTCTTGCCTCGCTGAGTAGGCATATTATAAATGTGAAAAAATGGTGCTTGTGCATGAGTGTATTGTCTTCTTTTAAAAAAGCCTTTCTGATTCAGTTTCTTCATACATAAAATACCTGTTTAGTCTAGAGTTCTTGAGTAACCAACGCTCTGGGGTAGTAATCTGTGAGTGATAAACTGTACATGAGAAAGACCACGAAGCACTCATCTTATCTCATTTTGTCCTATAAACCAAAACCCAACAACCCTTTATGTACACCCTGTTTATGCCATCGACTAGTAATTTCAGATGAATAATTTAGAATGTGAATTTTTCTTTCTGTGTAATCAACAGACATTGAGCTCCTGGCAGCTTGCAGAGAAGAATTTCACAGGAGACTAAAAGTGTATCATGCTTGGAAATCCAAGAACAAGAAGAGAAATACTGAAACAGAGCAGCGTGCTCCCAAGTCTGTTACTGATTATGGTAAAAACAAATCTGTACTTTTCACTGTTCTTAGTACACATAAATGCACGTAGCTATACATAATTTTTGAGTAAAATAGTCAACATAAAGTTCTCTGATTGTGATCTAGTGACATGATACAATCATTACCTGTCATATAGAGCATTTTCCATGGAATAGATCTTTAAAGCCATGTGTCAAGATCCATTGAATTTACTTGTTATAGTGGAGTCTAAAGGTAAGAATCTTCTTGTCTTTGTTGATATTGTACAATACTAAGTGTATAGTCACACACACACACACACACACGTATTATATGAGGACAGCTGGCTTATACTGGGTCCAGTGCTTGCTTGGCATGTGCTGATTTCAGCATTTCAAAAAAGTCCAAGTACAAACAAAAAACAAAAACAAAAAAAATCCAAAACAAACAAACAAAAAGGGTTACACATCAAATGTAAAGGTTACTGTGATTGGTTCACTCTGTATACTCATGAGCTTACATATGAGTATTTTTATATAGCTCAAAAGGATTTTATTTTTATCTTCTAAAATTTTCCTTATTTTGAAATTTAATCTAGGTCAGTTTTTAGAGTAGTTCCCCAAATAACCAAATATACTTATATTTTTAATATGTAGGTGTACATCCCCTCTGGTGTATTCTGGAATGGGATCATAGCCTAGAAAAAGAAAGGATTTGATTCCTGTGTTCTCCATCACCATGTCATTGTCCTACTTAAAAAAGGTTCACTGCAAATGCTACTTTATAATACTGTCGAGCTTTGCCCAGATGCAGAAACCACGTACACCAGGAAGTGGGACAGGACAGACTCATTAGAGCTGGGTAGACTGTCACATTGGCTCCGGTGGCCTGCAGTATGAGCTAGATTTTCAGTTCTTTGAAAAGATTTATTTTTAACATGTGTATGTGTACTTTGTTTGGCTGTATCTCTGCCCTACATGTGTGCAGGCCAGAAGAAGGCATTGGATCCCCTGGAACTGGAGTTACAGAGGTTGTTAGCTGCTCTGCGTGGGCATTGGACCTGGGTCTGCTGAGAGATCAGCCAGTGCTCAGACCCACTGAGCAATCTCTTAGATCCAGCTTTTTAAAATTTAAAGCACCACTGGAATTTCATTGGATCCCTTGGTACTTTTAAACCATCATAATTTTTCTTAATTCAGATTAGATCAAGGTGACAGCCAGTGTCATATGTTCTCAACACATGGACGTGTAGTTTACCAATGCATCGAGTCTGAGTTCTTGAATGTAGTTTTAAATTCTCACTACTTCCCAAGGAAATAAAAGCAATATGTGATGAAATTCAGCTGAATGGCAGGGACTCAGTGTTTCTCAGTTGTCGCAGAGTTGATTAAGAGCAATAAGGAAGACAGTGAAGGTGATGCTAGTTGATTTTAGGTGAATTCTAAGTTGATGAGGGATTGGGTCAACTATAGCTGAGAGACAGTAGGATTTGAAAGGTGGAAGCCCCAACCTTTTACCTGCGTACTTAAAATGGCAGTAAGTTTCATTGTTAGATATTAAGTTTTTGCCAGAAACCATGTTCGTTTTGTATATAAGCAAACTACCAAGGACATACAAGGAAAACAGTGGGCTCTTCCTTTTAGCTGTCACCTGAGCTGTAAATGTTCTATAATTACCTTTACCATGACAGATCTTCATTGAGTTGTAAAATTCACACATCTAAATGAGTACATCACAAATGGAGGGGACTTACAAATATTTCACATAGTTTTAATTCAAACTTTGCTACTTAAAAGAAAAAAAACTACTTTTGTCCCCAACTGAAGCAAATGACAACTTCCTGCCGTTAAGTACAGTATTGTGTCAGGGAGATTTCCTAAGGGTTCTGTCCAGCAGTAAAAATGTTAGAAATTTTATGCAAATATAATCAGTTTGTCAACCTTAGATAATTCGATTATGAGGCATTTTTGGGCTAAAAATCTACTTCTGCCTGTGAAGTATTTATCCTGCTTTTCTCTGTGTATTTTTCTCATATAAAATTCGGTCTGACACAGGAATGTGCTTGAGAGGAGGGGGGAAGGGCATCTGGAACCTTCCTAGGTCAATGACGAAAGTCCGTGCTGTGTAGTCATTATATTTAGAAGAATTAGGATTCGTTTGAAACCATGAAACGAGGACACTGTGATTCACAAAAATAAAACCTGATGTCATGGAGTACAAGGGTAATAGCTGATAAACTATGGTAAATTTGTATAGTGATGAAGAAGAAGCATCCCCCTTACGAATAACAGTAGTCCCCTTCCTGACCTGAGTCACTGAGTGTGCTCTCATCTCATTTATCCCAAAAGAGAGTTCCACAAATCTCTTTGGACCCTTGTAAATTGCTCAGTGAATATTTGTAATTGTTTCAAACTATGATTTTGGAACTCACTTAATTCAAGTTCTTTAGAACTGGCACAAGTTTAAGATTTAAGCAATTTGACGAGATTAGAATATATTGACTGTGTAAACACTGTACTGTTCATTACCATCAGTTAAATTCTTATGTCCCAAAACTATAAAGGAAGTATAATTTTTAAATTTTGGTACTCTTCACCTGCGCCTCAAACAGAATTTCCTAAAATGTCATTAATCAAAGTAGGTTCCCCCTCTCTTTCTTCATTTCTTTCTTTCTCCCATGCTTTCTAAAAAATCATTTTTAAAATCAGAGCACCATTTACTATAGACAGTTCTTTGAGCTCTTTGGTGTAGATGAGTGTTTGCATGTTGGTCACCACCTCCATTGATGGGATGGATTTATTAATTAGGAAAGTGCTCATTTAACAGCTTTGGAATTTTTATATCTTCTTCACCATACAATATTTGTTCACAGATTTTGCACCATTTTTGAACAATTCACGTAAGTCAATGGGTGGTCACTCATGCGCTAACTGGAAGAGGGTTAAAAAACTTCCTGGAGTACTAACTTTCTGTCAAACACTGTTTTGCTACGTTGTAAGTGGAGTTATAGAACACTAAAGACGCCCATCTATACTAAAATATATTTTAACTTGAAATATGATACATTTTCTCAGATTAATTAAAAAAATGTATGTAAAATGAAGATTGACCACACGATGGCGTCACCTGTCACATTTCACCCATTTAAAACTGGCTGTGCACACTTCTTACTGTAGCAAAATGCTGTCTTCATTTCCTAGCTGACCTAGAAGAAAGACTAACTCTTAGCTGCTGATCGCAGAGGCTGTGTTGAGAGGGTACCTGTGTTTCTGTCCATGGGGATTTGAGTTCAGTGTAGTAATATGCACACATCTAATAAAGACCCCTGCTAGGGGAGAGGGAGGTAATGCCCAGTGATGCACATTCCTTCCATACCTTGGAAACTTTAGGTCGCCTTTCCCTGTGGTACTAAGTTCCTAGAATGAGTGGAGCAGTTTGCTAGCAGGGATGTTGTTGGAAAGAGCTAAGAACTTCAGTTAATTTTGCCAGTTTGTTGGGCCTGATTTTTCCAGGTGCTTCTTATAATTTGTATTTTTGTTCTGTTGTCTGAGGCATCGCCTCACGGTGTAGCTATCCCAGACTCTCCTCCAAGTCTCAGTGCTCGGCCTTGGCCTTCCAGGTGCTAGGGTGTGTTTCTGGAGCCCTGCCTTTTAAAGGGGACATGATTGGATGAAGGCAGATTGACAAGATTATTATCAATATTTTAATGTCTGCTTTAAAAAAAAAACTTAACTGAAGTGTTTAGTTCTTTTCAAGAAAATCCCAGTTCTCGTATTACTAGAAAAGGCTATTAAAAAGTTTGGTTTCTTAATTTTACTCAGTGTGTTAACTTTAGGAGGCAGATATTTTAAAAAATAAGCTAGTGAATAGAGTCTGTTAGTGCCCTAATAAATTTCCAGCCACCCATTCACCATCCCGAAGTGTTGGTTCTTTTAAAATATTTATCCATCTACCCATCCACCCACCCATCCATCCATCCACCCACCCACCCACCCATCCATCCATCCATCCATCCATCCATCCATCCATCCATCCATCCATCCATAATCCCTCCATCCAGAGGTAGGGTCTCACTCCTGGCTGGCTTGGAATTCACCTGTAAGCCAGCTGGTTTTAAACTTCAGGTGTGATCACTGAGTTGCCAAGTGGAGGGGAGGGAACAGGAGCAAGAGAACAAACCTATCTCTGTTTCTGTGCGGCTCCTAACCTCACTAACAAGACTGGCCCTCGCTCGTTCTTTCATAGACATGGGTAGTTTCCTTAAGTGTGTGTTGCTTTCTCTGAGTAAATAAATCTAACCTTCCAAAAGCGGCTGATGTTTCTTGAGGGTGTAAGCTAGAGTAGGAGTATTTTCATCCTTTTGGTGTTTCTGAAAGTTCCTTGGAAAGCCACGTGCCGTGCGTGGTTTTATGTAGTGGGTGCGCTTTCATTGATGTTCTTTGATTTTCATATCAAGGTTCTCGGAACTGCGGTAAATTGTTGTTCCACTTTCAAAGCTAAGAATGTAAAGCATACAAACAGCCTCGCCTGCCCAGGGTATAAAGTCATTACTCCAGAGACGTGCTTACATTTGCACATAAAATAAGAGCCCAGTCATTCAGTACCGAATCGGGCAAGGTTTAGGACAAGCAGAAAAGGAAGAATTATTTCTTCCTGTTGATAAGGAAGCCCGTATACTATATCCACTTATTTCTGTGGGTTTTCTGTCAAGAGAAATCTCATTTTGCTGTAATATTTTTGAGGAAAGGGTTATTCTTACTGATATATGTAGGGTTTTGGGGGGCAACTTTCTCTAAATCTGTACTATTTGGCCTTAAAAAACCCCAAAGTCGGTAAAATGGGAAAAATTTGAATGGACTTCTCTTTGGTGGAAGATATAATTAAATGAACAAATCTAATTTGAAAATTACTATTTATTCAGTTTTAAGTAGTCATATGTAAGTTATTCTTCAACTTTTACCTGAAATCCTTGTAGGGTAATAGTTCTAGACTACTTGCCTGCTGTGTCAGTTAATTTGGGGTTACTGTTAAGTCGTTTGTGGGGATCTGGTAAAGGCTTTGTTGCCAGTGGTGGTGGCGGTTGTGGCGGTGGTGGTGATGGTGGTGGTGGTGGCAATGGGGGGCACCCATGTGTGTACCATACTTCTGTATATGCACAAAGCCTGAGCATGTGTACTGTGCCTGTGCACAATGCTTTGTGTACAGTGAATACACAATGCATGAATATGTGTGTGTGTACTATGCATGTGCAAAATGCTTAAATGTGTGTGCATAATGCTTGAGTGTGCTTGTATGTGTCCATTCATATAAAATGTGCTTGAGCATGTGTGTACTATGCATGTGTGCAATACTTGAGACCGTGTGTGTGTATGTGTGTGTATGTGTGTGTGTGTGCACATGTGTAACCATGTGTGTGCACAGTGCTTGAGAGTGTGTGTGTGCATGTTCCCATGCCTGTCTTTGTGTGTTTATTTACAATATGAGTACATGAGCACAATAATAGTGTGTGTGTGTATGCGCGTGTGCACTGTGCATGTGCACGGTGCTTGGATGTGTATATGCATGCACATGCATAGAACCAAGAAACATCTTTTGTCAAAGACAGGTCTAAGAAATCCCACTCTGAATTGGACTCCTTAACAGGCAACTAGTACTAACATTTTAAATCATCTCGTAGGAGCCTCTGTTCTCCCCCTCCCCTCTATAAAAGTCCTGGTGTATTTTAGAAACGATGTCTGTTTTCTTTCCCGTGGGTGGCTGGTGTAACGTTGCCTGTTCTGTGTAATAGCTCAGCAGAACCCCGCGGCTCAGCTCCCTGCCAGGCAGCAGGAGATTGAGATGAACCGACAGCAGCGTTTCTTCCGCATCCCCTTCATCCGCCCCGCGGACCAGTACAAAGACCCACAGAACAAGAAGAAGGGCTGGTGGTACGCCCATTTTGACGGACCATGGATTGCCCGGCAGATGGAGCTGCACCCTGACAAGCCGCCCATCCTTCTTGTAGCTGGTGTGTATAGTTCACAGGGGAGAAATAGTCAAATGAAAAAGAAGAGTAAATCCTTGGATGAAACAGTCTAATATATAACGTAATAAGTCAGTCATTGCATTTCAGAATTGAATGACTGAGCTTTGCAATCCAGTCTCATCTTCAGTTAAAGGAAGATTAACTGATTTACAGAGCAAAAATTTTTTTATGCCTGTTCAGAGAGCATAAAAAAAGGTCTGTCCTAAGAAACTTGTCTTTGGTGCTAAGTTCTAAGTTTTGCATTAGCTTTGAGGGCACACAGCATTCATATTAACCCTGATGATTTCTTTGGTCATTGGTGGGGTTTATTTTAAGAGTCCGTAGTGGGGGCAGGCGTAAGTGATTTCTGAAGAACTTAAGCAGATTTGTGTCTTGGAGAAATTGTTATGATTTCTCAAATGCATGAGGATTGTTGTTCAGGAATAACACTCATAAAAATGCTGTGCAAAGATATGGTAATTTTGCGGTGTCTCCCGTCTGCAGGCAAGGACGACATGGAGATGTGTGAGTTGAATCTCGAGGAGACAGGTCTGACTCGAAAGCGTGGTGCTGAGATCTTGCCCAGACAGTTTGAAGAGATCTGGGAGCGCTGTGGAGGCATCCAGTACCTGCAGAGCGCCATCGAGAGCAGGCAGGCCCGGCCCACCTACGCTACAGCCATGCTGCAGAACCTGCTCAAGTAGACCGCAGGGTTCCAGCCTAGCCCTGACCCTCACAGGCAGGGAGGTGACCAGAAGGTTCGCCACTCCCTTGCTCCTGGTAGAAATGCCTTATGCAAAGTGAACAGATTTTATTAATCATGGAGTTTGTTAATTTGTTCAAGGTTAATTAAGGTTGAGGTGGTGGATTCAGGACCTAAAGAAAGAAAAGCCCTGATTCCAGCAGTGACCCCCACCCCTGCTCTGTTTGGTGTTTTCTGCACCCAGACAGACAGCTGATACTTCTCGCTCTGCACACTGACCACCTTATTGCTGAGTATTCTCAAGGACAAGGCTCTTTTTTTTTAAATTCAAAACATTTGACTTTTTAAAGAAAAGGATGTCACAGTGCCTTTATAACGGAGATAATGAAATCTTAGCTTAATTTTGTGCAAGAATTAAGGTACTTGAATTGATTAAGGCACAGATGTGTTTGGTCTAAAGAACTCTATTTTGTCTGCTTTTTCAAAAGTCCATGGAAATAGATTTCCCCTTCTTGCAGTGTGCTTAGCGCCCTTGATCCCCAAATTCTAGAATTCTGGAAAGAGCCTTAATGTATAGAATGTCTTATGTGGAGGGAGGTGCTGGGCGTTTGCAGCTCAGACATGGGATGCTTCTCTACCAAGCTCTGTGTTGCTCTTGGAATCTCCTCTTCCTAATCCACGGTAGAGTAAAGGAAATTTGGATTTTTGGAATGACTAGAGGTATTGATATAACTTTGTTTCATTTTGGAAGGGATGCAGGGTTGAGGCAGTGTTCTATGACTCTACTGGACTGAATTCCACTATTTTTTCCACTTCATCTCAACTGCAGTCTCTCCGTTTGAACCTTGTCCATGTTATTTCACGTCACTTAAGCTGGTGTACTGCTTCGGACAGCTCTCTTGCCCCTGTCCCTCCTCTGGGTATCCAGTTTGGCCTTTGAGACATGGTTATTAGAGAGCTGCTTTGTAAACTTTGTAATCCAGAAGCCCTTGCACTTAGACATAGTTTGTTTCATGCTGCAGGAAGCCTTTAAAACACTCCCTTTGTGTTCTGTTTAGTCCTGATCAGATGTCAGCAGCTGGGGCTAATATTTACAACTTTAATATTAGGAACTTAGAGACAAAAAATACATCAAGGAGTTATGTTGACACCCAAAGGAGTCTTTGTATTTGAGAATAAAAGTAGAAAGCAGAACTATTCTTCACACTCCCCTTGGTTTTTAAATACCCTGACCTTTGAAATTTCAGGATTTTTATTCCTCTTAGCTCAGTTAGGAAAATACTTCCCAGCTGATGAGATTCATGCTCAGAAGCCTCGGGCACTATTGTCAGAAGCACTCCTTTTGCAGTGTCATAGTACTGAAGTACTTACTGTTATGACATCGTGGAATGATTGTTTTTGTTAAGGGAATTAAATGGCTCTGTCTGTACTAATGATTGAAAATGTGAATGAGGTTCTTTTCTGGAGGCTGTTTTACTGCTTAGATTTACTCTCGGTTGGTCTTGTGATGGGTGACAGAGGCGCAGTCACCGAAATAAACAACCTGTTCCTCCTCTTCCACGCTCACTTTTGATTGGTGTCTTTATTTGTGCAGGATACTGAGTAACCTTTATTTCCTAGTCAAAATGAATGTAGTCCTTGGGGAAAAAAATCCAGTGGCCTAATGGATTCTTAGTGACTTCTCAGCTTGGCACTGTTTGCTGACGCACTTTTATGTATCTTCTAGATCTTCGAATAAGCACTAGATGAAAAATTCATCAAAAAGTGGGAATTATGGTAATAACAGATCTTAATATTTTAAAGAATTTATAGGAACTAAACGACAGCAAAGCATTGTTGAAAGTCTTTGTGGTTTTCGACTGATAATTCTCAGTCATCTCCAACCATTTCCTTCCTAATTGTGTCACCGAGTTGTCCTACAGTGATCTGTTTCAGATAGTCTCCTGAGTTAATTTTGCCAAGCGGGAGACCTGCCCTAATTCAGGCAGCCTTTGAGCCTCCTGCATCTCACAGCAACCAGGTCCTTCCGGGGAGACTTCAGAACATCATGTTCTGGAGCACAGCAGAAAGAGTGTTCCACAGGGCCTTGAGCCAGCTTCTCTACCATGTTTTGTGGGTTCAGATCCACCAAGGCTATGCAAGAATTTGAGGCATCCTTATTTTAATCAGTTTAAACCAATATATTATACAAGAAGAACTAATTTCTCTAATGTTTATCAGCTCCAGTTTCTTCCACCACAGTGGTTGTACGTTTTAATAGAACACAACAACAACATCAACAACAACATCAACAACAACATCATCAACAACAACATGATGGCAAGTGTTTCTGTGTTAATTCAGTTGAGACACAGTGGTCAAAGCCAGCAGCACAGTTAGACGTGTGTTAGTAGAGAGATAGGCTCTCAGTGAGTACAGGGATTTCTAGAGGCCTGGTGGTTCCAAAAACTTCAGCCCCTTCACTGTCATGGAGACCACCTGTGCACAGGTGTCTGAGACGAAGCAAAATAAACGAACACTAGCATGTTAAAGGTGACTAGGGAGCCCTGAACCCGACTAGGGAGCCTTAAAGGTGACTAGCGAGGGTCTCACCATGGCATATAAAAAGTCCAGTGACCCCTTTGGTTTTACAAGAAAACCTCTTAAGGCAAAACTAGGAGTTGCTTGCAAGATTTAGATAATAGAAACCACAGGCAAAATAATAACAATAGATATTTATTACATGTCATCTTTATTGATTTTTTTTCCATGCTGGGGATTGAACCCAGGGCTTCATACAGGTGAGGCTCTACCACGGTGACACCTCCCTGGCTTTTAGTTGGCTATTTTTGGAAGAGAGTTTCACTCACAGGTTACTAAAATGGTTCTCAGGGGATTCACATATGTAGATCTTTGTCTTTCATTTTTCTTTTCTTTTTATCTTTAAAATACTTGATTTAGCAGAATAGTTATTGAACTAATCAGTCAATTAATACTGTTAATGATAATCTTACTTCTTTATATGAAAAAAGTTGTAGCAAGCCAGGAAGGTCATACAGTTTGCTCCCAGACCATGAAAAAGATGTAAATGCCTTTGCTTTAGCCACGGAGGGAAAACAATGTTTGTCCGCTTAGCAGATCCCTGGAGACTTACAAAGGGTTGTTCCTGGACTTTTCTGTTTGTCCTTAACACTGGTAAATAAATATTGAGTTTTAATTGGTTCCAGAAGATGCAGTAGCAGTGGAGGGGGAGAGGGCAGAGGACATTTCACAGTGAGGAGAAGGATGAGGTGTGGGAAGAGTGATAAGCATAGGGCAGAGCAGAGCCTTAGTGGAAGAAGGGAGATGCTGCAGCCTCCGAAGACTGCATTCAGTGGGGATGCAGGCACTCAGACACCCTAGACAGCCAACACTCTCAGGTCCTGGCTGAGTTTTGGGATGTATTTGCTACAGCTTAGGGGCAGAAATTAAGGTTAGTAAAGTTGGGTCGTGAGTCACCTGGCATGTAGACCTTAGCAGGTAAGAATGGTGCAGCTGAACTGGAGGCACCCAGGAAAGACCTTGGCATCTTTGATACGAGCCATGTGCAAGGGCCAGTGGAGAGTCTGCCTGTGTCAGTGCTGCACCTTTTGATAATTTGGTCCAATTCAAATCAGCGTCTTCTTTCCCCTCTGTATGATGTAATTTTGATTCTTGGAAGTATTCCAGGAGATAATTAGGAAAAATTAATGCACATTGAAAACTGCACAATCTTTAATCTTAATTTTCATCGAAATGGAAACTCAACGTCAAATTACAAACAGACTTATTAAACAGCCACCGTTCTTCTCACTTCTGGAAGTTTGTCTATTTGTAATTGCTAATTTTTATTCATTTCCTCAAAAGTGTGTGTCTAATACTTTCCTAAAATACTGATGTACTGGAAACTCAAATAAATTGCCGTATGTGTAGAACATATTTGTGTATTGTGTGCTTTTAATACGGGGTGCAAATGTCACACTGTTGGTAGATTTCAGGTGGGGCATGTTGAGGATAACCCGTGTGCTAGGTGACGACATGGAGAGGCAGGCATTCCAGGGGACTGAAAATTCCTGAATCCTGACCAAACATGTGTATGTAATCTCCCTGCAGGGAACAAACCGGGCTGTGTGTGAGCCACTAAACCCGTTTAAACTAGAGGCAAACTGATCTTGGATGTCTCAGCCCAGACTCTGTCTAATCTGTGAGAAGAGAAAGTTCATAAAACCTGGTGACCCAAAGAAGACTCTTGTCTAAGGTTTGAACACCAGTCTGGAAAGCTTGCTCTGTGAAGAGTTTTGAATCTTCCACATTCCTGGTGGGTTTCTGAGAGCAGAAGGCTACTAGTATCTTTCTGGACCACTTTTTTTCTTTGGATGTCAAAACACAGATGATAAAGGAGCATTTAACCTAAATTGGGACCCCCCTCCTCACATTTTATACAGAATGGTTTACCTACTTAGCTTCTCTATAAAAGCCTGACTTGCACTGCTTAGCATTGGACTACAATGTGGACGAGCGACCTGGGAAGGGAAGGAATAGACAATTACCTCTCCTTAGGCAAGCATTTCACTTGCTTGTAATTGGCCTGTCATACTTTTAGCAATTCACTTGCATCTGGGAGGTTCCAGGGATATGGGATTGGGTTGGTCAGTCTATCCTTGCTACTATTCACCCTGTGACCTTGTCACCATGTACCAATGTGACATTCTTATCCCAGATATAGGGCTTCCTTGCTGGGGAGCTTGGAGGAGCCCCTCATTTGACAGACCAACAGAAAGGAATTTAAAGTCTTGTATCTATTCTCCATGTGAGAATACTGTTTTTCAAAATATTGTCTTCATTATGGGGAAATATTTTGGTTTGGTAGCTTTCTTGTTAAATATTGCTACCAATATTTATTTCACTGTCATAGCAATATTACAATAGCCTAATTCAGTTGCTTATCACATCCATGGAATGACTAGTGAAGTATAGATAATCTTTATTATAAATCTATGAATATAGTACGTACATTTTTAAACTTAAGATTTTGCCCCAAATATATTTGACAATTGGATTTGAAAGAGATGCAGAGATAGGAATTTCCCGTCAAGTAGTACATTAACTGCTGAACTGTATTTCATTGGTACCAATATAGATACATACAGGACAGAGTGAAGACATTGTTCCCCTGGTGGAAAACGTCACATCATGTCACGGTGTACAGTCTCACCTCTTTAGCTTCTCACTGACATAGTGTTTTCCTTCAAACTCCTCTTTTTTAGAGTAGCAACAAGAAGAGTAAGATTTTCCTGTGATGTGTGTATATGAGCCTCTGAGACTTGGTATCTTTTTTTTTAAGAGCAACTCAGAAATCATGGGCAACAAAATAGTCTACTGTGTAAACAAGAACTGCTTATATAAAACCAGAATGTCTAAACACTGCGAAGAGCTGGGGGTGAGGAGGGAGAGGGAAGACACACACACACACACACACACACACACACACACAGCAGGGAGGGAGGGGGAGAGGGAGGGGGAGAGGAGAGAGAGAGAGAGAGAGAGAGAGAGAGAGAGAGAGAGAGAGAGAGAGAGAGAGCGCTATAGTGTGGAGCATACATGTACTCATCACAGTTTTGATATCACATTCATACACAAGAGACCGGACCCTCACACAAGTGATCATCTTTAAAACTAACATTTTTAAAATTTAGATTTTAAACTCTTGTGTGTATGAGTATTTTGCCTGCCCGAATGCATGTGCACCACATGGCTGCCTGGCACTGGCAGTAGTGGATTAGAAGAGGGTGTTGGATCCCCTTAAACTGGAATTATGAGTAGTTGTGTTTCTCTGCTGGTTCCTCCGGAAGAGCAACAAGTGTTCTTAAACACCGAGTCATATCTCTAGCCTTCCTCTCCACTGCCGACTAAAACATCAATTAATTTAAAAAAATAGTGTGGGTGTGTCTATTTGTGGTTATGTGCATGAGGGCACGGAGGCCAGAGGAGGGTGTTTGTGTTCTCTGGAGCTGGAGTTACAGGTCTATGTGAGCCACTCGATGTGGGTGTTGGGATCTAAACCCTGGTCTTCTGGAAGAGCAGTATATACTCTTAACCACTTAGCTATCTCTCTAGCCCAAATGATAATCCTTTAATTGTATATTCTAATATATAAAAGAACTAGATCCCCCAATACTGTACAACCTACAGAACAAGGTGTACTTGTTGGAAATAAGCTTTAAGTAATAATTTAAAGGAAAAAAAAACCCTAATTTTTTTTCTACTTGAGTACTGTCCACAAATAGTCAGATGTGTTCCCATGATTGTTTTGAGTTTTGACTAAAACCATGTGTACTCCCCTGGCTTAACTGTCATCAAATACATGACTGTTCTCTAGTTCAAGTATGTTGATTCTCAGAGTTAACTACATGCCTGTATTCCAATGACCACCGAGTATCTCCCTCCATTTTTCAGAAGTTAACAGAGTGGTTACATTTTTCTTTAAGAAATAAAGTTGCCTTTCAACAGGGTTTAAAACATAGTGCATATGATTCCAGCCTTTAATTTCCCTCCCAATCCTGGTCATCCAATTCTTCAAAATCTGTAGCTGAGAGTTCAGAATTTCTTTTCTTGACCACCTGGAAGACAAAGGGTTTTATTATAAGAACCGTTCAAAGTCAAACCAACAAGTCCTTCTGGTTCAACTTCCCTTGATGAGAGAGTGGGCTTGCCATTTAGGAAACCTTTGGAAGGTCAGAATGGCTTCCATTCATTCATAAGTTTATAACCCATCAGGACAGCATCCTTTCCTTTCTTAAACCTAATAGGTTTCCAGGCTGATCATCTTTTGGAGCAAATTGTCTGTGCATGAATTTCACCGTGTTTCTTCCTAGTTGTAGTGGGCACCACTATTCTATTACAGTATTCCTCAAGGAACACACACGTCCTTCAGCCACCACAAAGCCTGTGACCTTGGACTAACAGCAGTGACTTTCGTTGTTACTTATAGTCTCTCTCACCGTGAGAAGCACAAGCCTCTGGTATTTCAACATTTAATTGCTGCTTGCTCCATCCTGGATGAAACAAGTTGTCTCTCAGTGTTAGCTCCGTGCTTGGAAGGTTGACAGTCGAATACAGTCTTCCTTAGAAAAGCAAATCACCTTTCAAAATAGCATCAACTTTTATCAGTATCATAGCCCATGTCCTGTCATCACTTCCGTGGCCCGTATCTAAAACTTGTTCTGCTTCTTCAGTTCTCCTGGTTTCAAACATTCAGAGAGTACATCTCATTCCCAGTGTGCAACTGAGTAAAGATTACTCCTTCTCGTCTCATTGTTACAGCGTCCTTGATGGCTTGTCAGCTGGTAACCACCCCGCGTGTGGCTGTGAGGAATTTGTTTTATTGATTGTCTCTAGTGTGAGCAATGGTTGTGTCTACCAATTGTTATAATCCAAGATTTCTTATAATTAAAAAATAGGTAATTTGGGGACAAAGATGTCCAATCTTTTCCCTCAAAGTTATTTTTAAAAAAGGTAAAGCTCTTTAGATTATATACACCCTGATTATGAGCACTTTTTAAAAATATATATAAAATAATCTTGGTAAAGTAACTTGTTTTATAAAAGACCTTAACTTTAAAGACTTTCTGAAGTTGCTCACATTTCACAAATAATGCTGATTCTACACACACACACACACACACACACACACACAGACCTGCACAGACACACACACAAATGCACACAGACACAGACGCACAGACACACACACACACATACACACACACAGACACACACAGACACACACAGACACACAGACACACACAGACACACACACACACACACACACACACACACACACACACACACACACGGTGATTGTTATTTGAAATAAAAAGAAACTTAAGCCAGCTGTGGTGACGTACCCACCACCACGGCACTTCAGAGGCCAAGGCAAGAGGATGAAAAGCTCATGGCCAGCCTGGGCTCCTCAGACTATTTCCAAAAGGAAAGAAAAAGGAATTTAAGCATAACTTATAGGAAGTTATTCAGGGCCATGAATGTTATTATTTAAAAAAATTTCAGTTTTGTAAAAACACATCTGATTACTCACATTTCTTTTCAAAAACAGCTTGTGACTATTATAGAATACGAAGTCTACTTCTGTGATTTCATTATTTTGTCTACATATTTCAGTTGCTGAGTATTCAGTCTCCGTCCTTGCATCAGGGAATGCCACTTCCCACTCATCCTCAGTTCTAAAAGTCTACCAAATAAAGAGCAGGTGCTTGATGGATCCCCATTAAACAGTTTTAAAAAGGGGCAGGTGTCGAACTGGCTCTATTTTTCTTTTCAAAATTCAACCCGCTTCAACTAACAAAGGAAGTTCAACCTTACCTTATTTTGCTGACGTTGTAGCTTTTTAACACTAGGTTGCCGAGCTTGGTTTGTAGAGTGATCTGGTGGCCTGCAAGAAAGAAAAAAAAAAACAGCAGTATCATCTTCTCTCTCACAGTAAGGATAGCTAGGCTGCTGCTGTCTTGGAATTGAAATTATGACAGGTGAACGAATGCACTTCGCACAGCCCCGCAGGCACAACCAGTGGAGTTTCTCCTCTTGGATGGCTTACTTACTTCTTGGGCACTGGTCTCAGAAGGGTAGACAGAAACTCATGGGAGAGAGGGGAGTGTGAGCTCATCGCGCAAGGAGGCAGTGATTGTTCAAGCCAAGCGTTGAGTTGTGACTGCTCTAAAAATGCTATTGGAGCATTTTGTTCACAATGCTATTCAAGTAAGGGTTAGTCGTAACTGCTGCTCACAATTCCAGACATTATATTGTATACTTTCTCTTCATCGTATACATGTCTTCACTTTATATTTTTCATTATAAAATAGGCATACTATCTGGAGGATTTTGTCCTGTACAGGTTCCCTTACAAGTAAACACTTATTTCTCTCAATCGTTTATAAAATGTGTGTATGTATTTCTTTATCTTAGCTTGTGTGACAGTCAATAGGTTTGCATAGCAGATTTTTAGTAACTTCACCCACCGTTCTCCTATCCTACAACTCTCCCCCTTTTCTCTCTGAACATCTTTGAACCCTTCTATCTCTGAACAACAGTACATTTCCTCACCCTAGGTGAGAAACAATCACCCTTTGAGTTTCTCCTCAGCTGCATTCCCAGTTTATCTGGGTATGGAAAATGGAGAGGCTGATCTGGCCTAAATTTGTTTTGGGTACACATGGGTAAGATGGGATTGTGACCGCTGGTTCATTCTTAGGGACAACCCTCTCATTACCATTTATGTCTATACAGAATTAGATATATGTGTACAGTTAAAATCAAATGCATTATGGGATGGGACATACATGGTAGGAAAAGTAAATTATATAACCAATCTGTCAGTCAAGATAGAGAACCACCCAAACCATGCCCCTTAGTAGCCTGCTCTTCCTTCTCTTAGACACCATAAAATAAAGGCTCCAGGCCTTTAGCCAGTGAGTATTCCCAGTCATGCGACTCATTGTCAGTCTTTAATAGCGTATCCTCCTGTAATCCACTCTGTCCAGTTACCTAGCTGCTTCCGTAATTCCATGTAAACCCCTATTTTCAACTCTTTTGTTTAGAGGCCAAGAACCTAGAAGCACCTGGCCCAGAGCAGTGAATAGGTATAACTATAAAAATTGTTTAAAAGTAGAGTATCCAAGCTTTTCTAGAGATGCTGAAAGATTTTCTTGAAAGAGGATGATTCTGATGTACAGATCCACCAGCAGTAATGATTAGAAGTGGCGCAGCTCTCGATGACACATTATCTGTACTGGATACTATTAACCTTCTAGACAAATTTCATGAGCAACACATAGCATCCCAGCTGTGCTTGGACGTCTCTGTCTACAGCAAGACTGAGGACTTTCTGTATTCATTGGTCTTGGGATTTCTTCTATGAATAGCATTTCTGTACTCATTGCTTACTTTATCATTAGGATGTTTGTATTTTACAGATCACATTCCTCCTCCTCTTCTCCTTCTATCATCATCATCATCATCATCATCATCATCATCATCATCATCAGCTTGTTTATAGTATAGGCTATATTTTTCTTTAATCTTATTGTTTATTTGTTAGTTTCATTTTGGACCCCCTTTTTTGCCTGTGTCTGCCAGGGAAATATTAATGTCTTCTGGAAGTGGTATCTCATTAGGTTGGCCTTTTTGATTACAGAAATTTGTTTTGTTTTATGAATAGGGAGTCTGGAAGCTGGAACTGGCTAGTTTTGACACTTGCAGCTGTCCTCCTGCCTCAGTTTCTGAAGAGCTGGGCCACCATACCTGGTTCTAAAGTCATTTCTTCAGGCTTAGTTAGTTCTGCTTTTGTAAATGGGAGGCAGCTGTACTCCAGCCGTAGTGGCTGGTTCATTCCTTTCTGGTCGATCTGCCCTGCTTTCTAAAAGAAACTCTCTGGTGTAGAAGGATCTTTCCCGAAGGTTGCCTTTGCTCTGCTTATCACCCATCTGGGTGTCAAGAAGATTATTTTGTGTCAGTTTTGCTATCTTACAGAAGCCACACATCTCTGTACTTTATCATGTCTTCTCTTACACTTTCTTGTTTCCAAAGGGACATCAAACCCACATGAAACTGTGTTCATGCCTTAACTGTAACGGACATAGGGAGAGCCCATGCACACTCGTCAGCTTCACTTCTCGGATACCCTGCACTGCATATTCTTAAGAACAGGCTTTGTGCTGGCACTTCATGGCCTCAGTAAGCTCATGGGTAGGCTCTTTCAGTCTTGTCATCCAATAAGGAAATTACATCTTAGAGAAGGAATATATTCATCGCCATTTCTTGACCATTTCTTACTTGATTACTAAACTGCACGTTTAAACCACAATCTGACCCAGAACATTGCTCCCTAGTCACGATCAGGTAGTTATTTTAAAAGTGTTGACGCCTTAATGGGACAGAGTGAGTATTATGAAGGAGAGAAGAAATCTCTCTATTTTCTTGCAGATGGAGTCTGGGGAGGTAGATGGCCATGTGGCCTAGTGGAACATTGGGGAGTATGGCCATGTGGGTGAGCAGGAGGGGGATGAGGGAACCAGAACCACCTGCCTGCCATGGCAGCGACAGCAAGCATTTGGTTGTGTGCCTGAAGGCTGTGGTTGAGAAAGGCTGGCCGTGCTCTTGACAGTGGCCTACGGCTGGCCTTTTCTGTGTGTCCCACAGTCTGAGGAGAACCCTTGTGTTTTCTGCTCTCTTCCAGAGCACACATCCATGTCTGGTCATATCTTGGTTCCTTCCCATGCCCACCTAAGACCTTCCCTCATTCATTCTGATTTGGGTAGAAATCACTTTAAAATACTTAAAGAATGAACTCTTAAATCATTAAAAATGTCACTATGCAAAATACTGTGCAGATGGTTCACTGGATGAAGTGCTTGTCATGCAAGTATGAGGATCTGAGTTAGGTCTCCGGAAACCTAGTACGGCCTGACAGGTAGTGAGTGTCTTTAATATCAGGGCTGCTTTGGTGAGATAGAAAGTGAAACAGTTGCCATGGAAGCTTGTGTTAAGCTAGCCTGGCATGTGCAACAGTAAACAAGAGACTCTGTCTCAAGCTAGGACAGAGGTAAGGAATGACACCTAAGGTTGACCTCTGACCTTTAAACACATTTGGTGCCATGTATATCTACCTACCTACATACATACACATACATAGACATACAGACACACACACACACACACACACACACACACACACACACACAGAGAGAGAGAGAGAGAGAGAGAGAGAGAGAGAGGAGAGAGGAGAGAGAGAGCAGAGATACAGAGAGACAGAGAGAGACAGAGACACACACACAGAGAGTGTGTGTGTAAGAGAGTGAGCTGTCTATAAAACAAGTCCATTTGGTTTCATGTTTTCTTAGAAAATTCTTACAAGTTAACTCTACATAAATAAGGACACTGAGAGAACAGGCAATGGGATGAGCTAAAAAGCATGCTGACTTTCTCTATCCGTTAGTTTTCTTATGATGAATGATGCAGTTGTTCTTGCAAACAGAATGGCCCATATTTCACACACACACACACACACACACACACACACACACACACACACACACTCACACACACAGAGTTGTTGAAGGTAGTAAAACTACTCAAGTCTTTTTTGCTTTTCTTTGGGACAAGAACAAATACTAAGGAAAGCCTTGCACAAGATTCCCAAGTGTGACCCTTGCAGTGCTAACCCTGCTGTACTTGAGCCCTGATCTGTATATGGTATCTGGTTATATGTAGGGTAGAGAAAGGTGAGCGGAGCAGGTTTTCACGAGGGTCCCAGAGCCTCCTGCTAAACTCCAGCCAGCTCTACCAGCAGCATACAATTTCCTTCATCTACAAAAAAGATTCTTTTTTTTTGACACTCACTAACAACATGCACAACAGTGTGACTATATCATTCTGACTTCCCAAATATCACTTGTGTGCATTACAATATATTTACCCTTAATGGTGAGGGCACCTTAAAGAAGCTCTTGGCAAGCAGAGTCCTGTATCAACATATCCCCCTGCCTGTTTTATACATAATTTAACTTATAATATCCAAAATAACACTTCTGATTGGTGTCTATAGGAGCGCATGAATTTATCCAGATGGTAGCTTTCTCAGAGTATGAACGATGGATTCTTCTTGGGGCTGCAGTCTACATACTTGACCTACCTGCATGGGGTTGCTTGTCCTTGACTGGCTTCACAAGTCTTTCCAGGAGGACAGAGGTTCAGTTCCTGGTATTCCAGGGTCCCGTGGCTCTCATGTCCCTGTCTGCAGCGACACTCTGCTTCCTCTGTCCACTCATTCTTTATACACTGGGCGAATTTGCCACAGTCTAGGAATTTGCAGGGATCTGCCTGATCAGCTGCAAGAGACCGGGCAGAAACTGATGAATGCATGGGCATCTGAACAGTGTGACAGCAGCAGTCAAAAGTAAGACAGCAAACGTATCTGCCGTCACCCAAGTTTTGGAGTGGGCTCTACTGAACTGGTTAGGTTGGAGGGAAATGAGAAACACACTTTGTATCTTTGATAAACGAATCTAGACCAGGACAGTAATATATTTAGCTCCAACTGTAATTATGCACAGACTTTGGAGCACAGCAAAGTCATCTGCAGGCCTTGTTCAGACAGATGCCTTCAGGAGGGAATTGTAAATCTAGAGCAACTCAGGATGCTTAGTCTGGGAGCACACCAGCCCCATCACCTTGGGCTTGCTCATACAGAACTGACAGTGAACCCACACCAAAGTGTCAAACATATAGCCATTGGATTACTGTCCTTTCTGCATCGAAAGGGTTTCCTTTTTAATCATATTACTGGGTCTATTATGTACATAGGCCCAGGTTAGGCAGCCATGTGTAAAACCACTCTTTCCTGAAATCCCAAAAAATCATAGTTAATTCTACATATGAGTTCCAATTTGTAGACCACCATGAGTTTGAACTAAAGATGAATCTGGAGCCAAGTCAACATAGCAGGAATGGTTTTAAAATGAGATCCAGTGAGGTGACTCAGTGAGTCACAGTATCAACCATGAAGCCCAATAGCTCAAGACTGAGTCCCTGGATGCACATGATAGGAGGGGAGAACTGACTCTCATAGGTTGTCAGTTCTGACCTCTGCATGAGCCCCAGCATACACACCTACAGTATACATACATATAAATAAAGTGTTATAAAAATTAAATTTGCTTCTCTTATATGTTTAAGATGGGGACAGATGTTATATCAAAGACAGCAGCAGGGCAGAGGCATAGAGGGGAAAAGAGAAAGCAGGAAAGATCCAGCCAGCAAGGAACAGAAGAATGCATGGAAAAGATCAGAGTTGAGACAGAGAAGGCATATTAACATAATTTCTGAATGCCACATTGAGATATTTTGACTTAAAACAACAACAACAACCAGACACCACTTTATCATTGCCACCTCAGTAACCACAGGGATTTGCATATTTCAAGCAAAAGGGTCCACAGAGGATTTTGCCCAAGGAAAGACTATGATCAGAAATGTGCTTCAGAATATTTGGAATTAGAACCTGTATGTATTTAAGTATTATGATGACTTCAGAAACCCAATGGGCCAATATTTCCCTGGTGGGAACATTTATAGAACTCTGATTCAGCAGGATTTGATATGCTTTATACTAAAAAGAGACATGCTGGCTAAATAAGTTTAAAGAATGCTATGTGACTATTGATGAGAATGTAAATTTATGCAGTCATTATGGAGAAGAGAATGTTGGAGGCATCCAATTAAAAATAGAACCACCAACGATCCAGCAATACCACTATTGAGTATATACCTATGGTGGTTTGAATAAGAATGGCCCTCACAGGCTCATATATTTGAATGATTAGTCACCAGGGAGTGCATGCATTTGAAAGGATTAGAAGGATTAGGAGGTGTGGCCTTGTTGGAGTGGGTGTGGCCTTGTTGGAGTAGGTGTGGCCTTGTTGGAGTAGGTGTGGCCTTGTCAGAGGAACCATGTTGCTAGGGTGGGTTTCCCAGTGACTCTCTTTCTGCCTGCTGCCTACAGATTGCAATGTGAAGCTTTCAGCTACATTCCCAGCACTATGTCTGCCTGTATGTTGCCTTATTCTCTGCCATGATGAGACTGGACTAACCCTGAAACTCTAAGCAAGACCTCAGTTAAATGCTTTCTTTTATAAGCTTGTTTTGGTCAGTGTCTCTTCACTAAGACACTGCTCAAAGAAAATAAAATCAGTACATTGCAGAGACATCTGCACTTCCACATTTACTGCAGTACTATTCACGATGAGAACAACCTGAGTGACACTAACTGTTGGATAAAACAGTTCACACACACACACACACACACACACACACACACACACACACACACGGAATACTATTCAGATGTAAAACCAAGAAATTTGGTTGGTGAGTTGATTCAGCACTTAAGAGCACATACTAGTTTTGCAGAAGACCAGAGATCATTTTCCATCGCTGGGTGGGTCATAATCACCTCTAACTATAGCTCCAGGAGATCAGGCAGCTTTTGTGAATTTGTGGGTACCTGCACTCTGCTCTGTCTTGCAATATGTTCATTCTCTCTCTCTCTCTCTCTCTCTCTCTCTCTCTCTCTCTCTCTCTCTCTCTCTCTCACACACACACACACACACACACAGACAATCTTTCTTTCTCTAAGGTAAAAGTAAATATCTAAAATATCCCACAAATCAAAGAAATCCTTTCATTTGTAACACATAACCTAACTTTGGGGACAGTATGGGAACACAGAAGGACAAACATTGCATGGTCCCTGTCACACACAGGGTTAAAAACATTGCTTTTGAAAGCAGAACAATGAGTCCCAGGTTCTGGGAGCACTGAATGGAGATTGGTTCACAAGTGCTGAGCTGTGGCCAGATGAGAGGAGAAATTCTAAGTGTCCTAATACACAGTACTGTGACAATGATTAATAATAATGCATTTGGTCTCTCAAAGCAGCTAGATGAGAATATTTGGAATATTTCTCATTATAAGTAAATGATATTTTTATATTAAATTTTTATCCATAAGTAATTATGGATATATTGATTGTCTTGAGAACTAAATATATACATATGCTGAGCCACTACAACGTATCTAATAAATCTGTACAATTATTGTATGTCAACATAAAATAAAACAGGGAGATAGTGGCATGTGTCTGTACTTCTAGCCACTTGTGAGGTCTGCCCAAACTATGGCTTTGGAGACCTGCTTGGGCAATGCACTGAGACCCCTATCTTAAAAAAAGAAAGATAATAAAACAGGAACTAGAAAACGTCCATCCTACAAAAGAAACATAATAGATCCTCTGTTTTCTTTCTCTGTTCTCTTTTAACCTTCAGTACCACCTCTTTCTATTTTTTCTTTTAAATCTCGTGGGCTCATTACTAGGATATGTCTACTCTGGCTAGCTCCTCTGACCAGCCAGAAGAGCTAGGAAGCCATGCAGATGGGCAGGAAACAGGTACCCTCTATTCTCCCTGTTCCTGTCAGGCTCCCTCTCATGGTGGGAGGCTCTGAGCCAGGGAGATGGATGTGACCAACCCAGTGTTTTGTTTTGGTTTTTTTGAGGCAATATCCTTAAAAGGATGGTTTGGGCCTCCCAGCAAGATTACTAAAGATTACTTCTTTGTGCCAGGTTCAATTTCTCTGTAGCTTCCCCCTCTCATGTTGGCAAGGCTAGCATGTTAAGGAATTGTGTCACTGGTGAGGCAATAACTCAGATTCCCACTGACATCCAGGACACACTTTGGCAAATCACAAAAGTCAGCAACTAGTGTGTACTTGAAAACAGAAGTGGTGTGTGTGTGTGTGTGTGTGTGTGTGTGTGTGTATGTGTGGTGTGTGTGAGTGTCTGTGTATGTGTGTATGTGTGTGCATGTTTGGGGTGTGTGTGTGTGGTGGGGGGCATTGGAGGCTCCACTTCCTTCTCAGTCATAGATACTTAACTTGGAAAACTGACACAAACAAACAAACAAATAAACAAAATGTTTCCCCTCTGAGGCCAATAGCAAAACTCTATTTAAAATAATAATATAACAAGTATTCATATTTTGTATTATTAACAATAAATAATAACAATAAAGTAAAAACTATATTTAGAATACAATAAAATATTCAAAGAATGTGCCTATTAAATAAGTGTTTCTATTTTTACCATAATTTCCTTTTGTTTTGCCAGGTATAGTTTAAGTTCTACAATACATAGGCAGTGTTTGGGGCAATGACTTTAGCCAAATGGGAAGTCCTGAATCAGATGTGAGGAATAAATGAAACCATTTTATAAATTAGTTGGAATCCTCGTGTTGTTTATTCAGGACCAATCAACAGAGAAGGAAAGAGTCTTTATGTCACCACGCTCAGGTGTTGTTTGCAGTATACATCATCCTAGGTACTAAGATAACATCCGTTTATTCGACAAATATCAACATGGCCTTTCAAAACTTTCAGCAGTAAGAATGACTAACTCATATCTGTGCTGTATGTTTTATGTCAACTTGACACAAGCTAAAGTCATCTGAGGGGAGGGAACCTTGATTAAGAAAAAGCCTCCAAGAGATCCAGCTGCACAGCATTTTAAAATTAGTGGTTAATGTGGGAGGGTCCAGTGGTGCCATCCCTGGGCTGGTGGTTCTGGGTTCTATAAAAAAGCAGGCTGAACAAGTCATGAGGAGGAAGCCAGTAAGCAACGTCTCTCCATGGTGTCGTCATCACCTGTTGCCTCTAGGTTCCTGCCCTGTTGGAATTCTTGTTCTGACTTCTTTCAGTACTGAACAGTGCTGTGGCTGTGTAAGTCAAACAAACCCTTTTCTCCCCAACTTGCTTTGATCACAGTGTTTCGGTGCAGCAATAGAAATCCTAAGAAAGTATACATTTAAATTTTCTACTCATACAGAACATCTACAACTTAGAATTTTGAAGATAGAGGGTATGTTAGAGGCCTTGTAAACTGACTGGGTCTCTTAGCAAACGAAGAAGCCAAGATTCTGGGTGTTGCTAAGAGCATGTGTGTGTGCACGCAGCTTCTCTAACAGGTTCTCAATTCTGTCACCTTGTGGACTGTGTGACATGATCCAGGGAAGTCACAGCCCCAAGGCAGAGCTGTGGGATGTTTGCTAATATGGCAGATGCTGGCAATCACAGTTAATTAGTCTCACTACAGAAGAGGCCATGCTTACAAGACTAATTTAAGAAGCAGTTCTCACAGCTCCCTTCCATTGCATTATCTTCAAAGCATTATTCCTCAGGGCTGGAGAGAGGGCTCTGGTTAAGAGTAAATACTGCTCTTTCAGAAGACCAGAGTTCGATTCCCAGAACCACATTAGGGGGGCTCATATTACTTCAAATTTTGGTTCCAGGGAATTGAGTGTCTCCTGGCATCTGAGGGTATTGTACAAACCCATACTTACATACATATGTACACATAAGTAAAATAAAAATAAAATCTTAAAAAGGAAATTTTGTTTCTGGGTACTGTAAAAGATGGTCTTATTCATATACACATACAGATAAGCACATCTGCAATTTCAAAGGCTGTCAATCAGGTTGACCGTGGGGAGGAAAAGCCACAGATAGGTAGAAAAGATTAGCCTCTTGACAAATGAAAATTCAGTAGAACTCACTTTGTTCTTAATTTTTCAGTGTGTGTGTGTGTGTGTGTGTGTGTGTGTGTGTCTGTGTCTGTGTGTGTGTATGTGTGTGTGTGTGTAACATCACACATGTGTGGAGGATAACCTTTGGGAATCCTCTCCTTCTGCCATGTAAGTTCTGGAGATCAAATGCTTGTCTGTAGGATGGGCGGCAAACACCTTGTCCACTGAGCCATTTCAATGGCCTCGAAGAGCTTTCTGAAGCAAAATCCACCTTATCATTGTCTTTCTTTGTTATACCCCAGAGAGCTTTCTCTTTAGAATGATGGATTCATTCCTAATTCATAGATACGCCATACAATAGTTTGTCTCTTCCTTAACTCAACTGTGGACATTTGCAGGAAAAAAAATTGGTATGGCTGTTCTACTCTTTGCTACCAAACTAGCTGATGATAATTATCTGTAAATAGTGTAGCAACAACCTAAAATTTATTGTCTTTATATTGTCCCCATGGCTTTAAAAGAGGGCAAGGAGGCCTGAGGTCAACAGCAGACTACAAAGATAAAAGAGATGGCATTTTACAGGGAAATATTTTTAAGTCATAATCTCATTGTATGTAGAGTTGAGGGAGCAAAGTTCTCACAAGTTGCTTTATAGACTGACTGCTCCATAATTGCATTAGCGTTTTAAATTTTCTTAAATCTCTTTTAAATAGATTCTTTTCTCTTTGAGGAAGGTCTCACAGTGTAGAGAGGCTGCACCATAGCTCACTGTGTAGCTTAGATTGGCCTCAGACATGTCACAGTCATCTTGCTTCAGCCTCTGAATGCCACCAAGCCTGGTTTCTCAGATTGCTTCTCTGTTGGCTCCAGAAAGGAGTTTGACAAGAAGAGCCACCACTGTCAACAGATGCTAGCATGGTTCTGCCTATTCTCTGGGACTTAGTGTAATTCCTCGATGGCAGAATGACTTAATATTCTGTCTTTAGCCAGTGTAGATGGTTCTTCTGCAGAGCAAATATGATAATCTCTCAGCCTAGGATACCTGGCATTAGTGATGTGAGAGTGTCAGTTGAATTAGCAGCTGATGGGGTTCAGATTCATCAAGGTACCTGGAGGATTTGAGCTAGTGTTTGACATCCCATGTGGATTCTCACCATAGGCAGAGGACACTCATGCCATCATTCTTGAAATGCCCCCCAGGATTACGATCCAGAGCCTCTAGCCACCTCAGGGGCAGAAACTCACATTGTCAAGAGTCATTGTGTTTAGCACCATGCCAAGCACTTTTAATACACATTTTTGTTAATACTTGCAACAGCCTTTCATATCTATATCTATATCTATATCTATATCTATATCTATATCTATATCTATATCTATATCTATATCTATATCTATATCTATATCTATATCTATATCTATATCATCTATATCTATATCTATATCTATATCTATATCTATATCATCTATATCTATATCTATATCACATATACATGGAAGAGAGGGTAGGAGGACACAGAGAAGAATATCATATATATTATATATGTAATATATATTTATATAGATAGGCTGTGAACCACTATGCCTGGCCCTGTACTACTTTTATAATTCAGTTATCAGGTATAAACCAAGGTCAACACTCATTTCTATTTATAACGTTTAGATTTCCACATCTGTGTTAGACTACATTCTGTGGTTCAACTACAGGGTTTCTGTGACACATGCTTCAAGGCCCTCGGAGTTGAGAGAGGCTGAGAGTGGGTGGGAGCCCGGCCCCTCCACATCAGCACCTCCCCTTACCAGCCGATCCAGGCTTTCATGAATATGTCTGCTGAATAAAGGTTGTCCCAACTAAACAGAAGCTCAAAACGCTGCCGAGCTCTGGCATGAGGCAGGACATTTCTCACAGGAAGCATGAAGGCTCCATTTCTTTTCATCTGTTCACCATGACAGCAATGAACAGAGCTTGAAATGGGTGCACTGCTGTGTGTATCTTCTGAGCTTTCTGGCGTAAGCACATTCTCTGTATCAGTTTCCTGGACTCGCTTATATAATGTGTTTTGTATGCATTTCAAAGGGCCTGAAGAGCTTTCCCAACCTGCTTGCTGAGGAAGGTACCTCCTGTCTTTCCACCAGGTAGGTAAAACCACCTGAATGTCCCCCGATGCCTTGAACACTTTGAAGCATTTTCTAGTTCAAGATTAAAAGATTAAGGTTCTTGGGGCTGGAGAGGTGGGTCAGCTGTTAAAAGCACTTGCTGCTCTTCCAGAGGTCCTGAGTTCAGCTTCCAGGACCTTGTGGCTCACAACATCCATTATTCTAGTTTCAGGGGGGGTCAAAAGCTTTCTTCTGACTTCCATGGGCACTAGGGATGCCACATTGGTGCAGGTACATATAAGTAGACATTCACATACATAAAATAAATAAACTCCCCAAAGGCTTTCAATTTTTAAAAAGTATAGGGAATTTGTGTCTTCATGAAGATTACAGGCCCTTGGTGGGCCAACACTCTCTTTTTCAAGTCTTTTTCTGGTCTCCAGTGAGTTCATGTTCTTTAGATCTTGAAGTAATATTTTCCTGCCGCCCCTGGCCTCTGAGTACTGTCACTACCCAGGCCTCCAGAGGTCTTCCACTGCATCCCATCACCTCCAGGACACCCTCATTGCTTATTTAGTAGGTTGGGCATTGACTACTCTCTCTCTCCAACATTTATAACAGCAGCACCTTGCACTGTCACCATGACACTCACACACTGGATAGAGAGAAAAGCATCTCTTTTTGGGCCAGACCCAATGAAGAGTGTGGTTTCAGCTGGGATAAAGTCAGTCTTTACTTGTATCCAATTATTCTCTTCTTTAGGGAAATGGGCAGAACTCTGGACCTTTGAAATGCATACAGAATGCATGCTATAAGCAAGTCCAGGAACGGATATGGAAAATATGCTTACACCAGAGGAGAGGGATTTTGACTTGGGTGGGGGAAGAGAGGCCAATACAGAAGGAAAGGGGGGGAAGAGGGAAACTTTACACTAAAGATTTCCTACATAACACACACACACACACACACACACACACACACACACACACACCCCACACAATCAATCTAAATGAAGTTCCTTTTCTTGGGCTTACAATGTTTCCTCCAAGAGCCAGAGACTGTCTAATAAAGACCCCAATACTAAGCATGAGAAACTCCTTTTCTAGCTGTTAGCTGGGGGATTCCAAGAGACTCACTAAACGATACAGGCCGTGGCTCTTGCTCTTGCTCTCGCTTGCCTCCCAGAAGTTGAAGGTCATCCCTGTGGCTGAAGACACTATGTGTTTGGAGGATCCAAACTGGATCTGATCTGAAAACCTCCTCCCTAAGGACTAGGTTTTATATTACCAGAAGGTTCTGTGTAAGCTTCCATGGAGAAAGGCAACTGGTAGTTCTACAGGAATCAGAACAACCAGCATGGCAGGATACCCATAATGGCACCAAAGCGGCGTTAATACCTTGGTGGTAACCAACAGTTCTCTAACCGGACTCAAAGGCTGCTTACAGGGAGAAACCATTCCTTGTACTAGAAACCTAGCCAACTCCACATAGCTAGCGAGGCCGTGGATCTTAGAGCAGATCCTACCACTACTACTTTACTAAATCAGTGTAATTCCTAAGTACATTCAGAATATCTCTATATATATACAGATAAGGGTATAAAGATACACTTATTTTAGCTCTCACCTTTCATTAAAGAAAATCTCCTCAGATAGATGGAGACCATTACAGAAATCTACAACGGATCAAAATTCAGAGAACGACTGATTGTAGTGTGCCCGGCTCTTTTTTTTTTTTTTTTTTATTAACTTGAGTATTTCTTATATACATTTCGAGTGTTATTCCCTTTCCCGGTTTCTGGGCAAACATCCCCCTCCCCCTCCCCTTCTTTGTGGGTGTTCCCCTCCCCATCCTTCCCCCATTACCGCCCTCCCCCCAACAATCTAGTTCACTGGGGGTTCAGTCTTAGCAGGACCCAGGGCTTCCCCTTCCACTGGTGCTCTTATTAGGATATTCATTGCTACCTATGAGGTCAGAGTCCAGGGTCAGTCCATGTATAGTCTTTAGGTAGTGGTGTGCCCAGCTCTTAATGGATATACCTACAGCACCCTTCCTGCAGCCAAGCTTCAGCAAACATCCTTGAAGAGAGGGTGGTAAGATTGTAAGAGCCAGAGACTCTGAGCTCGTGTCTCCTAGAAGTGACAGGGAAGCTGCCCCCATGACACTTCAACAGTATGGCTGTTAAACAAGACCTGACAAGGACAACACCAGTAGGCATGCTAATGTAGAAGGAGAAAGTCTCAAGGGGGTTCCAACCTTAGAGAGAAAACACAAGCAATGAAGGAATGTAGAGAGTGGAGGAAAAAGTCTCTCAAGGGTGAACCCCTAATCGGTTGTCTAGTACTCAATGGTCATACTTGAAATCATATACATACAAATTAGACTAAACACACTGTACTTATATATTTAGGTGTGTATGCACACACACCAATAACAAAGAAAGAGAGGCCATTATTTTGAGAGGAAACAAGTGGGCAGGTGGAAGGAGTTGGAAAGATTCAGGGAGGAGAGGTAAGAGGAAATGATGTAATTATATTTTAATTGAAAAATTAAAAGCAGCAGCAGCAGCAGCAGCAACAACAAGAATAAAGAAAGGAAAAAGAAGGGCTTTACCTGGGGCTGTTCAGGGCCGTTTTTTCCCCCTCAAAGCTATGAAATACAGTACTCACTAGATGGCGCTCAATAGCAAAAGAAGTAGAGAAGTAGAGCTAGAGAAACTGAAGCGCCCAAATTGATTTTTTTTTTTCTTGTAAACTAGCTTGGCATGGTGGGGAGAGGTGGAGGGATGCAGGGTCTCTAGGAGCTCGCACCGGCGCACCGGCTCCCGGGATGCTGATGGAGCTGTCGCTGCTCCGGGATTTCAGCGGAGACCAGGCTCTGGAATGTGGCGCACACTCCCGGGCCATCTTTTCCTTTCCTGGGTCCGCTGCCCTGTGGTTTGCCCATCACCGCAGCCCTCAGTACTTTTGGGACCCAGGAAGAAAATAGTCTTTAAAATCAGAATATTTAAATTAGTAGACCCAGGTCGGATGATATAAGGTTCCAGATCCATACGTTTTTACAAGTAATTCTGATAGTCCTTATTAATTAGTGTTAATGATCATGAAGCCTAAAGGATCTTGAGTCCAGGAGATATTAATGAGTCCTGGTACTCTATTTCTCTGTCAAAGCTTAGTCGTGAATAATGTGGCTAAGTCTCTCAAGGAAAAACTGAGATGTGCAGCCGCTTACCTCCTCACACAGGCCCATCTTGAGGCCACTGTGAGGCAGTCTGTATCTGCAGAGAGCATGGACCCGTGCAGCCTTACTGGATGGTAGGGGGAGACCTTGGAAGCAGGAGAGGTTGGGAGAACCTACGAGGCAGGTGAGGCAGGGGAGGCAGGGGAGGCAGGGAGAGCCCATTTTTCAGGCTTGACCAACCTTCTATGACTTTCTTGCATCAGGGGCTGGGGAAAGGGAGGTCTTTAGGAAGCACGGTGAGTTGACTGGTGTGTGGAACGGAAGGCACAGATTGAAAATGAAGTGTGATAATATACATCTGGCAGCTCAGACAGTGTTGTGGGTCCAACAGGGAAGAGTTAAGTGAAAAATTATCTCAGGAGGCAAGGGGCTCATATATGACCCTATGAGTCAGGGTCAAGGGCACAGGGGGCAAGTCCTCTCATAGTAGGGCACATTAGGTGACATTGGGAAATTCCTGAGAGTAAACACTTTTTTTCCCATTCTATAATTATGGCAGAATACGATACGAAATTTCATTTGGAGAAATGCAGACTTTAGCAGAATTCACTTAGGATGCAGTGTGGTCAGTAGAAGGCCTTACTGGGGTCAATTCCGTAGAGTAGGGTACAGTCAACAGATACACACAGACCTGAATTCCAGCTACTACAGTAACTGGTCGTTTTGTGGCAAGTTCTTCTTATTTTTCCTCCACATATTTTCTCTAATAATATAAAGGGTGTGGGATTATGCCTACTTCGTATATTTATTAAGAATAAAAAATAAGATCAATTAGTACTTGTGATTGCCACAGGTCTTATTGTCTGTCCTGTGGTGAGTGACATCTGCCTCCTCACGGGTGACTACTAAGCAGGAGTCTGGCAAGTACTGCACTACTGTGAGAGTGACTCCGTTGATCCACGTTTTAGCTGAAAGCCTCTCGGATGGCAGTCTGTAATTAATTCCGACATTTGTCGTTTGACAGCCCTGAGGTTTGCCTGTGTATAAGGCGGCTTCTTAGGAATTCAAGGGGAGAAGTTATATGTGGTTTTGCAGTCTTGAGATCTTCAACCGGCACAGCCAACTTGTATAAAAGCCTTACGTGCTTCTGAGGAGTTTTCATAGCCCACGAAATGAAAGACGACTCTTGTGGCGAGAGATGCTGGCAGAATACGGAACAAACTGTGATTTATTCTGTTTTTCAGTTTATAAATCACAGAAACTTCTAGCACGGGTTTATACTTTTATATCACAGATCCATTTGTTCGGGGAGCTCTCAGAAGGGAACCAGCAAGCCAAACATAGTTGTAATAGTGTTGGCCATGGACTGGGTTCTAATGGAGTGCTTCTCTTTTGGAGGACGTGGGAGGTCAGATGCTGACTTGAGTGTGGAGTAGTAGGCCCTTGGAATGCATGTGAGGATCCTTGGGTTGTTGTTGTCTCTCTTAATTTAGGCTGGTCTCAAACTCACTGTGGGAGGGTGCCCTGGCGGCTTCAGTGGAGAGAGAGGATGTTGATATTCCTATTTTTCCCTCACCTCACTGAAATCTAGCCTTTGCCCCGGCTAAACCATTAGTCTGTCTTTGGCAAGTGTTACCCACCCCCTCACATGACCTCAGTTGCATCCCCTCAACGGCATCCCCGGCTATGTCTTCCTACCTCCCTCACCCCTTTTGGAAGTGCTGGACTTGACCCAGGGGCTGCACCTCCTGCTCTTGCTTTGCTGACAATCTCACCGCTCCAGTAGGGATTCTCAGAGCTGTTCCTGGTTTTCTTTTCCTCTCATGGTACTCATTGCCCTGGTTCAGCTTAAGCTGCTTCCAGGAACTGCTTCCCACATAGATCAAGCCATGCTAAACCACCTTCCTCGCCTCCAGACAACAGCCTCATGAGGAACGGCCGGTTCACCTAACTGCCATTTCATTAGCACTGAAAAACACTCTCCCCCCCATTAAAAAACAAAACAAAACAAAACCTTTCCTCCTTTATCTTATGGGGGTCGTATTACATTTATCCATTTTATATTTAAATTAAAAGATCATGTAGGTGCCATTCTTTGTAACTAGGTATTTTTATCAAATATTTTTACAAAAATGCAACGTTTTGTGAATGAGAAACTGTCTTTAACGCACTCAAAGAATTGTTTGATAGTAACTCTACAGACATTTTGAGTGTTCCAAAATGTGTTAAAATTTAAACGACTTTATGTACTGGGGGAGTCTAGGTAAGAAAAACGCAGGATATTAACATGTACTCCAGTAGATCTGACAGGGCTTCTCTCACTTTCTGTTCCCTCTAGCCAGTGTCCCCCTTCCTCCCCCACAGATGTCCACCACATTGGAAGAGCAGCAGTACGCTGAGTCTACCAGACATGGCTGTGGAGAAACCACTCCTTCCCTCCTCTGCATGGCTTGGTCACCTTTTAAGACCCAGTCCCTTTTTACTCTGTCTCTCTTTGTCTCTCTGTGTCTCAGTCTCTCTCTCTGTGTCTGTCAGTGTCCGTCTTTCTGTCTATCTGTCCTCCCTTTATATTTCCACCGTTAATGTCTAGATTATGATTCCTAACAGGTTTCTAGTAAAACTTTTTTTGTGTTTGTTTCTGTTTCTCTTGCTAGGTACTTAGCTTGGTGAGGGAAGGGTTGGAGTTCATCCCTCTTTATGCTCTGGTCTCCATAACAGTGTCTGGCTCCTGACAGTCTAGCCACAGTTGTTTCTGAATGTGTGGACAGTCAGGAACCCGTGTCATGGTTACATTAGCATTTACTTACATTTCTATAATTGGAAAAGGGCCAGAGGGAGCAAGAGGTTGCATAACTGCTGATAGTTTGGGGGAAACTATCCAATATTTGGGAATAGAGGGAGAAGCAGACAGTGTGACCTTCAGTGCTGTCACAACAGTGGCAGAGGCTACCAGTGCCCACCCCACTAGTTTGCCCGCCAGTGTGCAACTTGCAAGCTAGGAACACTTATGTCTTTAAACCTTTTTAAATGGTTAGATTCTAAATAGTTATGTAAGTACTTACATAATAGTTTTCAATTTTTACTTTTGGCTTGCAAAGCTTAAAATATTTACTGTTTGGCTCCTGGAGGAAAAACTTTGGTGATGTGTAGAAGCCCCTTGTTTGACTCCGTGGTTCTGGCCTAGGCATTTCCCAACTCCGTGAAGTTGGAAGTTAAGCAGATAGAAAACCATAATGCTACAGCACTGCACTTTCTGGTTCATAGTTACAGTCTTATCTCCACGTTGTCTTTTGTTCTCTAGCCATAGAAAATCTGTCTTTATACCCTTTTCCCACAAGCTGTGCCAGCCTAATGATTCCCTTAGAGTTACATAAAACTTTCAAGGGCATGCCCCTCCCTGTTCATGTGGCAATTATGACTTTGGGTTTCAAGGATGAGACTCTTGGTGCCAGTGGGAGAGGCAGGGGCATAGGTCAGATGGCTTTGGGAGCTGGGAGGACCTTGACAGGGTGGGAAAACCTGGCTGTGTATAGTGTTGGTTTATATGGGACTTTTCTCAACAAGATGGTGAGGGAGGGGGAAAAGGGTAGAAACCTAGCAACTCACGTTGCTATGGAGTGTATTGCTGTCCCGCTGGGATCAGGTGAGACTCATAGGATACCTTTTGTACTTTCCAAAGATAAGCTCTTGATATCCTCTTCCACAGATAAAGCTAAGTATCTCTTTTTCAATATATAGTGCTTCTAGTGGCTTCCTTTTCTCTCTTTGAATTTCCCCCTTAATTCTCTTTAAGAGTCTTTCCTCAGAACCAGAGAAAGGACTGGAAGAGCTTGAAGGGGCTCGAGACCCCATATGAACAACAATGCCAAGCAACCAGAGCTTCCAGGGACTAAGCCACTACCCAAAGACTATACATGGACTGACCCTGGGCTCCAACCTCATAGGTAGCAATGAATATCCTAGTAAGAGCACCAGTGGAAGGGGAAGCCCTTGGTCCTGCTAAGACTGAACCCCCAGTGAACGTGATTGTTGTGGGGAGGGCGGTAATGAGGGGAGGATGGGGAGGGGAACACCCATATAGAAGGGGAGCGGGAGGGGTTAGGGGGATGTTGGCCCGGAAACTGGGAAAGGGAATAACAATCGAAATGTAAATAAGAAATACTCAAGTTAATAATAATAATAATAATAATAATAATAATAATAATAATAATAAAAGAGTCTTTCCTCAGACAGAGTATACCAGTTTCGCTGAGTTCCACCAATCAAGACTAGAAGAAGAGGGGTTTCCTTTGCCAAAATGACCTGGAATTTTTAGGGTCTTTGCTTGTCAGCTCCCACAGGCCTCTCTCACTTCCCGTGCTTGGACTGGCGCTCTTGTGTGTCAGCCCTGGTGTTGTACCTGAACATGCCACACAGCAGCTCAGCCAGGTGAATGTGAATTTAAGTACTATTTGCAATTGTTTTCTCTCAGGGTCCAGGGACTTGAGAAGCAGCACCATTTGCTAGGTAGCAGCAGTTGGGTGTAAGGGGAGGACATTGTAATTTGCTTGCCCATCAGTCACCAGTCACTTCTACTCAAATACATCCCAGACAGGAGGAACCTGTCTTAGCCACTTGTTCTGTAAAACCAGGGGCAAAAGAACTGTCATCTGGCTAGACCAAAAGGAAAATCATTGAAGAACCCCCTGTATACTTTCTTTACTGTTTCAAAATGGAGACATTTATTTCTTCCTTAATCAAAATGAGAGGGGCTGGAGAGGTAGCATTGCCTAGCATATATGAAGTTTCTATTTCTAGCACTACAAGTAATAATAAAAATATTTGTTCATTTCCCCAAACAGGAGTTCTGATGATATGAAACTTTGCTATAACAGTACAGGACATCTTTTTTTTTTTTAAAGAACAATGCTTTAGATTTTATGTGTTCAACAAGTTTTATAAGACATAGCAATTCATAGAACTAAGAAATGAATGCCTTTTTTTCCCCTCAAGCAACAGAGTTGAGCTTTGGGGTTTGTGGAGAGCTATCTCTTTGTTCTGTATTGAAACAAGGCTGTAAACAGGGCAGCAGGGGAGCGTCACATGTAAACGAGGGCGGTGTCTGTGTGTCTGTCCATGTTTGTACCTGATTGCTACTTGCTCTTTCCCAATAGCCACCACTTGCTGTGACAGTCTGTACTTCAGAGTCATCTGTAATGTGAGCCTCCACAGCTCTGGCCCTTGCAGCTCTTGCCAGCTACTCAGTTTGGGCCATCAGCCCACGCATTGGCCGGTTCATCAATATAGAGGGGTCAGAGGCCTTTGGAGTGTGTCTAGTTCTACACTTCCCTCTACTCAGGGGGCCAGGCCTCAATAAGCTGAGATTTAAAGGGAATCATTGTTCCTTTTCCTCTGGCACCGATCCAAGCCCACAGGAACTTTCTTCAAGTTTGCTACATAAGAAAATGACCATTAAAAGGTATTTTTGAAGTAAAAAGAGGTATTTTTGATGCCAGCCTAGTTTAAAGATGTCCTTTCTCTACAGTTCCTTTGGCCAGGGACTGTTACACATGGACAGGCCATGCCGGGGTGTTAGGATGCTTCTGAGATCAGAGATGATGTTCAAGGTCTGATGAGCTACTCTAAGGCACACTTGCTGTTTCCCTGCGTGCATCTGCCCTTTCTCTGTGGTGACACTGCCCGGGATCCACAGCTATGAGCCAGGAAGCTCACTGGCTCAGACCTGGTCCTCTCTCTCTCATGGCTCCTCCTGTCCTTCTCCCATGTGCATTACTGCTGATGAGAAGGAGGACTTTTACAGGTCGTTCAGAGCCATGGCTTCTCCCTGTGCACAGCACAAGGTAATGGGAACCTCGTGCAGGTAGGAGAGTGCATGCTCATTCTGATTTACATAGGAGAAAACACGATCATTTTGAAAACATTTAGAAAGCCATCTTCATGCTTTTGATCTTCCTGTTTCCAGAGCTTTTGTCTAGAGCACTGCTAATGTTTTAACAGGCTCACCATAGTCCTTTCCTAGCAGACTTTTAATATTAATTATATTTTGTCCTTCAGTCATTCTTTTATTAATTCTCCGTGTATTAGACATAGGCTTTCTATCTCCAGTTATTTAGTAAAGAATAGAGTATAGAGAATTATGTCCCAAGATCAATGTTAACAGTGCAGCAACTCCTGCAAAATATCTCCCTGTGGATATCCTGAGTGGTCATTCATTCATTCAATCAATCATTCCAGCAGTTTTCTGATGGACCCAATCAGTATGTCTAATTCTCTGAGGATTTCTGAGCTGCTCCTTCATAGGGCTGGAGAAAGCAGTTGATTCCTTCCAGGTCTTCCTTTCTGTCTTTCCCCTATTGCTACAAGTTAGGCGTGTACCCCACAGCACGCAGGGAGCCTGGAGGCATGTTTCTCTTAGGTAGCTCACTGTGTACCCCACGGCACGCTGGGGAGCCTATGTACCCCACAGCACGCGGGGAGCCTGGAGGTGTGTTTCTCTTAGGTAGCTCAGGATAAACTTGGCTCTAGCAGGAACTGCAGCTGATGTTAGGAGCATCACACCCGTACCAGCTGCCTAGAGGAAAGGCTACACGGCCTGCCTGCTTACAGGCTATCACTTCGGCTTCAACCACTTCACAAATGCCATGCCTTGCTGATTTTTATCCCTCTCTGTGGTACCTTGTGGAGGTCATAGATTAAGTTCATTAGGACAATGCTGTAATACTGACTAATGACATGTATTAGGCAACTATAATGTGTCAAACACCACTCTAAAGACTAAAAAATACCCCCCTTTTTTTAAATCTATCTTCAGGCTGGTAGCAGCTTCCCTCCCTCCCCCCCTCAACTGTGATACACGATGCAGTCCTTCAAACCAAACTACCATCTTCTCTATGAGTTTGGCTGTGCCTGTTTGAAAAAGATAACTCAGCTGGGCTTGCTGGCTGTCGATGGTCCCTCATAGAACCAGGGATGGGAAGGGTCACGGGGGGGGGGGACTGTCACCTCAGTGTCTGGTCCTTCCTACCAACCAGTTGCATGTAGTTCTTCCCTAATTGCGTATGACCTCAGGTAAGGCTTAGAGAAGGTAGGCTGAGAAAGACTTGGGAGGGGACTCCATTGATCTGGTCATTGGGGAGTCGTCATGCATACTGGGGCACAGGCCTTGTAGAGTGGATGATTTAATGGCACCCATACCCTTCACCCATTCCTCTGTTAGTAAGCCTGACAAACTCAGTGGTTCTCCAGGGTGAATGCTGGTAGGTGTGTACCTTGGTTTGGTTTTGGGCTCTTAGGAGAAGGTTTCCCCCCAGGAATTAGTTTTAGCAACAACGTTTCACTGTGGAAACTGGGCACTGCGATGAGCACACAGGATGTCCATAAGGTCATGACTAGGTTGTCCTTCTTCCAAGCATCGGCAGTGGCCCTGGCACAGTCATGGCACTGCTGGCTCCTGCTGCTTATCTAAGGTGTTTATCAAGTGGTTCCCAGTGTTGAAAGTCCTGTCCTCAGAGACATACACCCAAGCTTTCCCAGCCTGGATGTTCCATGACAGTTTTTATATTAAGTGGGCTCCCAAGGACTGCCAGCTGCCTCGGGGGGCAGGGAGAGGAGGAAGGCAGGGGCCCACCTTTTCTGTGCCCCCTAGTTCTCCTGTATCTTCCCTGGTAGTTTTACCAGATGACTGCAAAGAACAACCTCAGCCCTGGGTACCTTCCGTGGATAGAGACAGTCAGTCTTTCCCTGCCATTTAGGTGGTCTTTGCTTGCTCGGGGAGCCCGGGTCTGGAAGTCTTCCTTAGGCTGCTCCTGCTTGGAGGTAACTATTTCCCCGTTCAGTGCCCAAGGCTGCACTGTCTTTTTTAAGGATGCTGTTTACCAAGGTACTGGGGCACTTTTTGTAGGCTTGCTCCAAAGCTTGCTCTGTCAAAGATAAATATTTCCTACTGAACATTTTTTTTTTGCTTGTATTTTTGCCCAAGGCCCTTTTCCTCTGTCTTCGTAGTTAGTCCACAGAGAGCCAGAGAGAGCAGTTAAAAGATCTACTTCACTAATTCATAGCCAATTAGGAAACTTTGTTTTGAACCTGACTGCAAGGTTGCTTTGGCAGTGGGACAGAGCCCTCCTGTCCTGCACTCCAGGGGGATTAAAAAACCTTCCTGCAGTTAGTTAGAAAACCATTTTGTAATGCATGGAAAAACAGTCCCCAGTTCAGCCTTGGACCATGACAGCTGTACCCACTCTGCTCTGTTGCTGGTACAAGTATTTGCTTTCTGTTACAGAGTTTCTGGCTATCTCTTTGTTTTATCCACATGCGTGCTATGCTTGGGTGTACAACTGAGAACCAACATTATTTTCTTCTTTGGTGATTTCTCCATGTTTGAATATTGATCTTTTTTGTTTTGTTTTGTTTTGTTTTGTTTTGTGTTTTTGGGCCTTCTCAGGGTTGCGAATCAGTGTCATTCTGAATTTTGTTAGGAAAAAGACTATTCTGATAGTTTACTGCCACCATAGGCTTCTGGAAGAAGAATAATAGATTGCTACAATTTCTTTTAGAAAGTGCCTTTGAATTTTAGCAGAACGTAAACTAGCTTGGTTTGGGGCTACATTTCAAAATATTTCAGCACAGCATAAGTTCTAGTCCCGAGGCGCTCTGACTGTGTGGTTAGAGGTGCCCTTTCTGTTTGCTTTTCAATGTAGGAAAACTTGAGGCCTCAGGTCGAAGACCCTCCTTCTTTAATCAGGAAGTTCGCCGCTTCTAAAAGGTTGCCTTGTTAAGTCCAATTTCATTTCATTGTTGCAGTTCGACAGTGGAACGGGATGCTTGAAAGCAAAACAGAAGGAACCAAAAGTTCCCAGCTGTCTTTGTTAGCTTTACCTACCTGGTTCAATGTTGAGAGAGAAGCTTTCGATTTCCAGGTTGAGCTCTTGAGCTGCAGTGGACCGAAGATCCTCCAAGACCCCGCGCACCGCCTGGGTGAGGTTGTAGGGTACGGCCTTGGCGAACCGCACTTTGCTGTTCACGATCACACTTCCGTTTCTGAAGCTGAGTATTTCCAGTTGCTTAAAGCCCGTAAGATTCGATCGTAGATATGGAACCAACTGCGAAAGAATAAAAACAACTCAGACCCTGCTGGACCTCTTGATGACCCCTTTCCACGATGTGCGGCCTACATTTCACTTCCTCTTCGTTGTTTTTGTTGTTGGATGTGACACCAGCACACCACAACCTAAGGACCTATATGTAGTAACTGCCTTCATAGCTCTACTTTTCTGCTTGCATTGAGATAGATACACAGGGAATTTCTTCATGCCTTGTGAGAACAGATGCTTTTTTTTTTTTTTTTTTAAATCCCAAACTAACAAACAAAAGAACCAAGCCAGTGCTATCAGCAAAGCAATGTCAGGCTACTAATTTTTTTAAAGTGACTTTTCCAAATTGAGCCCAAGGGCCAACCAATCTATGCCTATGTATATGTAGTCTCGATTTGAAATGACCCATTGAGATAAAGGACCACGAACCCACTGGGTCATTCTGTTGGTGCAGTAAATCTTCATAGCACGCAGAAGTTCCCTTCAGGACATTTGGATGGGGGTTGTTGAAGCTGGATGGCCTTCATTGAGCAATATGGTAAATGAGTTGCTACCCCGTGCTCATCTGAACTGGGGGAGAGGGAGAGGGAGGGGGAGGAGGAAAGGGAGGGGGAGGGCGAGGGGAAGGGGAGGGAGAGGGAGGGAGGGAGTGAGGGAGGGAGAGAGAGAGAGAGAGAGAGAGAGAGAGAGAGAGAGAGAGAGAGAGAGGTGGCTTCCTGGGGATTCCTTTTCTTTTTTTTTTTTTTTTTGGTTTTTTTTTTCGGAGCTGGGGACCGAACCCGGGGCCTTGCGCTTCCTAGGTAAGCGCTCTACCACTGAGCTAAATCCCCAGCCCCGATTCCTTTTCAAACATGACTTAATAACCTCAGAAGCATCCTCAGGGCTTCCTGTGTGCACACATGTGTGTCTTTTGTGAGCCACAGCCATCTTGGAGGTCATTTTCCAGAACCGTTGGAACCTCATTTCCTGACTCTAGAAGTGTTCCTGGATGGCAGCTGTGTAAACACAGTTGGCATGAAGGTTCAGGCTGCAAGCTTCCAGCTTGCCTCAGAGCCACGCCTTCTCCCTCTGGGTCTCTGCCCCGCTAGGATTTTGATTCTGATCACACATGCACTGGTTGGTCACGTGAATTGGAACAAAGTAACCTCGATTGAGGAGCTGCCCCTGTCAGATGGGTCCATGGCCTGTCTGTGTCATTCATTTTCACTAATGGTTGATGCGGTGGGACCCAGCCCACTGTGGGTTTTGCCACCTCTGGGCAGGTGGTTCCGGGTTATACAAGACAGCAGGCTGAATAAAGTTATGAGGAACAAGCCTATAAGCAACATTCCTCAGTGCTTCTGCATCAAGCTCCTGTCTTGAGTTCCTGCCTTAGAGTCCCTCAGTGAGAGACCAGAACCTGTAAGGTAAAGTGAACCAGGTCCTTCCCCAGTTGACTTTACTAATGGTATTTATTATGACAATAGAGAAGCAACAGAGAAGATGGCTTTATCTTGAAAACAAAATGATACTTTATACCAGGGTTGGGAATTTGCTCCCTGTGCTCTGTCTGGATTTATTCTGCTGTTCTGCTGACCTCATTCTTAAGTTACATTGCTTTGGCCTTGGGTAAGAGTTTTTGGCCTGTGTACCGACAATTAGCTGCCTTGTCTCCCAAATTAATTCCCAGAATTCAATGGAAAAGAAGATGGTTCATTAGTGATACCAGTTTTCCTGTCTCCACATGGCCAAGCCCAGTCATGTGACCAGCTCCATCACCACAGAGTGTGCAGGGAATGCGGCTCCTATGCTACATGTTGACAAACTGCTCTCTCCCTCTCATCTCACAAGTGAAAACAGAATGTAGCAACCACTCTGCCTTAGCTTTGCAAAGGAGGAAACCACATGTGCGACCAATGTGGGACTCCGGGAGGACATGAGAACACAGCTCCCCACTTCTCAAGAAGAAATTAGCTTGTATCTGATGTCACTGCTCCTAATGCCTTTGGTATGGCAGCACATCACAAGACCTAATGAAGCCACCGGGGTGAGGCTTACTGCAACACTGCTCCCAAGATAGTCTCAATACTCACCCCATGGGGGGGGGGCGAGGGAGAGAGAGAGAGAGAGAGAGAGAGAGAGAGAGAGAGAGAGAGAGCGAGCAGAGCACAGAGTCTTAATTGAAAAATGTTCAGGCCATATGATAATTTAACCTATACGAAGTATAGATATTTTCTGATATTGTCAGAAATCATGTGTATGATAGGCATTGTATATTTTTATTTAATCAGACATGACTGTTAAAGCCGTCACCAAGTTCAGGGTTTCTTATCGCACACATATTTCTTTTTAGGCTTTTTTTTTTAAATTTATTTATTATGTATACATCATACAGCTTTCTGCCTGCATGTATGCAACTTCAGGCCAGAAGAGGGCACCAGACCTAATTATAGGTGGTTGTGAGCCACCAAGTGGTTGCTGGGAATTGAACTCAGGACCTCTGGAAGAGCAGACAGTGCTCTTAACCTCTGAGCCATCTCTCCAGCCCCCATATTTCTTTTTATACATGTAGAAACAAAATTAAGATATGAGTTTGAGGGTACCTGTTATCAAAATGTGTCCATTGTGAAAATCTTCGTTTATATGCCAAGGATCAGAGACAACATGCCACACAGCCATTTACAGCAACCTAAGAGAGCTTCTGTACCGGAACTCTCCTCCATGCTGGACAGCATGGCTCTGGGCTCTCTCTTATACTATTGTTAAATCCAAACTCAGTGTTTCTGACTTGACTATAGTGCTTCTGAACCAAATTAGGAAAAAAAAAAAAAAAAAAAAACACGTAGGGAGAACCAACCCTGATGAGGAAAATTTAAGGATAAACTCACTGCAGGACTAGGCACATCCCCTCCCTCTGTGGCCAGAGAAGCAGCCCAGTTAGGGGAAAAGGAGCCACAGGCAGGCAGCAGAGTCAGGGACAATTTCCTCTCCAGTTCTGGGGTGGGGGTGTGTGTGGAGAGTATGCGCATGTGCCAGGGTGAGTTGTTATGGAGGGGTTTCCCCTACTCAAGAGGAGAAGGGAAGGGGAAAAGGGATGAAGGGCTGTGTAAAGGGGAACTGGGTGCGGGGACTGTGATTGGGATGTAAAGTGAATATATATCATATATCATATATATGATAGATTTGTTTCCGCGAAGCTCCTGGCAGCATCTCCTCTGACTGCCTACCATAGAATTCATTTCCCTGGTTGGAATCAGATCACCTTAGAACTCTGTATGAATGCCTTCTACAACAGTATGGCAGCTTCAAATGCTCAACTCCTCCTAACCTGCATTGCTCAGGATGAGCGATGATCCTACTGTGACCATAAAGCGACAGCAAAACAAACAAGGAGACACAGCAAGGGGAGAAAGCCAAGCCACGGCCCACTCACCAGATCTGTGAATCGTTGTTCCAAGGCTTGGTACTCCAGGGAACTCTTATTGAACAAGTCATAGGAGAACGGCATGTTAGCGACGCGCAGACTGAAGAATACCACTAGCTCGTGGCCCTTGGCGGCAATGGTCTCAGAGCTGGTGGTGACATACTGTAATGTCGGGATGGGTGTGGTCATCTCCAAAAACCGATCCGGGGCAGAGTCATATCCACTCAGTTCTGCTATTTCCGACAAGGCAGGCGTGTCGGACACATCCATTTCATCTAGGTCTCTGATTGTGTCGTGGCTGCTTGTGGTCAACTCTCTGTCACTGGAAGACTCAGGCCAATGTGACACTTCTAGTGGCCATTGGCGGACGGTAGAATAATCGAGAGTGGGGAGAGTGAGCGTGGGGATGAATGCTGTTGGGCCAGTGGCCATCAAGGGAGGGGAGCTTTGATCATCCAGAGCGAAGATGCTAGGCGTAAAGGAAGGTAGATTTCCCACTCCGGAAGTCGAGGCTGTTACAGGCGGAGACCAAGAACTGTCTTTGGAGGACATGCCCGATGCCATTTTCATTATGTCCAATTATTTCCACCCAAAGAGAAAATGAAAAACCAAACGAACAAAGTTAATCAACCTTAAGGAAAGATACAACATTTACATTGGAAATTCCAATCACCTTTAATAAAAATAAAAGGAGATTGGTATAGAAAGGGCAGGCAGTGCTGTATGCAAACCTAGGGAAATAAAGCCTGGGTCCCTGGACTCACTTTATCTAGACCCCAAATTCTACATACATGAGGTGAGTATCAGTTACTTCGACTCTTTAGAACTACTATCCAGGTAGACTTAGCGTGCCTGCACATCAGATAAAAGAGTTACTAATCACTAAACCACAGCCGGCACTGGCATAGATTTAAAGCCACACCCATCATCACCTGGAACTTTCAGACAACTTCCTGCAGCTTTGGCTCAGAGAGTTTTATTTACTTTCTAATACTGCAAACCTGAATTTTGCACAACTGGACTTTTTTTTTTGATTCAATGATCACATTTTGGTAGCCTTATGACCTAAAATTCTAATTTTTTCAGAACTGGAAATTTGGATCGAGTAAGTTGACAATTTGCAAAACAGTGCTGAGGATGTAAAGATGTGGGTGATTGATATTTGGACTTCATAGCTTGGTAAGTATCTGATAATATTTCAAGCCTTTTTGTCGCTCTGTCATAGGACTGCTGAAGTCCATTCCATTTTTGGTACAAAATTAAAAACAGCAAGTATTTATGAACCGAGAAAGTAGTTATAGGAACCTTTCAGATAGAGAGATTGATGGATTATTAAGGTAGTCCAAGAAACCTAAATCCAGAGCCACTGATTGCGCTGAAGGGACTCAGTGAACAAAGCAGGCAATTTTCTGTGATTACTTCCAGTGGCATTTTGGCAAATCTGTGGGAAAGTTCTGCTGGAACCTGCATGCTAAGTATGATGAATGGTCTGTCTGAACGCAGACAGGATCTTTGGGCTTGCACTCAAATAATTTACCACAGTGCGCTCACCAAAACTGAAACTCCAAGTTCTAAACAGCTCTGGGAGGCAGAATCCTATCAGCTTTATTACTTTCTTAAAAATAAAACCTTACTATTGGTTATGCTTCCGTTTCAGTGGAGGACACCCCTTTCTCGTCCCCATCACAAAGTTCCTAGATGTGTCTAACCGTAATTCGGTCAACTGCCAGAAATAATGTCTGCTGACGTGTATGATCTCTGTGCATATGAACTGAGATTTTTATTCAATCCCTATTTCCTATGAGCTGAATGCTTGTATACCTCTCAAATTCATGTGAGGAACTCTCATCCTACAACACAGTAACATTTGGGGAAGAGGCCATAGGGAGGGAGGGAGGTTGTGAGAGACGAGCCCTTGTTGGATGATATTGGTATCCTCATCTGCACAGATATGAGAGACCATAGACAGCGTCCATGACACCCATGAGCAGCCCAGGAGAAGTCATCACCAGGGACCCAGTCAGTCAGTATTAGCTTGATTTTGGAATTCTTTTGTTTTAACTTTTAAAAACTATTCTTTCATATATTACAACCTGACCACAGTTTTTCCTCCCCCCTCTCTTCCCAGTCCCTCCCTGAAACCTTAGCCACCCCTCCTCGGTTTCTCTTCAAAAACTGGCAAGCCTCTCACGGAATCAACCAAACATGGAATACCAAACTGCAGTAAGACCAAGCACCTCCCCTCGGACATTAGGGTTGGACAGCGCACCCCAGGATGAGGAAACCGGGCCCAAAAGCCGGCAAGGGAGTCAGAGACAGCCCCTGAGTGCCCAGTGAGGAGTCTTGTAAGAAGACCAAACTACACAACTGTAACATACGTGTACAGAGCCAAGGTCCGAGCCATGCAGGCTCGCTGATTGTCAGTTCAGTCTCTGTGAGTCCCTGTGGACCCAGGTTAGGTGATTCTGTGGGTTTTCTTATGGTGTCCTAGACTCCTCTGGCTCCTACAATCCTCCCCACCCACTCTCTTCCTTGGAATTCCCTGAGCTTCACCTAATGTTTGGTTGTGGTCTCTGCCTCTGTTTCCACCAATTGCTTTGTAAAGCCTCCCTGATGATGATTAGCCACCAATCTAGATTCTGGACTTCTTTAACAGAAGAACTGTAGAAGTAAGTACACTTCGGTTGCTTAATTCACTCAGCGCCCAGTGTTTTGTAATAGCTTGTGCTAAGCTATCTGTGCAAGGCATGGGAAGGAGTCAATTGAAGGTGTCTCAGCGCTAGCTGTGATTTGGCCTGACTTCTTGTGTCGTGCATTTGAACCTGTGCTTCTGGGATGTGTGCTCTGTGCTCCTACAGATGGTAGAGGCTGGGAAATGAGAGGCATGGAGGACCGTGATGGATGTCTTGAGTGTGCCCTGGGGTTGGGTCTTACCAAGTGCTCTTGTCTCACTCTACGGACTTTAACCAGCTTAAGATAGGCTGTGCTTCATGTCGCCAGTCAGGGACTTTGTACATTTCTCCCTCTGTGGCATCTAAGGACTAACACTTCGCATCCACAGTGAGGCTACATGAGCCATCTCAGTGACATAACAGATGGGTATTGAAATGTAGGGTGCATGACAATAAACTATAAAGCACCGACCGATTCCAACACTTGTAGGCTAAATGACTTACTCTCGTGTTTATGGGGAATCTCTCTCTCTCTCTCTCTCTCTCTCTCTCTCTATATATATATATATATATATATATTATATACGTATATATATATTTTAACAACTCAAGACAGAGTCTACTGAGACAATAGTCAGTTCCTCTGGGGCAGGGGGTTGTATTCAAACCTTGTCAGGACTTCTAATGTAAGTAATTATGCCTTTGCCTGATTCTTATGTAAATGAGGCATGGCAATGGCACAGGCTATTGTATTACTAAGTTTAAAATGCTGAGATAGGAAGTCAAGAGCTACAGCCAAGGCCACTTATTGCACCACGGAATATGAAAAATAGAAGACTCAGAATAACTATGTTAGAGAAAGTATTTGGGTCCTACAAAGGGGTGAAGTGTTTGTGCATGGCGGGACTCTAGCGTAAAGCCCAGCTAAAGGCAGAGGGGTCTGTTCAAAGTCAAGGTCACAGTTAAAATGGTCCAACTCAAAGCAGATGAACACGGGACAGCTGACACCCAGAGGGAGAAAGGTCAACATCTGAAGGTGAGATTGGTAGGGGTGGGGGTGGGCAGTCATTGTGGTAGCCAGAAGAAGACAAGGGAAAAGGGAGCACAGGCTGAAGGAGAGATGCAAGCAAAAGACTGCTCGAAAGGATCACATCCATCTGGTTGGACCTATGCCTCAAGCATTTGCTCATTTCATGTTGAAATAGTCTAAGAAGATTCTCTAATATTCTTTAGATCTTAAGTTGGCACAGCCAGCACGTTCTTAGTTTTATATGAAACACTACTTTTTAAATTACAACCCCTTTCATATGATAGAACTAGGAAACGTCTCTTTTATTAATTCATTTAATGACTGACTAGATAGGGAGAGCCTCCCATTTGCTGGTCCTGGTGCTCAGACACATCATTGAACAAAATAGCTGCCAGTCCCGAGACAGTGGAGGGAGCCAGAGAAATAATCCTCCACGGAACACATCGGAAAATTCATAATGGCAGGCGGGGGTAAGTGCTCTGCAAGTAAAACCAATGGGAAAGGAGGCAGAGGGATCCAGGCACCGCAAACGCAAAGGAGAAGTAGTAGGAAGAAGAGCGTCATGTTCAGGGGACTCCTGGCTTGGAGGCTGTGCGACCCCATTGAATGGTGCAGGATCTGCCAATGGTGATGGTGGTTGAAGACGGCATTCTCCTAGACATCCTTTCTTAGGAGATGGAACATCCTTTCTTAGGAGTGTTCAGTTAAAAGGAGAAAGTAATCCAAGAAAGTGGTAGAGATGGTTACTAAAACAAAACGAACAAAGAAGCGAACAAAACCATCAGGGACAACTTCTTGAAAATAAAGACCGCACCTCTAAGGAGAGAGACTCAAGACTGAACGTGGTCAACGACTGGCAGATCTTCATGGCTAAGCCTGTCCGCTTTTCTGAATTCTAGCTGAAAAAAAAAGTGTCTTTTCCCCCCCTTTTCTCTTTTTCTGTCTGTTCTTTAGAAACAGGCTAAAATTCTAAGCATGCACACTCAGGCACTCTAAAAATTATTTCTCTGAAGAGTACTCCCTCAACTGCTTGTCACTCCATGGTTTCTCACCCAATCGCCAATTAAATGATCCTCAAGCTTAAAAAGAAAAAAAAAAGGATTAGTTTTGTCTAATGCGACAGGAAACTCAGATGTCATTAAGCCCTATGACAGTGTGAAGATTTTTACAAAATAATTTTACAGCTTCATTTGGGGATAACTGGCAAGTGAAAAAAAAAGTCTGCCTTTGCCTTTTATTTATAATGGCAAAAGTTGCTGGAGAGTGTGTTCCAAGGCACAAGAGGATGGGGCAGAGGGATCGGAGAAGTAACTGGGGAAAAGGCAGGGGGGATTCTGAAGAAATCCCCATGAGGGTGCTCCTCAAGGCTGAGAGAGTAGTACGCCCTCAGAGGGAAAGAGTCTCTGAAACTTGAAAGGGAGAAGCCACATCACCCGGTGTCTATAGACGCCACACTGGAAATTGTAGTGGGATGCTCAGGGGAGCTTGTGACAAATACAAAGAAGACTAACCTGAGGGAAACAAACTTCCAATTCATGGAAATCAGGAAGGAAAGCGCAAACAGTTCACCTGTGGCTATAACTTGAATGCTAACTGATGGTTGTATTATTTACCAAAGGGTTGGTAGGAGAGACTAAAGGGCTCATACTGAGAGACACTGAAATCACTGTCTCCAGTAATAGAAAGTCAACAAGTGATAAGTGATTTCTTTTAAAAAATGAGAGGAAGGGTGAGTGCCAGGAAGACATCGGAGTTCAAAGGCAACATTTTAAAGAAAGGGGCCTCCCAGAAAGCAGGTGTGACACACCATACTTCACTATGGTTTAAGTTAAGATATCGCTCTTTTGGGGTGGAGATGGAGATTCAAATGCGGTTCTAGAAATGAACAGAGAAGTGACATCCGTGAGAGCCACAGAGCAAGAACCCCCCACCAGTCTGCTCCTTCAGGACAGTGACACAGGACGGTCAGAACGGATTTTTCTCAAAACGCAGGAAAATTGACTAGTAATGGTTAGCAATCACGGGGATGCTTAATTACGAAAATCTGGCCAGATCTCAGCGCTCACAGTGAACTGCGTGGCATTTTTTTTTTTTTTTTTTCTGTTTCTCTCTGCTCTGAGGCTCAGCGGTAGCCTGGGAAACAGCAGCCGGGCCCCTAGGTACCAGGACTTCCGCGAGCAGAAGGGACCTTACGAAGAAGGAAGAGTAATTATTTGTTTTGACCTGTCTTTTGACTCCCTGGAAGCCGGACTCAAAAGGCCTGCCTTTCTCCCAGCTCAGCAGGACTCTCCCGAGGCTGAAAGTGGCTGCCCGCAGGGTGCCTGCCGAAACCACAAGGCGCATGCACTAATTGCCCTGCGTGAAGCAGTGGCGGCAGCAGGCACAACAGCCCACTAGCGGGAAAACTGGGGGGAAGAGGCAGAGCAAAAGTTGCTTTGAGGAACAGCTCTGTCCCGTGGAGGAGAAGTTGGCTTACCATGTCTTCTCTGAGAGGACATAAATTCACTCGGTCTTCAAGGCCAAGCTTCTTGAATGCAGAAACTTCAATATCCAGCAACTACTTTTTTTCCCCCCATTTATACATTTCTTTTCATTTAAACAGTTTACATAAATGGAATAATTCAGTGTAGTGATAACATTTTTTCTGAAAAGTGTCTTTTGACCCCAAAGGAAGAAGATGATTCCCAGACCTTACTGCCAAGCTAATGTATGTTTGAGGTTACTTGAGGCTACTTAACCGGCTGTCCTGTGCACTCAACTTGTATAAGTTTAACTTGCCTTTAAGAGAAAAATGTAAGTGACTTTACTATATGTCTTGGATTTCCCATGCGATCAGCGTTTACAACTTCAGCCAAGTACGTAATTTTGATCTTAAGTTATGTGCTTCTTCATACACTCCCTCCCCCGACAGAATAGTGTTTATAGGTATTGTGGTTTGAAAGTAGTGTGCTGTGGTTGGAAGCAACATATGGATGTAGGCTCATGATATGAGGACTGCAGACAGCCCAGTAACCACAAACAATAGTTAGGTAGAAGACACAGGGAGAGAAGCGGAGAATTCAAATTTGAGCTTGCTCTTGGCCACACTATTGCAACAGGTAGTTTCTGTCTTCATTCCTGAACAGGGCATAGACTCACTGTGCTGCCCCCTCTGAGGTTTCTCTAAGACTTCAATTCACTCAGTTTTCAGTACATAAAATGTTGGGAGCTGGGTTTTCTTATTCACCAGAACCTTCAGGAGAGTCGTATCAGTTGTTATCACTAATTTGTTCCTTCATACACGATTTGGGCAAACCAGGACCCACTGGAGGAGTTGTGGCATTTGAAGTGAAGGCAATCCTTCTATCTCAGCCATCTCTCCAGCCCCAATAATTAATTTTTTCCCCTTAACTTGCTTTTGACTCACCAAGCAGACTGAGGCACACCTCTGGCAGTCAGTGAGGGCAGTTCAGAAAGGATTAACTGACAGGAGAAGGCCCACCTACAATGGGGAAGCATCATTGCTTGGGTTAGGGACCCAACTGGAATATAAAAGAACACAGGACAGGGGAGCGAGCAGGGTTCTGGCATTGCCCTGTTCTCTGCTGCCTCCCTCATAGTCACACACTCTTGCCACCACATGGTGACTCACGACCATTTGTAATGGGGAACTGATGCCCTCTTCTGGTGTGTTTGAAGACAGCTACAGTGCACGCATATAAAATTAATTACTATATATAGGTTTAGAAGGTTTCATTTCTTCTATCCCTCCCTCTTGGATCAATTGTTCTGGATAAAGAGAGTTGCCGTGGCATGGGAACACTGAGCTGCCTGGTGGGAGGCTGTGTGAGAGGCCTGAGCCATTGACTGACTGTACCCCAGGAAGTGATTCCAGCAGTGACGTCATCAGTCCAGCAGTGACATCATCAGGACACACATATTAAGTCTTAAAAGGTGTGTAGCCTTCACTGACATCTTGACATCAAGCCTATCAGAGGCTCTAAGCCTCTAGTCACTCCTAGACTTCCATAGAGCCAGGAAGAGATAATTTGATTCTATTGCTGCCTTAAGTTGTGAAATCCAGAAGCATTTTATGTGCAGCAGGGAGACCACTCCACACAGATGTCATTAAACCCAGTGCAACAGGGCTTTGGCTTGCCAGATATCTTCTCTAGTTTTTATTATAGTAAGAAAAAATGGCTATGGCTTTAGAATAGTTACTTTGAAGCACACTTACATGATAATAATATATTAGAATTTACATACAATATATTAAAATGGATTGTCCCAACATTCTGCTATCCAGTGGGGATATTAGTTATCAGTTTCTTGTTTGTAGGGAAGTGTTTGGGATATTACATTTATTGCATTTACTGATCTTGCAGGAAGGAGTATACTCCCAGCATGGGACATTGATCTAATCTCCATTCCAGAATTTTCCGTCTTAAACAGTAGTTTTTATAAAAATATTTTGCAGTGTTTTATTTACTACCCTGAAATGAGCATAAATAAGAATACAACCCAATCAATACACATTTTCAAAAGAGGCAGTGCAGTGATACCACACGAAGAACAAATGCAATTCCCTATGCAGCCCATGCTGACCTTGCACATGCGGTGTTGCCTAGACTAGACTCAAGCTTAGTCTTAGAAGTTTGCAATACAGGTGAGAGCCACCGCTCTCCTCTCACATTTACATTTATGTGTAAGTATTTTCAGTATCATCTTAGATTCCTAAGTTATGAAAAAAATACTGTTTCAGATGATATAATGCCACAGAAATATCCTGACTTTACCATTGTAAGAGAAGTCAGTGGTTTTCTGAAACATTGGTAACTTTTACAAAAATTTAAACAAAACAAAACATAATGTCCTTAGTTTACCTATTAGTTGGATTGCTAGAAAGTACAAAGTTGATTAAGACGTTGTAACACATACTTTGAAAACTATGCTTAAATTGAAAAAGGAGCATTGAGAAAATGTGAATGCCCTAAGTGTCTGTAGTCTCTAATGCATCGTCAAGGATCTCTGATTGACAGGGCCAGTGCTTTCTGCTGGCTTTGAAGGTATCAATAGAATGCCCGAAGCAGTGAAGACTGTTTGTCCATAGAATACAGAGTATTTTCATCATGGGGAATATAAATCATTATGTCTTGGTAGATATTGAAAGGTTTTATGTCCATACATTTATTTCCACATTTGTGACTGGTAATTGTGCGTTGTTTAAATTCTCTTTTGAACTGTCAATAGCATCTTGTTTCCTTATTAATTCATGTGTTAAATGCAATTCTCAGACCATTCATTTTTCTTATGACATAAGAGTGTTTTTTATTTTTAATATTCTAATAAATTTCTACTTTAGGAGAAGTCTAGGTGTGGACACACGTAGTTGTTGTTACTATATGTATGAATGTTGGCCAAGCTACTGTAACGCAAATGAGACAAACAGATACAGAGAACATTTCATCCAGGGGCAGTAGGATACAAATTCCTCTCATAGCACATGGAATGCCCTCCAGGGTAGTTAAATGACAGGGCACAAATCACGATTCAGGTGAAGTAAAAAGAAGCAAAATAATATTATGCTCAGACCACTACAGAACAAAGCTAAAATCTTCTGAGAACAACAAAGTTCAGGCAACATGCTTTCAAATGACCAATGTTTAGTCAAAGGAGGTAGAAGGGAGCACCAGATAGGTCTTGAAACAAATGAAAATGAAAATACAATGTATCCAAATCTGTGTGATATGGCAAAGACATACGGAGAGGGAAAGTGGTAGTAACATGTCTGCTGTGTAACCTGTCTGCCTTCAAAAACTAGAAAAGAGTAACAACATACTTGACTGCCAATAAGGCAAACACAAACCAAACCCAAAATTAGGGGAGGGGGGCATAATGACCAGAACAGAAATTTAAAGCAAGTTATTTTTTTTTAAAAGATAAGCAAATTGGCAAACCTTTTGCTACACTAATTTTTTTAATTTATTTTATTTATTCCATGTATATAAGTACACTGTTGCTGTCTTCAGACACATCTGAAGGGGACATCGGATCCCATTATGGATGGTTGTGAGCCATCATGTGGTTGCTGGGAATTGAACTCGGGACCTCTGGAAAAGCAGTCAGTGCTCTTAGCTGCTGAGCCATCTCTCCAGCCCTATGCTAATGTTTTATATTTTTCTCCTATGTGTGAGCTCTTGCCAGCATGTATGTCTACCCCAGGTATATCACACAAATGTAGTACCCCTGTGGGCCAGAAGAGCCCGTGAAACAGGAGTTACATGTAGTGGTCAGTTACGGTGTGGATGCTGGGAATTGAACACACTGAGATCCTTTGCAAGTGCTTAAGCACTTTTAACCCCTGCCCTCTCCTATCTATATTTTTAACTTATTTAAACCAATCATCCTCTGAATATTTATTGACTATCTACTACATGTCTGAATACGATTTAAATCAACAGAAGAGCTGCATAGAATTATTGTTTAGATACTCAGGCTTAAAGTAAGGCCAAGCACTGGGCTGAAAACCTAAAATCACAAATTTATTTAATCCAGGGTGATTTCTTCAGAGACTGAGTATTTAGGAGTTTGGTAGATTGTGAGACTGATACGCTACGTACTGTGCTGATGAAGCACCCAGTCAGGACTCCCAGTGGAGGGATAAGGACACCAATCCACCCACAAAACCTTCAGCCAAAAATTCGTTGCCTACACGAAGTGCAGGGACAAAAATGGGGCAGAGACCAGAGGGAGGCCCAACTTGAGATCCACACCATGCGTAAGAACCAGTCCCTGACACTATTAAATGATACTCCCTTAGGCTTACAGACAGGGGCCTAGCATAACTGTCCTCTGAGAGGATCCACTGAGAGGTTGATTGAAACAGACGTAGATGCCCACAGCCAATCATGAGATGAGGTGCTCTGGGAGTTTTGTGGAGGAATTGCGGGAAGGATCTAGGGACCTGGAGGCGATAGGAACTACACAGGAAAACCAAGAGTCAACTAATCCGAATCCTTGTGGGCTCCTAGAGACGGAACTACCGACCAAAGAGCTGGACCCAGTTCTCTCCCCACCCCAAACCCCGTGCCTGTGTGTAGCAGACATGCAGCTTGGTCTTCATGCGGGTCCCCTAACAACTGTAGCAGGGGCTGTCCCTGACTCTGTGCCTGCATGTGGATCCTGTTCCCCTAATTGGGCTGCCTTTTCTGGCCTCAGTGGGAGATGTGCCTGGTCCTGCAGTGAGTTGATGTACTGGGGTGGGTGGTACCCAGGAAGCCTCCCCCTTCTCAGAGGAGAGGGGAAGGGGGCTACAATGAGGCAGAGTGCTGCAATCGGGATGTAAAGTGAATGAATAAATAAATAAGTAAATAAATGGAGAAAAAAAGTTTAGTAGACTACTGTGATGGTTTGCATATGCTTGGCCCAGGGAGTAGCACTATTAGAAGGTGTGGCCTTCTTGAAGGAAGTGCATCACTGTGGGGGTGGGCTTGGAAACCCTCCTCCTAGCTGCCTGAGGATGCTCAGTCTGTTCCTGGCTTCCTTCCGGTGAAGATGTAGAACTCAGCTCCTCCTGCACCATGGCTGCCTGGATGCTGCCATGCTCCTGCCTGGATGATAATGGGCTGAACCTCTGAACCTGTAAGCCAACCCCAATTAAATGTTGTCCTTTATAAAACTTATTTTGGTCATGGTGTTTGTTCGCAGTAATAAGACTCTAACTAAGACATCTACTGTTTTTATTTTTCCTTCTAAAGTCAAGCTTTCTGTACATTCGCGAGAACACTAAAGAGAGAACAAAAAGCGCTTGAGAAGGAATCTCTGACCCATTTCTGCCTTGACTTCACACAGTCATTCATTTATTCAGACATGTATTGCCTAGTGGCTCCGTGTCCATAACTGTACTAGAGTGTAATAATAGCTCTCATTTTTCGAGTGCTTGGGACATGCACAGTTGTAAGCACTGTACCTATACATGCAGTCTTCCGAAGAACTCGACCATCATTTGAAAGACAGAGCACTGAAGCACAGAGAGAAGTTATTTACAGGCTGGGTTGCAGGTACTCAGGTTTGAGTTTGGACACCACCTCTCTACGCTGTGGAGGCTCCAGTGGTTTATATGACAGATGTTCTGTCTGTCTTCAGGAAACCTTCAACTTCCAGCATCACTAATCTAATAGTAAGTGTGTGAGGTTCTGCAAAGGGGGTGTAGGGGCTTTGGTATGAGTAGAGGAAGGTCCATGCGATGAAGCCGATGAGGCGTGCCCTGGTAGCTTCAGAGCATTATAAACAAGGCTGAATGGGAGAGAAGACAGCCAGAATGCTACTAAGGGCAATTAATTGCATTTTTGAAGAAACCCAAGCTGTGATCATTTATAAAAACTAAAGCCTCTGTGCTGGAGACGCCCTCCTGGCTTCTCGAGAGAGCCTCCTCAGAAAACAACGATGAATAGTTTGGACTTCAGAGAGCTATTTTGAAGAAAACGCAAACATCTCCTACGAATTCCAAAATTGTTTATGTCACAAAATGTTTTCATAAAATAATCATGAAAAATATTGAAGTACGTTTAATGGGTTTTCTTAATTGCAAAGTAATCGTTTACATGAACGTAAGGTTGACCCTCCAGCTCTTCAGAGGATAGCTAGTGGTATGATATTTGTGCAGTTTTTTTTAAATGAATAGTAAATGAAAGAAATCAGCAAAAGTAAACATTTTGGAGAGAGTGTGATGTATAGTTTGCCGAAGTCAGGAAGCTGTAAAGGCAGAAATGAATCAGATTTCCACAAAGCATCTTTATTAGATGTGCCTTGTGTCAAGACTATGTGCTGTCCCCAGAGCAGAGCCTGGATACTTCGTGGGTACCACGCTTCACAGACCACTGTGCAACGAGTCCCCTGATCGTGGTGCTGGGCTGTAAATGAGCAGCTAACAATTAGGGGCTAGGGATCAGTTAGTGCTGTGGCAGTCAGTTACTGGTAGATGCCAAGTTCCTACGCCAAGCTGAGAAGATGTGTTATAAAATGGATAGGGGACCTGGCCATGTCCCAAGTGTAGTTAGAATGAAATGAACTCCGATTTGAGTCTGTCTCTGAAATACTGAAAAAGTTAAAGAAAAAAAAAGTTCATGTCAGAAAAAAATTGGGAAAAAATTATATGACTTTAAAAGGTTAGTGTCTTTTCAGTGAATTCCTGAGCGTCTCCTGGCAGCTTGCTGGGGACCATCTAACGTTAGAGGATGCTATTCTTTCCATTGTCACTGACAGAGCCATTTTATATGTCCATAATCTGTAGAAAAACAATGATGATGCAAACAATTCTAGCCTGGAGAGATGTGAGCAAACTTTATCTGATGAATATGACTTTATACTCTTCTGTGAAAGCGTGGTTCACTGTATTTTATTGCATATTTTTATCGGTTTTGCCATTTTTTGTCAGCATTTCTGATTGCCTCATGGATTTGGCAAACAATTTTTAAAGTGGGCCAACTAGCAAATATTCTAGTCAAAACAGGCCTGATGGTCTCCAGAACCATAAACACGCTTCTGTAGATCTAACGCAGTAAAGACAGCACACATCGAAGGGTGTGATGGCAGTCGTTTGAGTTGGATACCATTTCTGCACAATGCAAATATTTTACCTTTAAAAATCTTTTCCAATTATGTATAAATTTTAAAATATGCCTACTTTGGAGAACGTACAAAGCCAGGTGGTAGTCAGAATGTGAACATAGGGAATAGTTCACCAACCCCTTCATTTATATTTGGTCTGTTCTACAAATTCTCTTTGAACCAAAAGTAGAATCTTATTATTCAATGAATCGAATAAAATATCTAACATGAATTTGTTTTGTATTCCAAGGAGTCATGACCACACCTCTTTTTTGCTATGGAAGTATATCATGGTAGTGTGCTAGCCTAGCATACTTGAAGCCCAGCGTTTGAGTCTTAGCATCAGTTAAAAAATACGATATTTCCCAGGACCAATAAACAACATCTGCTTCGGATATTTGGAGATGATGAACCAAAAGACAGGACTTATCTGCTTTTGGTTGACACTAGAATTCTGTGGTGTCTTCAGGATTCATCTGTGGCATGAAACCATCTGTGAAGGAACTGAAGTTGCTTATCTGGAAAGGGACCTCATATGGGCATGTCTGAAAAGGTTTCCAGATGATTCTAAGATATTGGGACCCTGAGTAAGGTAGTGGTTTTAACTTGTTTTTGGTGTCTCAAAGTGATCTGCTATTTAAATATATGAAACATGATGATATGGACAGAACTCCTGACGTATTATGGATCATGCGTTTGATAATCTTAGTACAAGGCAGTAGGTAAAAGATGATCTAAATAGATTTAATTACACTTTTACAATTTTTCTTATTGGTTGGTATTTGGCTTCAAGGATACTGCTTGAGAATTAAGTATACCTTTAATTTATTTAAGTCTCCCTTCACTACACAAATCCTTTGAGGTGGATGAAAGACGTAGCAGTGCTAACCACAATCTGAAGGGTTTTGGTTCCCTGCTTCCTCAGAACATTCTACAGTTTTGGATGTGAGGAGTTGGGAGAGGCAGTTTATCAATCATGCATTTCCCTCCCCTGCTTTAGGAGGAAGGGCCTGGAAGCTGAGCTTTGAGCACCTACCAAGCAAAGCATCCAGGGGAATTCTCCCTTTGCATGATGAAAACACCAACTGAAGATGATTCAAGTTATGAAAAATTGTATCGGGTGCATTTAAACACCAGTGAGTCTGTCAATTTAGCAAGAGCCTGCTTTATGCCCTTCATAAATTTTCATACTAAAAGAGTAATTGTATTTACTAGCAATGAACTTTATTCAGTAGATAGCTCACTCTGACCTTACATCCTGATGGGGCCAGTGCTGAAGTTAATGAGCCCAGTGGAAAAACTGAAGTCAAAGAACTCGAATAAGGAAGAGAGGGTTAAATCAATAAGAAAACCAGGACTCTGATCCCACTCACTACGATTGGGAGATTGGAAACTCAGATTCCTACCTGAACAACAGCTCTCCCAACTGTGCCTACCATGCCTCAGACACAATCACACTCAGGGAATTAGAAGGGCTGACAAAGGGGTGTCCCAAAATATGGACATTTGAAGAAGAACTTGAACCCAAAATATGAAGAAGAAGTTGGATTTGTGAATTCTAAAAGGAGTGGGGGAGACAACCCATCCTAGCTGATTATAAATTAAAATTCTAGGAAAATATTTCCTAGTTAATCCCAAGAGTGAGGGAGCGTGGATAGGCGGCAAGGCACACCAAAGTGAAAAGAGCCAGTCGGTATAACATGAAGTAAAGATGGGTGATGCCTGGAAGCAAACAGTGTCAAGGAGTCCTGACCAGCACTTAGGTTCCTGCTGTGGTGGTCGTAGTCACAGAAACAGGTTTTATACAATGAAATCCCATAATATTTCTCATAAATACTCTGCAGTGGGAAGAAGAATTACTATCTTTTGCACCTTGGTTTGGAAATAGGTTAGTTAAATAAAATTTACAGAGAAGCTTTGAACCATCACAACTCAAATATACAAAAAGTATTACAGTGAAGCCATAATTCTTCAAGCTCTTCTCCCGAAAAGAGATTCCTTTAGTGAGTTTGTAAAACATGTATTCCTCCTTAGGTCTACAGACCCCATGATGTTTTATGGGGCTCTCCAGAAGAAATCCTGATTCACAGAAGAGTGTGGGAATAAGGGCAGGAGAGCCTTCCTCTCATCCACTGTGGGAAGCAACAGTGACAGAAGCACCGTGCTCAGGCTGGTCCCAGTTGACCCTACGGAGGATGGAGACCCTTTCCTTTTGCCTTCAGGTCTCTCGGTTCCTCCATGCACAGGGGTCTCTTCCTTATATTGAACTGGTAAAGACTTGGACCAGTAAGAGCTATCCAAAGACTTATGTCTAATACGAAAACCTAGTGAAACCCACAAAGGGAACCCCCTGCTCCAGGGGCAGCTCAGTTAAAGGAAAAGCATTGAATTCCAGCCGTAGCTTTGCACTTTGATGAGCAAGGAGCCATCCCGTGATCACAGTGAAGATTCCCTAGATACACTCTTCCATTTGGCATTTAAAAAGCTTTTTTATATTGGTAGATGCCATTAGATTAAAAAGTAGACGACGTCCTCTACTGTACAGCTAAAGAACTCATTGAGAGAACTAAATGTCGAAAAGAACGCTTGGCTTTCCTGGCTTTTGTCATTCTTACCTGGCAAATGTCCATCTTCGATTAGATCTCTCTGGACCATAAGAATAAAGTCTCTCTTAGGGAGAAGACTGGAAAGGTAAGTTTTAGCAGCTTTACCCAATTATATTTGTGAAAGGTATTTGTATTTCAGCCACTTAAGATAACTACTTCCTGCCTCAAGGAATTCTGAAAGACAGTTCTGTAAACACAGGGTATGTTAGTCTGTCTATGGTAGCTGTCTGTCTGTCTGTGTATCTCTATCTATCTATCTATCTATCTATCTATCTATCTATCTATCTATCATCTATAATCTATCTAATCATCAATGGTAATCTATATACTCATATACCTATATATGTATACATCAATGCTAAGTTATACTATAAATCTTATGAACACATAGCTTGAAGATACTAACCATTATGTACAAAGAAAGGAAGAATGTAAGACATTGGTTTTAAAATGCTGTTTTTAAGGGACAGTTTCAACACATGAACTTTCGGGGCTGAATACTGCAATAGTTCTAGTTGGCGCTATTTCTTTTTTAAAATATTCATTTATTTTAATGAAGACCATAGTGGAGGACTCTCCCATTTGTCTGCCAGGAGTCTCCAGTACCAACTCTCCTCCCCTGCCTTCTTTACTTCTCCTCTAACTGGGGCCACTAAGAACTTTCCCTCACTCCTTCCTACCCCAGCAACCCATGCATCTGAACACATCATGCTGGATATAGTTGGGGCTATTTCAAGCTCAGATTTCTAAGCACTGCTCATCTCCAAGTAGTTGGCAAAAGGTTTTGAATTGCCTTCAGAACACTGGATGCTTGGTTAACTTCATGCATTTGATACTGGTTAACTATCCATAAAATATGATATTTCATTTGTTTTATTTTATTGGATATTTCAAAGAGTCTGCAAGATTTATTGAGGAAAATGAACTATTAAAGAATCAAAGGCTGATCATGTTTTAAGTCATAAAAGTTCAACTCTATAGGACATATGAAAGGGTGATGGTGTGTGTGTGTGGTGTGAGCATATTTCAAAAGCTAAATGCAAAAGCAATGTAAACATTTTCACTAAGGAGAAAATGTGCATGATTTATGCAATAGCTTATTGCTGACTACATAGGAAAGAAGTTATATCTAAACACCTGTCCTCATCTGCGATGGAGAACGCTCCAATGATGGCTATCTTTCTCATCAAATAGAATGCTTTAAGGATGGTTTTAAGGTAAGCTATGACACCAAACATGGCCCCATTTTGCATCATGAGCACTTTGTGTTCTACTCCACAGTGAACAGCAAGCTCAGGGACATATCTGTTGTGGGGACATAATTATCACAAGTGGCAGCCATCTATCTGCTATCACCCATCCTCCCATCCATTTATTCATTTATGCAGTGAATGTCCTTGGAGCAGAGGAAAGCAAGAAAATGACAGGAATTAGTGTAAAGAGATAGAGTAGAATTGCTCCAACTCAAGGGCAGGTGAAATGGCTAACCACATCTAAGAGTCGCCATCACTAACCGGGAACTATCTCAGTTGATTAAGCTATTTATTACTTCATTGAAATAATAGACTTGGCACACAGGAGATATTTCCCAGTGGAAAGAAGCAATTCTTTATCTACTTTAGATGCTTAATACAGAGACCGAACACTCTTTGTTCTTTAAGTTAAGCACATTTAATAAAGAGCCAGGTTTGAGGAATAATGATTTTGTGGTTTGCTGCCTCCATAGCACTGGAAATGCTGTGGTAGAATCCTAACAGCAACCCCTCCTGAAGCACACAGAGTCAGCACATGATGCAATTCCTTATGTGGGAACTGATCTGTTCCTGGACCTAGATTTCCTCTGAGTCATTCCTGTCTTCCTCTGCTCTGTTCTCTTCCAGGGTAGGGTTGTATAGACCTCTGTATTTTTTTTATTTAAAAACTTCTGTATAACCTGGTTCTGGGTGAGTTTGGCCAGTGTGGGTGGGGTACTGGTTGGGAAGATGTGTACTTTGAGAAAAGTCTCTTTCCTCTGGGCTTCTCTTACTGGCTAATTGTTCCAGGCATGCACCTTTCCTTCAGTGAGCTGGCTCCGGGGTCTGACACTGCTCTAGCTTCCCTATATCTCCCAGGCCTGTTGGCAGCAGAAAGGTCCCCCTCTTGCTATCTCTGGGTAGCCCTTCTGTCCTTATTGGGTTTTTGCCCTTCTGTATCTAAGGCTTCTATTCCCTATGTTTAAGTCTCCTTCTTGTAAATAATTTTCGAACCATTTGAAGTTGCTGATATCTGATGGTTTCGGTTTTGAAAAATGACAATCTAATGTGTGAAAAAGTTTTGTTTTTCTGGTTATTTATATTTCGACTGTTGTGAGTCAACTAGAAAAGGGACCCAACATACTAGAAAGGGTCTTTCAAATGCTGGCCCAGGCACAGGAGTGATGGTGAGTCTAGGCCCCAGAGCTGGGCAGGTGAGGACACTGTGAGCATAGTCAGAGCCACGTGGCCATGCAGGCTGTGTGTCAGGCAGCCAGCATTTTCCAGGTGGGATAAGATCAGACTCCAACCTTAAATAGTCTGATTGAAGTCATTAGAGAAGAGAAAATAGAACATTATGGAAACTTATTTATATCACAGCGACTACATGAAAAGTTAATACATTTCTCACCTAAAAATAACATGTTAGTGATTTATAGTGATGGCTTTGCTGTCTTTATGAATACTATTTACATTGTCAACTAGACCAGCTTACCTTATTAACCCCTTATGAAGTGTCAGGAGAGACAAGTCCCTACCTCGAGAGGACAGATTTAGTGATCATGACTCAGTTCCGTTTCTATGGAGCCAGAATATATCCTGGAGCTACACAGGAAATGTGCACTCCTGTAGACACTCAACAAAATATCTTTCCCCATTTTGAACCCAAAATAAAAAGCTAATAAAATCTGCACGATAAGAAAATGATTGTATTTGAAGCCCCATGATGCCCAATCTGTTTGCTTTCATATCAACCTTCATAAACCTGCCTGCAGGGCCTCACAGGCCAGGAGCTGTGGGCAGATTGGAAATGACATTGTCGTTACAGCAGGGCTGTGAAACAAACAACAGGATATCCGTACCTAAAATTTGGATAGTTTTGTATCATGATTTTTTTTTTGCACCGATCTCATATATTTTTTGAAATACTTCAAGTACAAGGGAATTATACCACAATGCAACCTGTCTTTACCAAGTGGAGGAGTTACCAACAACCAGGGCTAAAACATACCATTACAAGTGCATGGCTGCAAAATGCATAAAATGTCAAATTGGGTATCTTGCCTAGACTGTGCCTCACAAGAGCAAGTAGGAAAAGTTAACAGTGAGCAGAAAATAAGACTTCCCAGGGGGAAATAGACGGAGAAATATAATGGTTTATGTATGAAGGCTACATATTTCAAAATTCAACAAGCAGCTAAGGGAAATATAAGACATATTTTTTTATGTTTAACAAAATAACAGGAGACACATGCCTATCAGGTGATTGTAGCTATTGAAGCTGCCATTTCCCATTGTGCCAATAAAGATGGAGGGTCTGGAGCAGCACCACCAGTTTCCTTTGATGGCCTTATAGGACCAGAATTACCTGGGTTGAAGTACAGCCAAGCCCTCATCAAGGGCCTCCCATCCATCATTTCCCCTGACATCTCCTTGGGAGATGGTGAGGGCCTTTGGGCTTCAGCCTGGCACTCGAGTCTGGTTGCTTAACTATTTTTTTTCTCATTTCCTTGGGAAGCCACTTATACTGGATTAGCCTCTTAGAGAATCTCTGGAATCATGAGAAAAAAAAATCAGCTCGGGTGGGCGGAGTGGCAGCAGCTGGTTTTGTTTAGCGTGCATGGTGAAGGCCCCTCCTCTAATGAATTCTGACTTTTCTCTATAACTGAGCATATGATCCTCCGTACTCTAGTTGCCAGATGAAACAGTCTTTGAATGAAACCGGTTCTCTCAGGGTGATGTCCAAATCGCAGACAAGTCGTAGCTGCTTCCCTCCCAGGGACTATTCCCAGCATGGGTGTTTCTACCATCTTGGATGCCCTGCCCAGTACTGCTCACTGTTGGCCTATTTCCAGTTTCTCTCGCCATGTGAAGTTTTTCTTTGCTACCTCCCACACCTTTGTTTCTAACATGTGTCCTACCGTGTAAAAGTCCTTTGGTTACTCCTTTTTATTTTTTGTGCTAGTTTACAATCCTCGTTTCTTCTTCCACTTACTACCTACTCCCTTATGCATTTTCCCCCCAGGATATTTTGACCACAAGAGGAATTATGTACAACTACCTCTACCTAAATTTAATACACATTAAGATGTTTAAAGCAAAAGCAGGTGCAAGTGATTTGCTGAGTTTCTGTTGTGCATCTGTCCTTCAGGTCCAGTGGCTATCAGGATCACATTAAGAGCAGCTGGGATTACCCAGATGAGACCCTTATAAGTTGGGGTTGGTTCACATTGTTTCCTCAGAAGAAGGTGGGAAGAGTCACTGGATTTTCAGCTAAAATTTTAGTCATTTCTTACCACACCTTTCTCTAAGCAAAATGTAGGGGTTCTCATCCTGTGGGCTTAAACTTCTTGTGGTAGAATGACACTTTCACAGAGGTCACCCAAGACCATCAGAAAACACAGATATTCACACGACGATTCAGAACAGTACCGGAATTACAGTTATGAAGTAGAAGCAAAATATGTTTTATGGTTAGGGGTCACCGCAACACGAGGAACTGTAGTAAAGGGTCACACGCATTAGAAAGATGGAGACTCACTTCTCCTGCCCAGTTGCATGTGGCCTCAGCAGTTGATAGTATACAAAGATGGTGTCTTAGTCAGGGTTTCTATTCCTATACAAAACACCATGACCAAAAAGCAAGTTGGAGAGGAAAGGGTTTATTCACCTTATATTTCCACATTGCTGTTCATCACCAAAGGAAGTCAGGACAGAAACTTACACAGGGTAGAAACTTGGAGTCAGGAGCGTATGCAGAAGTCATGGAGAAGTGTTGCTTACTGGCTTGCTTCCCCTGGCTTGTTCAGCTTCCCCTGACTTGGGTTCTTAGAACCCAAGACTACCAGCCTAGGGATGGCACACCCACAATGGGCCCTCCCGCCTTGATCACTAGTTGAGAAAATGCCTTACAGCTGGATCTCATGGAGGCATTTCCTCAAGGGAGGCTCCCTTCTCTGTGATAACTCCAGCTTGTGTCAAGTTGACACAAAAACCAGCCAGTACAGATGGGGAAGTTTAAGTGAGGGGCAGACTTGATGTTATCTGTATCTTTTGGGAAGTCATCCTCCTTGACAGGTAGAAGCTTTTCGCTGATGCTATATTTTGTTTTGTGGGGGCAAGGTTGTGGGGTTGGGGTGTGTGTCAGTGGTCATTCACATTCCAGAGAGTAACCTTTTACCTTTATTCTAAGTAAACCAAATAAATTCATTGGTTCACTGAGATGGACTGTGGTGGAATGATTACTTGGTCTCTTCTGGATGCATTATCTGAGGTAACTAGATGGTTATTGAAGACTACGAAAAATCAGTGCAACATTTTGAGATAGGCTTGCTTTGAAAAATGGAAGAAATTTACAAAAAATTCATATAAAAATGTGATAAATATACAACTTTGCAACTTTTCACAGAAAGCCCCCATATCAGTGCCATCCTGTGGAATGATTGACTCAAGAAGCTAAAGAGCTGAATTTTCTTAAGTTCCAAGCATAGGCAGATATTGTGTGCTTATCACACACACACACTCATACACACACACAAACACACTCACACACTCTCACACACACAGACACACACACACACACTCACACGCACAGACACACACACTCTCACACACACAGACACACTCAAACACACACACACACCAACACACACTCTCACACACACAGACACACTCAAACACACACACACCAACACACACACTCACACACACAGACACACTCAAACACACCAACACATACACACACAAACACGAGGTGAAATGTTAATTAGCTTGCTTATAATCATAGGCTGACATATGTTAAAAATTATCTTTTCTACCTTAGATATATGGGTATTTCTTATTAAAACTACCTCGGACCCCAGACCATGCTTATTCCAAATAACCCAACTTGTAGAGACCAATGACAATATTTGTTTTTCTCTTTATAGATATTTTTATTTGTTCTTATTCTGTGAATGAAGTTTTGAGAGTTTTGGGAATGCTGACTTTGGCTGATATTTACTAAGCACTTCATTAAAGTCATGTGGATTAGTCTTTGTTTGAGCATTTTGAAGGGGATAAAGCCAATAAGTGTACAATGGATTCTGATCGACCTGGCAGTACAGAGGACTTGCCAGCTAGCTGATCCTTTTCTCTCCCATCCACACCAAGTGAGAAAAGGAGGCAGATGAAGTCTCATTTCCTCTTACTGTTGGCTTGACTCAGTGGTCACTGTGTGTTAAATTCCCTCTGATTAGTGAGATCCACTTAAAGGCAAAGATCTCATTTTCCTGACATTTACATTTGGAAAGATGGTGGATGACATGGCCCATGACTTTGGGCAGAAGCACATGGCATTTGCAGGAGATTGCTGAAATGCCCATGTATAGTCTTTCTAAAACTGACCACCAACTGTAATCTGTAGATACATATAAATGGGGTTTGCCTTCTTAAAACTCCAAAAAGAAAGGAAACCATTCATAGGATTTCTGTCCACATCCCCCAACTTGCTTACAGTACTTGAGTTCTTCCCACTGTAGGACAGCTAAGAGGTTGTTTTCCCCCATTGCAGTGCTGTATCTGTGATTGAAGCCAACCATATTATACATGTCTTTACAAAGTTCTTCCTAACAGGCTCTGAGGCAACTTCCCTTTCTCATGGCCTCACAGAAGCCTGGCCAGCTTAAACTTATTTTAAGCTCATGCGTGGTACTTCACATCCTGTAAAGAAATGGGTAAAAGAGAAATGCTTGCTTTCTCATCTAACCCTGATGACATATTTTGTGCAGATCAAGCTACGAGATGTGGGGCAGTAATCCTTGTAGCTATGGATGTACAATGACAGTCACTTGAGAATAGACAGATGGGGAACAGAGGACTATGTACGAAGTGCCATCTTTGTGGACGCTTTTCTCTGGACAACGTTCTATCTGGTATTACCCATGGAAAAGGACGTAGTTTCTGTTTTTTCTTAGCAAATAAGGTGTTTCCAATCCGGCAAGGACTGACCACCTATCACCACTAACAAAAAAAAATCACCATTATCTATGACTAAGGGTGTTTCCTTAGGCAAACCCACTTGTTCCTTTCATTACATTAATTGTAGAATTGTTACCTGACTTTATTCATCCTGGTCCTGGATTTACGTATTTTCAGCTGTTGTGATGTACAAACCAACTTCTGAGTCTTACTAGCTACATTGAACTTATTCAAGACATAATGTGCTGATGAATTTTATGTATCATCTTGACTAGGAAACAGTAGCACACACAGATATTTGAACAAATAGTCTAGATGTTTCTGTGAAGATGAGATTTAGAATTTAAATTGGTGGACTTTGAGGAAAGAGGATTCCTTTCTATCTAATTGGTTGAATCAATAAAAGAGAGACCGATGTTGTTGGAGAAGGGAATTCTGCCATTAATGGGCAGCAAATGAAGCTTATGCTTAGGTTTCCAGCCCATCAGAGTATTTATTCTTCGTCTTGTTCCATTAAGTTTCACCCTCAAGGTGGGAAGAAATGTATTATCTCACATTTCATGTAGGTGACCATACTCCCTGACTACCATTATTCAGAATTGCCTTTAGTTTATTTGAGCTCATTTTAAAATCTTTCTTTCCTGTCTTACATCTTTCCTGTCTTGACTTTCACCCTGCTCTGTGTTACAGTTTCAGGACAAGTGTGGGACAAGCTCTTCAACTCTCCGTTATTCATCCATCGTGTGGTGACCATCCTAGCTTCCACAAGCCTCATTGTTATCTCTCTCTACTTTCTCAAAATCCAAGGCAAACTCCACTTTCTGCCTTTTAACATCATGCTTGATGTGAATTCTTCCTCACATGATTCTATTGTTGGCATTCTTCTCTGAAACCCCCACAGTGTTTTGTGTCTTTGCTCTTGAGACCGGTTCTACCTGGTGGCTCCTCTCCCTCTTATCAGCAATGTCACCCCCTTTCCAACTCACTTCTGTGCATCTCTACTTTTCACTAATTTCCTTTCCTCTTGCCTAAAGTACTACCAACATAGGCTCAGCCTATATAATAAAGTCCTTTATGTTGCCAACACATTTCACAGGTAAAAGTCTTAATGTTGTTCACTATTTCCTGTATGTCAGCTTCCAATGAAAGCAATGGGTGGGGAGTGCACTGTGTTTGGTGTGAATCCAATCTTCCCTTTAGCCTTTTCTCTGTGCCCATTGAAAACCAGCCTACGACTCTGACATTATTATAACAAAGAGTTCTGCAGTATGAATTTTAATTAGTGCCCACTTTTGGACCTTGCAAACCTCTGAGATATATGCAACAGTATACTCTACTCTCTACATGGGACTTCATCTTTGATAGATGGACTAGCAACATACATGACTACTTGGCAACATAATGGAAATGCATGACTTCAGAGGCCATAAGCTCATGACATGACAGTGTGGAGTGCAGTCGCTGTCCAGTAAAAAATCCTGATTTGCAGAGAGAAGGAGGGAGGCAGGCAGGGAGGGAGGGAGCAAGGGAAGAAGGGGAAGAAAGGGAAAGTGATAGATAGATAGATAGATAGATAGATAGATAGATAGATAGATAGACAATAGATGATAAAGACAGAAAGACAGAAATTGGGGGAGGGGAGAGAGACTGTTGATATGCTTTTATAACCTGATTACTCCTGCTTGTCTTACCATTACTGGGGGACATGAACAAGCATGTACTCATTTTAGAAAAGGCGCCCAAGTCTTGCTTGCTGATTCAATGAGTTCAGTTAGGGTTATTTAGAGAAACATGGGTATGGAAAAAGAAATAGTCCATCTCACCCCTACAACTATTGACAACTTAGATATTTTCAGGGAGGGATGAGCTCCTTCCTCTAGCATCCATTAACTGCCCTTGAGGAAAGGGCAATCCTGTGAGCCTCCCACCCTTGTCTCCATAGGACCATCCTACACAGGTCTCCTATGGGTAATTATAGCTACTGAGAGATCAAGAAATCAATGGTCAGATCATACCCAGAAGGGAGAGTACAACACTCCCAAAGGACTCTAGTTCCAAATTGTCACCATGGAGATTTAATCTTCCAAGTATAAATTTTGGTTGTCTGCAAATGTTCAGGCTATAGCAACAGTGACACGTTTCCTATAATATTTTCCTCCATGCAACATTGTGCCAATATTTCTTCCTTAAGTGGTATGGTAAACTTTTCTGCTTTAAAAAAATGTTCCCAATTTTTGAACATGAAATAATTGAGTAACATGTTTTAAGATTTCATAACTTTCATTTCATGAAGTTGTCATATGGCTTAGTTTCTGCTATGCATAGATACATGTAAGAGTTTATTTATGTAGTTCCTCTCCTTGTCATTAGTCTGTTTACCACTGAGGGATGGGCCAGGGAGCATCTCAGCAGGGTTAGTCTAATTGTTTTAGTATCTCTAAGAGGGAAAGGAAACCCAGGCTCTGGGGAGCTGTAGAGCTTAGTAGGCAGTATATAGCACTTGCCTGGTGTGTGGAGAGGGTAATAAGGTGGCACATGCCTCCTGTCTCCTATGGGAAAGCTTGGGAAGGTGGCAATGCCTCTTGTCTAGTGTGTGCTAGCATGCCACATGCTGGGTATGTATGCTGACAGGACCCTGGCTGCCAGCTAATGTGAGATTCGAATAGGAATCCTGCAGCATGGCTATCCCTGAATCTGCTTCCGGCCTGTCAATCCCAATCCTTTACGTGGACTTCTTGTTTGGCCTCAGTGGGAGAGGATGCACCTAGTCTTGCAGTGACCTAATGTGCCAGGGTCCTGTGATACCTGGGAGAGGGCTCTCTCTTCTAAGAGGAGAAGGGGAGGGAAGGGGGAATGGAAGGAGAAGTTGTGTGAGGGGGGAATGGGAGGATGGGGGTCTGATATTGGGATGTAAAGTGAATAGATAAATTAATGGAAGAAAAAGACTCTTACAGCATGTTAGCAGCCACTCCAGGAAACTAGAAGGCTAGATTGCAGATGCTAAACTAAAGGTTAAAAGGATGACAGACATGCAACATTGAAGTGGAAATAATGAAAACAAGCTCCCCGGACTGTTGGTCACAATGACAAAATCAGGGTACATAGGACAGAGGCAACCTTACAGCTCTATAGATTTACAGTAGTGTCCTGATAGCATTGTAAAGGTTGTAAAGTAACAGCCTGGTCTCCGGCTCTCTTTCCATTCACCCATTCTACTTGCAATTAATGACTTCCTTTCCATCCTTGTCAAATAAAGGTTAAATCAATCAAAAGAATTTCTCAGAAGGGCTATTTATCAGTCTTTCTCTTTATGTAAATGTGAATCAATAATCTGAGCGTGGAGGTGCATATCTACAAATCCAGCAGCACAGGAAGTGGAGCAAGGGAGTGAATGGAGAGGTCAACTCAGGACTCATAGTTAGACCCTGTCTTTACTTCCACCCCTAAACACACACATGTACACACATGCATGTACTCAAGCAAGCAAGCAAGCACACACACACACACACACACACACACACACACACACACACAAACTGTGAACTTCCACCAACAAAATTGAGTGGTACTGATGAAAATAGCCTTATTAAAAATCTGGGAAGCAATCTGTGCACCTCGGAGTTAATACTGTGTGGCACAGTTCTGCAGACCCAAATCCTGCCTGGAGAGAGATGGTCTCCCAGGATTGCTGACACTTGTAAGTCCACAGGTGAGACAAACATTTTAACTCCTATTAACTGGCCAAAGAGGGACCTGCCAAGAGACCACAGGGTTCAGGAAACCTGGAGCAAATGGGGAGAGGCTCCTTCCAGTCTCCATTTGTGCACTCTAGAGTTAACCTGGTGACACAGCCTTCTAGACCCAAATCCCACCCAGAGAGCTGGTCTCCCAGGAGTGCCGACTTACCTAAGATCACAGGCTCAAAGGTTCAGAGGAGAGACAGGCTGCTCTAACACCAGAGATCACAAGATGATGAGAGGCAAGTACAAGGACCTAAGCAACAGAAACCAAGGCTACTTGGCACCAACAGAACCCAGTTCTCCTACCACAGCAAGTCCTGAATACCTCAACACACTGGAAATGCAAGATTTGGATTTAAAATCATATCTCATAATAATGTTAGATGACTTTAAGAAGGACATACATAATTCCCTTAAAGAAATACAGGACAACACAGGCAAACAGGTAGAAACCCTTAAAGAAGGCTTTCTCTGAAACACAAAATTCCCTTAAAGAATTATAGGAAAACACAACCAAACAGGTGAAGGAGTTAAACAAAACCGTACAGGAACTAAAAATGGAAATAGAGACAATAAAGAAATCACAAAGGGAGACAACCCTGGAGCTAGAAAACCTAGGGAAGAGATCAGGAGTTATAGATGCACACATCAACAAGAAATACAAGAGATAAAAGAGAGAATCTCAGGGGCAGAAGATACCATAGAAAACATTGACACAACTGTCAAAAATAATGGAAAATGCTAAAAGCTCTTAACCAAAAATATCCAGGAAACCCAGGACACAATGAGAAGACCACACCCAAGGATAATAGGTATAGAAGAGAGCAAAGGTTCCCAACTTAAAGGTTCAGTAAATATCTTTAACAAAATAATAGGAGAAAACTTCCCTAACCTAAAGAAAGAGATGCCCATGAACATACATACAAGAAGCCTGCAGAACTCCAAACAAACTGAACCAGAAAAGAAATTCCTCCTGTCACATGATAATCAAAATACCAAATGCACAAAACAAAGAAAGTATATTAAAAGCAGTACAGGAAAAAGGTGAAGTGACATATAAAGGCAGAGCTCTCAGAATTACACCAGACTTCTCACCAGAGACCGTGAAAGCCAGAAGATCCTGGGCATAAAGGATGTCATACAGACCATAAGAGAACCGAAATGCCACCCCAGGGTACTATATCCAGCAAAACTCTCAATTTACATAGATGGGAAAACCAAGATATTCCATGACAAAACCAAATTTACACAATATCTTTCCACAAATCCAGCCCTATAAAGGATAAGAGATGGAAAACTCCAACACAAGGAGGGAAACTACATCCTAGAAAAAGCAAGAAAGTAATCTTTCAACAAGCCCAAAACAAGATAGCCACACAAACATAATTTCACCTAGAAGCAGCAATCACTTTTCATTAATACCTCTTAACATCAATGGACTCAATTCCCAAATAAAAGACACTGACTAACATACTGGATATGTAAAGAGGACCAAGCATTTTGCTGTATACAGAAAATGCATCTCAGTGACAAAGATGGATACTAACTCAGAGTAAAATGCTGGGAAAAAGAAATTCCAAGCAAATGGTCCCAAGAAACAAGCTGGAGTAGCCTTCTAATATCGAATAAAATTGACTTTCAACCAAAAGTTATCAAAAAAGAAAAGGAAGGACACTTTATACTTATCAAAGGAAAAATCTACCAAGATGAACTCTTAATTCTGAACATCTATGCTCCAAATGCAAGAGCACCTACCTGCATAAAAGAAACTTTACAAAGCTCAAACTATAAATTGTACCTCACAGAATAATAGTTGGAAACTTCAACACTCCACTCTAATCAATGGACAGATAATGGAAACAGAAAATAAACAGACACAATGAATCTAACAGAAGTTATGAACCAAATGGATTTAACAGATATCTATAGAGCAATTCATCCTAAAACAAAGGAATATACCTTCTTCTTAGCACCTCATGGTACTTTCTCCAAAACTGACCATATAATTGGTCACAAAACACGCCTCAACAGATATAAGAAAAGTGAAACAATCCCATACATTTTATCAGATCACCATGGACTAAGGTTGGTCTTCAATAACACTAAAAACAACAGAAAGCACACATATACATGGAAGCTGAACAATGCTCTATACAAAGATAATTGGGTATAGGAAGAAATAAAGAAATTAAAGACTTTTTAGAATTTTATGAAAATGAAGATACAACATACCCAAACTTATGGGACACAATGAAAGCAGTGCTAAGGGGAAAACTCATAGCTCTGAATGCCTTCGAAAGGAAACTGGAGAGAGCATACATCAGCTTGACAGCACACCTGAAAGCTATAGAACAAAAAGAAGCAAATACACCCAAGAGGAGTAGAAGGCAGGAAATAATCAAACTCATGGCTGAAATCAACCAAGTAGAAACAAAAAGAACTATACAAAAAAAAAAAATCAAGAAAACCAGGAGCTGGTTCTTTGAAAAAGATCAACACGTTAGATAAAACCTTAGTCAGACTAACCAGAGACAGTATCCAAATTAACAAAATCAGAAATGAAAAGGGAGACCTAACAATAAAAACTGAGGAAGTCCAAAAAATCATCAGATCCTACTTCAAAAGCCTATACTCAGCAAGACTGGAAAATCAGGATGAAATGGACAATTTTTTTTGACAGTTACTAGGTACCAAAGTTAAATCAGGATCAGATAAACCATCTAAATAGTCTTATAACACCTAAAGAAATAGAAGCAGTATTAAAAGTCTCCCAACTAACAAAGCCCAGGACCAGATGGGTTTAGTGCTGAATTCTATCAGACCTTCAAAGACCTAATACCAATACTCTTCAAACTATTCCATAAAATAGAAAGAGAAGGCACTGAAGCTCCCGGAAGGGGCGGCACAGGCCTTCCTGGTTGCTGCCACTGCAGAGAGCCCGTGGGCAGCACCCCACGAGCAAACTTGAGCCTCGGGACCACAGGTAAGACCAACTTTTCTGCTGCAAGAAAGCTGCCTGGTGAGCTTGGGACACACGGAAGCAGAATTCCTCTAGGACCCGGCACGTTCTGTGTTTACCGGAAGTCCCACACCCGCGGATCCCGGCCCGCAGCAGCTCTCTGCTCCCAGACCCCGTGAGAGAGAGACCCAACCGCCTGGTCAGGTGGGCACTCCTGAGGCTGCAGAGTGGAAGAGACCATCAACACTGCTCACCCCTGCCCACATCCCTGGCCCAAGAGGAAACTGTATAAGGCCTCTGGGCTCCCGTGGGGGAGGGCCCAGGAGCGGCAGGACCCCTGCCTGAGACACTGCCGGAACCTGAAGGAAACAGACCGGATAAACAGTTCTCTGCACCCAAATCCCGTGGGAGGGAGAGCTAAACCTTCAGAGAGGCAGACAAGCCTGGGAAACCAGAAGAGACTGCTCTCTGCACACACATCTCGGACGCCAGAGGAAAAAGCCAAAGGCCATCTGGAACCCTGGTGCACTGAAGCTCCCGGAAGGGGCGGCACAGGTCTTCCTGGTTGCTGCCACTGCAACTCAAGACACAGGCCCACAGGAACAGCTGAAGACCTGTAGAGAGGAAAAACTACACGCCCGAAAGCAGAACACTCTGTCCCCATAACTGGCTGAAAGAGAGGAAAACAGGTCTACAGCACTCCTGACACACAGGCTTATAGGACAGTCTAGCCACTGTCAGAAATAGCAGAACAAAGTAACACTAGAGATAATCTGATGGCGAGAGGCAAGCACAGGAACCCAAGCAACAGAAACCAAGACTACATGGCACCATTGGAGCCCAATTCTCCCATCAAAACAAACATGGAATATCCAAACACACCAGAAAAGCAAGATCTAGTTTCAAAATCATTTTTGGTCATGATGCTGGAGGACTTCAAGAAAGACGTGAAGAACTCCCTTAGAGAACAAGTAGAAGCCTACAGAGAGGAATCGCAAAAATGCCTGAAAGAATTCCAGGAAAACATAAATAAACAAGTAGAAGCCCATAGAGAGGAGACACAAAAATCCCTGAAAGAATTCCAGGAAAACACAATCAAACAGTTGAAGGAATTAAAAATGGAAATAGAAGCAATCAAGAAAGAACACATGGAAACAACCCTGGATAGAAAACCAAAAGAAGAGACAAGGAGCTGTAGATACAAGCTTCACCAACAGAATACAAGATGGAAGAGAGAATCTCAGGAGCAGAAGATTCCATAGAAATGATTGACTCAACTGTCAAAGATAATGTAAAGCGGAAAAAGGTACTGGTCCAAAACATACAGGAAATCCAGGACTCAATGAGAAGATCAAACCTAAGGATAATAGGTATAGAAGAGTGAAGACTCCCAGCTCAAAGGACCAGTAAATATCTTCAACAAAATCATAGAAGAAAACTTCCCTAACCTAAAAAACGAGATACCCATAGACATACAAGAAGCCTACAGAACTCCAAATAGATTGGACCAGAAAAGAAACACCTCCCGTCACATAATTGTCAAAACACCAAACGCACAAAATAAAGAAAGAATATTAAAAGCAGTAAGGGAAAAAGGTCAAGTAACATATAAAGGGAGACCTATCAGAATCACACCAGACTTCTCGCCAGAAACTATGAAGGCCAGAAGATCCTGGACTGATGTCATACAGACCCTAAGAGAACACAAATGCCAGCCCAGGTTACTGTATCCAGCAAAACTCTCAATTAACATTGATGGAGAAACCAAGATATTCCATGACAAAACCAAATTTACACAATATCTTTCTACAAATCCAGCACTACAAAGGATAATAAATGGTAAAGCCCAACATAAGGAGGCAAGCTATACCCTAGAAGAAGCAAGAAACTAATCGTCTTGGCAACAAAACAAAGAGAATGAAAGCAAACAAACATAACCTCATATCCAAATATGAATATAACGGGAAGCAATAATCACTATTCCTTAATATCTCTCAATATCAATGGCCTCAACTCCCCAATAAAAAGACATAGATTAACAAACTGGATACGCAACGAGGACCCTGCATTCTGCTGCCTACAGGAAACACACCTCAGAGACAAAGACAGACACTACCTCAGAGTGAAAGGCTGGAAAACAACTTTCCAAGCAAATGGTCAGAAGAAGCAAGCTGGAGTAGCCATTCTAATATCAAATAAAATCAATTTTCAACTAAAATTCATCAAAAAAGATAAGGAAGGACACTTCATATTCATCAAAGGAAAAATCCATCAAGATGAACTCTCAATCCAAAATATCTATGCCCCAAATACAAGGGCACCTACATACGTAAAAGAAACCTTACTAAAGCTCAAAACACACATTGCACCTCACACAATAATAGTGGGAGATTTCAACACCCCACTCTCATCAATGGACAGATCATGGAAACAGAAATTAAACAGTGATGTCGACAGACTAAGAGAAGTCATGAGCCAAATGGACTTAACGGATATTTATAGAACATTCTATCCTAAAGCAAAAGGATATACCTTCTTCTCAGCTCCTCATGGTACTTTCTCCAAAATTGACCATATAATTGGTCAAAAAACGGGCCTCAACAGGTACCGAAAGATAGAAATAATCCCATGCGTGCTATCGGACCACCACAGCCTAAAACTGGTCTTCAATAACAATAAGGGAAGAATGCCCACATATACGTGGAAATTGAACAATGCTCTACTCAATGATAACCTGGTCAAGGAAGAAATAAAGAAAGAAATTAAAAACTTTTTAGAATTTAATGAAAATGAAGGTACAACATACCCAAACTTATGGGACACAATGAAAGCTGTGCTAAGAGGAAAACTCATAGCGCTGAGTGCCTGCAGAAAGAAACAGGAAAGAGCATATGTCAGCAGCTTGACAGCACACCTAAAAGCTCTAGAACAAAAAGAAGCAAATACACTCAGGAGGAGTAGAAGGCAGGAAACAATCAAACTCAGAGCTGAAATCAACCAAGTAGAAACAAAAAGGACCATAGAAAGAATCAACAGAACCAAAAGTTGGTTCTTTGAGAAAATCAATAAGATAGATAAACCCTTAGCCAGACTAACGAGAGGACACAGAGAGTGCGTCCAAATTAACAAAATCAGAAATGAAAAGGGAGACATAACTACAGATTCAGAGGAAATTCAAAAAATCATCAGATGTTACTATAAAAACCTATATTCAACAAAACTTGAAAATCTTCAGGAAATGGACAATTTCCTAGACAGATACCAGGTATCGAAGTTAAATCAGGAACAGATAAACCAGTTAAACAACCCCATAACTCCTAAGGAAATAGAAGCAGTCATTAAAGGTCTCCCAACCAGAAAGAGCCCAGGTCCAGACGGGTTTAGTGCAGAATTCTATCAAACCTTCATAGAAGACCTCATACCAATATTATCCAAACTATTCCACAAAATTGAAACAGATGGAGCCCTACCGAATTCCTTCTACGAAGCCACAATTACTCTTATACCTAAACCACACAAAGACACAACAAAGAAAGAGAACTTCAGACCAATTTCCCTTATGAATATCGACGCAAAAATACTCAATAAAATTCTGGCAAACCGAATTCAAGAGCACATCAAAACAATCATCCACCATGATCAAGTAGGCTTCATCCCAGGCATGCAGGGATGGTTTAATATACGGAAAACCATCAACGTGATCCATTATATAAACAAACTGAAAGAACAGAACCACATGATCATTTCATTAGATGCTGAGAAAGCATTTGACAAAATTCAACACCCCTTCATGATAAAAGTCCTGGAAAGAATAGGAATTCAAGGCCCATACCTAAACATAGTAAAAGCCATATACAGCAAACCAGTTGCTAACATTAAACTAAATGGAGAGAAACTTGAAGCAATCCCACTAAAATCAGGGACTAGACAAGGCTGCCCACTCTCTCCCTACTTATTCAATATAGTTCTTGAAGTTCTAGCCAGAGCAATCAGACAACAAAAGGAGATCAAAGGGATACAGATCGGAAAAGAAGAGGTCAAAATATCACTATTTGCAGATGACATGATAGTATATTTAAGTGATCCCAAAAGTTCCACCAGAGAACTACTAAAGCTGATAAACAACTTCAGCAAAGTGGCTGGGTATAAAATTAACTCAAATAAATCAGTTGCCTTCCTCTATACAAAAGAGAAACAAGCCGAGAAAGAAATTAGGGAAACGACACCCTTCATAATAGACCCAAATAATATAAAGTACCTCGGTGTGACTTTAACCAAGCAAGTAAAAGATCTGTACAATAAGAACTTCAAGACACTGAGGAAAGAAATTGAAGAAGACCTCAGAAGATGGAAAGATCTCCCATGCTCATGGATTGGCAGGATTGATATAGTAAAAATGGCCATTTTACCAAAAGCAATCTACAGATTCAATGCAATCTCCATCAAAATACCAATCCAATTCTTCAAAGAGTTAGACAGAACAATTTGCAAATTCATCTGGAATAACAAAAAACCCAGGATAGCTAAAGCTATCCTCAACAATAAAAGGACTTCAGGGGGAATCACTATCCCTGAACTCAAGCAGTATTACAGAGCAATAGTGATAAAAACTGCATGGTATTGGTACGGAGACAGACAGATAGACCAATGGAATAGAATTGAAGACCCAGAAATGAACCCACACACCTATGGTCACTTGATTTTTGACAAAGGAGCCAAAACCATCCAATGGAAAAAAGATAGCATTTTCAGCAAATGGTGCTGGTTCAACTGGAGGGCAACATGTAGAAGAATGCAGATCAATCCATGCTTATCACCCTGTACATAGCTTAAGTCCAAGTGGATCAAGGACCTCCACATCAAACCAGACACACTCAAACTAATAGAAGAAAAACTAGGGAAGCATCTGGAACACATGGGCACTGGAAAAAATTTCCTGAACAAAACACCAATGGCTTATGCTCTAAGATCAAGAATCGACAAATGGGATCTCATAAAACTGCAAAGCTTCTGTAAGGCAAAGGACACTGTGGTTAGGACAAAACGGCAACCAACAGATTGGGAAAAGATCTTTACCAATCCTACAACAGATAGAGGCCTTATATCCAAAATATACAAAGAACTCAAGAAGTTAGACCGCAGGGAAACAAATAACCCTATTAAAAAATGGGGTTCAGAGCTAAACAAAGAATTCACAGCTGAGGAATGCCGAATGGCTGAGAAACACCTAAAGAAATGTTCAACATCTTTAGTCATAAGGGAAATGCAAATCAAAACAACCCTGAGATTTCACCTCACACCAGTGAGAATGGCTAAGATCGAAAACTCAGGTGACAGCAGATGCTGGCGAGGATGTGGAGAAAGAGGAACACTCCTCCATTGTTGGTGGGATTGCAGACTGGTAAAACCATTCTGGAAATCAGTCTGGAGGTTCCTCAGAAAATTGGACATTGAACTGCCTGAGGATCCAGCTATACCTCTCTTGGGCATATACCCAAAAGATGCCTCAACATATAAAAGAGACACGTGCTCCACTATGTTCATCGCAGCCTTATTTATAATAGCCAGAAACTGGAAAGAACCCAGATGCCCTTCAACAGAGGAATGGATACAGAAAATGTGGTACATCTACACAATGGAATATTACTCAGCTATCAAAAACGAGTTTATGAAATTCGTAGGCAAATGGTTGGAACTGGAAAATATCATCCTGAGTGAGCTAACCCTATCACAGAAAGACATACATGGTATGCACTCATTGATAAGTGGCTATTAGCCCAAATGCTTGAATTACCCTATATCCCTAGAACAAACGAAACTCAAGACGGATGATCAAAATGTGAATGCTTCACTCCTTCTTTAAATGAGGAAAAAGAATACCCTTGGCAGGGAAGGGAGAGGCAAAGATTAAAACAGAGACTGAAGGAACACCCATTCAGAGCCTGCCCCACATGTGGCCCATACATATACAGCCACCCAATTAGACAAGATGGATGAAGCAAAGAAGTGCAGACCGACAGGAGCCGGATGTAGATCGCTCCTGAGGGACACAGCCAGAATACAGCAAATACAGAGGCGAATGCCAGCAGCAAACCACTGAACTGAGAATAGGTCCCCCGTTGAAGGAATCAGAGAAAGAACTGGAAGAGCTTGAAGGGGCTCGAGACCCCAAAAGTACAACAATGCCAAGCAACCAGAGCTTCCAGGGACTAAGCCACTACCTAAAGACTATACATGGACTGACCCTGGACTCTGACTCCATAGGTAGCAATGAATATCCTAGTAAGAGCACCAGTGGAAGGGGAAGCCCTGGGTCCTGCTAAGACTGAACCCCCAGTGAACTAGACTATGGGGGGAGGGCGGCAATGGGGGGAGGGTTGGGAGGGGAACACCCATAAGGAAGGGGAGGGGGGAGGGGGATGTTTGCCCGGAAACCGGGAAAGGGAATAACACTTGAAATGTATATAAGAAATACTCAAGTTAATAAAAAAAATAGAAAGAGAAGGACCACTACCCAATTTGTTTTATGAAGCTACAATTACACTCATACCTAAACCACACAAAGACCCAACAAAGAAAGAGAATTTCAGACCAATTTCCCTTATGAATATCTATGCCAAAATACTCAATAAAATTTTTGCAAACTAAATCCAAGAACACATCAAAATGGTCATCCATCATGAACAAGTAGGTTTCATCCCAGGGATGCAGGGATGGTTTTATATACAGAAATTCATCAACATAATCCACTATACAACAAATTCAAGGGAAAAAACATGATAATTTCACTAGATTCTGAGAAAGCATGTGACAAAATTCAACATCCCTTCATGATAAAAGTCTTGGGAAGATCAGGAATTCAGGCCCATGCCTAAACATAGTAAAAGCAATATACAGCAAACCAGTAGCCAACATCAGACTAAATGGAGAGAAACTTGAAGTAATCTCACTAAAATCAGGGGCTAGACAAGGCTGCCCACTCTCTCCCTACCCATTCAGTACAGTACTCTAAGTCCTAGCCAGAGCAACTAGACAACAAAAGGAGGTCAAAGTGATACAAGTTGGAAAGGAAGAAGTTAAAATGCCACTTTTTGCAGATGATATGATAGTATAGTTATGTGACCCCAAAAATTCCACCAGAGAACTCCTCCAACTGATGAACACCTTCAGCAAAGTGGCTGGATATAAAATTAACTCAAACGAATCAGTAGCCTTCCTCTACTCAAAGGATAAACAGGTTGAGAAAGAAATTAGGAAAATGGCACCCTTCACAATAGTCACAAATAATATAAAATACCTTGGGGTGACTTTAGCCAAGCAAGTGAAAGATCTGTCTGACAAGGACTTCAAGTTTCTGAAGAAAGAAATAAAAGAAGATCTTAGAAGATGGAAAGATCTCCCACGCTGCTGGATTAGCAGGATTAATATAGTAAAAATGGTCATTTTTACAAAAACAATTTACAGATTCAATGCAATCCTCATCAAAATTCCCACTCAATTCTTCACAGAGTTAGAAAGAGCAATTTGAAAATTCATTTGGAATAACAAAATACACAGTGTAGCAAAAACTATTCTCAACAATAAAAGAACTTCTGGGGGAATCACCATCCCTAAGCTACAAGTGTATTACAGAGCAATAGTGATAAAAAAATGTATTGTATTGCTACAGCGACAGGTAGGTAGATCAGTGAAATAGAATTGAAGGCCCAGAAATGAACTCACACGTGTATGGTCACTTGATCTTGGACAAAGGAGCTAAAACCATCCAATGGAAAAAAGATAGCATTTCAACAAATGGTCCTGGTTCAACTTCAACTGACAGTCATAATGTAGAATTGATCCATTCTTATTGCCCTGTACAAAGCTCAAGTCCAACTGGATCAAGGACCTCCACATAAAACCAGATACACTGAAACTAAGTGGGGAAGAGTCTTGAACACATGGGCACAGGTGAAATTTTCCTGAACAGAATACCAATTGCTTCTGCTCTAAGATCAAGAATCAATAAATGGGACCTTATAAAGTTGCAAAGCTTCTGTAAGGCAAAGGACACTGTCTATAGGATAAAACAGCAACCAACAGATTTGGGAAAGATCTTTACCAATCCTGCATCTGATAGAGGGCTAATATCCAACATATACAAACAATTCAAGAAGTTAAACTCCAGAGAACAAAATAACCCTATAAAATATGGGGTACTGAGCTCAACAAAGAGTTCTCAGCTGAGGAATACCAAATGGCTGAGAAGCACATAAAGAAACGTTCAACATCCTTAGTCATCAGGAAAATGCAAATCAAAACAACCCTGAGATTCTACCTCACACTACTCAGAATGGTTAAGATCCAAAACTCAGGTGAGAGCAGATGCTGGCAAGGATGTGGAGAAAGAGGAACACTCCTCCATTGTTGGTGGGATTGTAAGCTGGTACAACCACTCTGGAAATCTTTCTGGTGGTTTTTCAGAAAATTGGACCTAGTTCTACCTGAGGACGCAGCTAGACCACTCCTAGACATATATCCAAAAAGATGCTCCAACCTATAACAAGGGCACATGCTCCATTATCTTCATAGCAACCTTATGTTCATTAATGGAAGCAACCAGAAGCTGGAAAGAACCCAGAGTCCTTAGATGGAAGAATGGATACAGAAAATGTGATACATTTACACAATGGAGCTATTAAAAACAATGATTTCATGAAATTATTAGGCAAATGGATGGAACTAGAAAATAGCATTCCGAGTGAGGTAACCCGGTTACAGAAGAACACACATGGTTTGTACTCACTGAAAAGTGGATATTGGTCCAAAAGCTTGGAATACCCAAGATACAATTCACAGCCACATGAAGTTCAAGAAGAAGGAAGACCAAAACGTGCATGCTTCAGTCCTTTTTAGAAGGGGAACACTATACTCAAGGGAGGAAATATGTAGTCATAGTGTGGAACAGAGACTGAACGAAAGGCCATCTAGAGACTGCCACACACGGAGATCCATCCCTTATACAGACAACAAACCCAGATGCCAAGATCCTCTCGCTTGAAGGAGCCTGATAATAGCTGTCTCCTGACTGTATTTGCCAGAATCTGACAAATACAGAGCTGGATGCTTGCAGCTAACCATTGGATTGAGCATGGGGTACCCAATGGAGGAGTTAAAGAAAGGACTGAAGGAGCTGAAGGAATTTGCAATCCATAAAAAGAAAAATAATATCAACCAATCAGACCCCCCAGTGCTCCCAGGGACTAAACCACCAATCAAAGATTATACATGGAGTGACCCATGACTCCAGAGGAGAGGTCCTTGGTCCTGTGTAAGCTCAATACCCCAGTGCAGGGGAATGCCAGGGCAGGGAGGGCGTGGGTGTGTGGGTGGGTGAATACCCTCATAGAAGCAGGGGAAGGAGATGGGATAGGGGATTTTAGAAGGGGAAACCTGGAAAGAGGATATCATTTGAAATGTAAATAAAGAAAAAAGGCCAATAAAAAAATATCTGGGAAGCAGTAAAGGCTGGAGTCTCCTGGGATGCATTTGATTGGCACATGACTCTGAGGCAATAAGCAGGCTGTGAATGTCCATAGTGCACAGGCAGCAGCCGTTTGCTGGAGTTGAGCAGTAACTGCTGTTATAGGTTATTATTTCCCACTTATGTGCCCAGAATGGAAATCCATTCAGCCAGCCTTGCTGAGTCCATTCAAGGTTCTGAATTCTCATAATGGTTTCATCTTACAAATACCACTCGAATCAACCTGCTTTTCTCTCCTGCCTTCCGTGTGAGTCCTTGCCACCAAGATTTCCACCCTGGATGATTGTTAGGCCTTTTTCCATTGACTGTTTGCATTTACCTACCTCTGGCTAGCTCTTCACACACAGCCATGAGGGATTTCAATGAAAGCAATGACAGCTCTTTGTGTAAAACCCTTTGATGACTCTGGACAGGGCTTGCAAGGCAATCACTGTATCACTAATTGTTCCTGACTCCTCTGGTTCACCTAGGTCTCTTTAATCTTTTCAATAAAACATGTTTCCTTCTTCAGCTACTTCCCTCGGCCCCAAACGCTGTCCACCACTTCTCTGCCCAGCTCTACCCCTGCCTTTCAGTTGTTTAACCTGAGTTTAAGCATTACTTCCTTAGCAATCAGTTAGCTATACAGACTGGTAATGTGTAATATGATAGATTTTATTATTTGTCAGTTGTGTGCTACTTGTTATCATCAATTTTTTTTCTTTTCAGACAGTGTCTCACTATGCATTACGGGCCAGCCTGGAACTGGCCATCCTCCTGTCTCAGCCTTCAGTGTGTCAGTGTCATGGGCACAGGCCAGCAAGCTCCAGAAGAACTTTTATAATTAATTGTTTTATATTTCTATATCTCACTTTTTATTGTTGAGACTGTTGTGTTTTATACGCATACCACTGATCAGTCCCAGTGGTCCCGGATAACTTTCTGTCTTGGTTTCTTTTATTCTCTTATTCTCTTCCCCATTTCCCAAGTTTCCTGTGCACATCTATAAGATAAACTCCTTATAAGGGAACTCTTTTCCCAAGGTCTGTTTTGGGGAAAACAGAACCACGAGCTATGGGCTGTATCTGTTTTGTTCACTCTTCTATGTCTGTGTTTTCTGGTATTTGAATGAGTAAATGAACACAGCAGCCCAGAGAGCTGCTACTAATTAAGAGAAATCATAAAGGTCTCTTTTATTCTGTTTTTGTATCTGTGGCCTACAGAGCCTCTGGAATTTAGCTGTAAAGGACTAATCTTCCAACCAACATGAGAGGAGAAACAGAGTGTCCTCCAAATGAAAGAAGGAGAAATGGTGGCATCAACAAGAAATAAGTGAAATTCGAGAATTCCTGCAAGCCATTTGCTGCGTAGAATCATCTGAATGTGAGTATGAGTGGCTCTCATGAAGGACAGTCGGTGTGGAAGGCAGACCACAGCTAAAGTCAGTGGTCTCTAGCAGCCTTTGTCCCTGAGAAAGCAGCAGATTTTATCCTAGAAATGTGGTCTGGGTTCAGTAAAACGTTGGACGGAGATTAAACAGATGACAACTTTGAAAGAACTACAGTCCACAGCTTGGAAAATGAATTGGGAGTGATCGTAAGCAGGGAGTCTGGGCTTGGCTGCATGGGGCACCAAGGGATGGGCAAGGGGATTTGACTAGCAGAAGTTTATACAAGGGCACGGCTCATGAGGTTTGAGTTGGAGCCATCAGTCTACCTGGGGCGACTTCCTCCCTTTCTTATCATGTCTACCCACAGAGAGACAAACCTCCACACAGAAATGTCTTCTATGAAAGATGGTGAGGGGCGATGAAGGAACCCAGAACACTGACCTTCCCGATGGGGGTATATGTGACGGCAGAGCAGGCTCAGAGAGGGAGATGCATCAGTATCCGCTCAGCAGAGGGCAGAAAGTCAGAATAAGAATTTGTGGGAAATGCCAAATTTGGGGCAGGCAATTACATTTTGCACTGATCTCTCCAAGGATTCTATTATTTTGCCCATATCTTGGTCAAATCTAGAAGTCTAGTGTTTGGGAATACAAACACTCAGTGGCGGAACATGTGGTCATATCTGAGGCAGGAGAGTAATTGCACCCCTGTGGTGAATAGCTGCCTTTTCTTCTTTCAGACGGTATTTCTCTCACAGACTTTATGAGTAAGAGTTGTTTGTTTATTTGTTTTTGGTGTTCTAGATCTTGTCCACGATCCTGTGTGTGCTAAGTATTCATTCTACCACTGAATTACAGCCAAGCTCCATATATAAAATTTGTTACAGTCTACTCGTTTATGAAGACCATGTTCTCTGATACAGAAAAACTATATATATATATATATATATGTATATATATATATATATATGTATTCCTCAGTGGCTTAAAGTTTAGCTGAGTTGTCTTATGAATTTTTTCAAATCTCCCTATTATCCTTTCATTTGAAAGTAGAGCAAGTTAAATAACATTTCTGCCCAGCCCTCCTAATGGAGTATTTGGATATGTGAATAATTTTTTTTTTGACTGGGAGAGTGGCTTATTGCAAGTTTCATTCATTTCATGCTTTCCATTTACACCAATCAGCGTGGATGTTGTTAAATCACATGAGATGGAGCTGATTAGCATTCTTCAACACTCTTATGTTGACAAAAAGTATTTACCAGTAAGGAATGCTGTTCAATATGTGAGAAGGTCTGTGGCCCTGCCAGCAGCCTGGCGTAGAGAAGGGCTGTGGTCTGGGAGGTGACTGACTGTAGTGCTGACAGGTCCAATGAGGACAGCGATGACAAGGAATCGTGAGCCACAGTCACATACAGACACTCCTTTGCATAGGAGTCTGTATAAAAGGAACAAGAATATATTCTTTCACTCTGTGTAACAGATCCCAGACACACCCCGGTCACTCCAACACTGTGTGGTAAATGTGATAGGGATGTATATGTGACATTTTTTTAAGGAGCCAGGGAACAGTTGGTTTCTATGAACACCATCTAGGAAACAGACGCAGATAGCTCATCAGAGGAGCTGTGGGTTAACAGAAACGTACAGGACTGGACTGCAGGTCATCGTCTAGAAGAGTAGTCATGACAATGAATGACATGGTGATGGTAAGCAGTATGATCAGAACTGGGGACAGAACACCATTCCTCAGCCAGTGATTTTGCTTTGAGCATCTTGGTAGACATGATGATTTGATGAGGGGCAGGAGCCTTCCTTTTGTTCCTGGCACTCCTGTTTTATTTTTATATTTTTGTTTTCTTCTGTGTATTCCTGTGAATAAGAAGGCTAGATGTCTTTTCTTTCTCAGAAGGTTTCTGAGTTGGAGTTTCCATCTCTCCTTAAGTGTTGTCATTCCTATTCCCAGCGTGGCTGGTGATGAATGAATGTGGTTCTATCCTTAATTGACAACATAGACTATTTTGCACACTGGCCCCATGGCAGCAATATAACTTTTCTTGCTGAATATTAATCAAAAGCGCCATTGTAAGATATAATTTTCACCTACTGATCATTGGCTGAAAACCAGGAAGTACAGCTACTGCATTAGACAGACTGACAGAACCTTTCCCTCCAAACTGCCGTAATGAAGTAGGTTTTGGCAGTCATTGCAGACACCCAGCCCAGGCCATGGGGAAAACACCTGAGGCCGGCTTCACATGCTGGGGAAGTTGATGAAAACAGGACATGGTTCATCAGATCCAGACTGTCTCCTTGATGAAGATTCACAGGAGAAGGCTGCTCCCATGCTGGAAGTGTGCATATCTGAACTACGTGACGGATTATATTTTCTCTCTTGCACAGCTTGCTCCGAAGCTTGGAGTCAAATCCACACTCTACCTCAAGCAAATTCATAGAACTTTATGATCTCCATTTTCCCCTTTCTCTGAAACAGAGCTTCATATATCCCAGACTGGCCTAAGCCTCCTTCTGTAGCTTTCATATCTAGTTAAATTATGTGTTGGATAGCAAACCCAGGGCTTTGCGTATGCCAGACAAGGACTCTATCAACTGAGCCATATTTTAGGCAAACATGATTTCCATTTCAATATGATTTTGTCTGCAGAGTCATCTGACTTCTTTAAAAAGTTATTGGGATGAAGCTCAATATAAAATCAACATAAAAATCAAACATTTTAACATGAATACTTAGTTGTGTGTAATACACACGCAGTGCACACTTAGTTTCAACACATTACCACCTCAATAAAAGTGTCTTTTCCATTTTTCTTTTGACTCTTTAAAACAAAACCTTCTTTTTAATGCATGTGTTTCAGTCACCATGTCTTTTGAAATATGAAGTAGGATTTTAATAAACATGCAAAAGAACATAAAGCAAACCCAGGTACAAGAGATCAAGAAAGTGTAGTCACAAAACACAAGGATAAATGCCAGGAGATTGAAGACACGCCTGGTCTATGAGAGTCAAGACATGTGTGGTCTATGAGAGCCATGGGCAAAAAATGTCAAATAAAGTGAGGATGGAGACGAATCTGCAAGTTACCCATGATGCTTGGAGTTGTATTTGTTTCTGTATCATGTGGTTATGGATAACCCTAGCAAGTTTCCTCATAGAGATGCAGAGGCCCCACTTATTTATAAAAATGTACAGAATAGTGAAGTAAAAAAAATACAATTTTAGGGTAAAACAGTTTAAAGATGATTTTTGGAAGGTATTTGTTTTAGAATCAAGAACAAGTTGATTATTTGAAATGAAAAGATTGAGAAACCCTTGACCAAACTAACCAAAAGAAAGACAGAAGACCCAAATTAATAAAATTAGAGATGAAAGGAGAATATTAATATATAATATACATAATATAATATAGACACTGATGGACTTCATAACTCATTAGCTCTTATTCTGAAGGCATATATTCCACATAATTGGAAAATCTAAAAGAAATATATGAACTTCTAGATACATATGACCTATCCAAATTAAGCCAAATTAAACAGATCTATAACAACCAGTAATAATCTTCTAGTGGAGGAATATCTCAGGGTTAAGAGCATGTACTTCTCTTGTAGAGGACCAAGTTGGCTCCCCAGGACCCATGTTTGTTGCTTCACAAATACCTGTAACTCTAGCTTCAGGAGAATCCAACTCTGTGAGCACACACATGTGCACACATGCACACATACACAATTTAAAACACATACACACACACACACACACACACACACACACACACACTTAAAAATGTGCCTGAGAGGTGGCTCAGTGATTAAGAGTAGTTGCCCCACACAGCCAAAGCAACCCAAAGCAAAAATAATACTACTGGATTTTAAATTACAATACAGAGTCATAGAAATAAAACCAGCTTTTGTGGCGCAAAATCAGACACATCAATCAGGGCAATAGAGTAGAGGATCCAGGCACAAGGCCATATAGCCCACCTGATATTTGACATAGATGCTAAAATAAATATTAAAGAAAAGACAGCATCTACAACAAATAGTGCTAGGAAAACTGGATACCTACAGTTAAAAGAATGAAATACTTAATTTTTACCCTGCATTAAATTCACCTCAAAATGGAACAAGGACCTCCACCTAAGACATGAAACTCTGGATCTATTAAAGGAAAAGGTATGAAACACACTTCCAGGTATAGACGGACACAGGCTGAATCTGAATAGGACACTGATTGCTCAGGACAAAAGACGGATAATCAGCAAATGGGACCTCATAAAATTGAAAAGCTGTTGCCCAGCAAAGGAAACTGTCAATCACATGAAGAGACAGCCTATAGAGCGGAGCAAGAAATTTTCCACTTATATATTTGACAGAGGGATCTAGAATGTGCAACGAACTCAAGAAACTAAATACCAAGAAAACAGCACAATAAAATATGGGCCAAGTCGGGAAACATGCATTATAAAATAAGATGTCAGTGCAGGCGGAAAATACACCTCTACACGCCATTGACCGGGGAAACCTCAGAGGCATCCAAGACAATTAGCAATTTTGCTATTGCTCTGAGTTGCACACTATTACTAGACGGTAAGATGCTATTGCAGAGGACAGTTCTTGTTTTGATACGGGGCAGAGAGCTATCGACCTCAACTAACCAGTAAACCCTCTTCCCATGACAGTGTCAGAAGATGGTATGCAGTCTGCCTGTCGAGTGATACAACCAATGATCCCGTGGCATGCTCTAGCACTCACCTTCCTCTGGCACACTATGTCTACTGGTGTAGACGTGGTGTGATGAATATTTGGGTAATAAAACAATTTTTGATTGGATATGAGGCCTGGTCTCCAGGAAGGATTTCATGCCTGGATCTATACGTTGATCAATATCTTATCACTGGGAAGAGTCTATGGCCCTGTGGGACTGTTGTTTTCATAAATGGCCATACTGTGAAACTGCCCTGTAATGGTTATGTTTAAGCTCACAGAGTGTCTTGCTCTTAGTGTTGGCCAGAGAAGCTTCATTTTGAGTGGGTAATGGTAATGCAGACTCATAACAGAATAAGTGACTGCTGAGTGCTTGGCCCTAAATGGGACATCTGTATTGGCCTCATTCCCAAGGCTCAGAGATCATCCCAGAAGATAGGAAGTGTGCAGGGAAATGCTGGCTCCTGGACATGACTTGGTCATTGAGATAATGGAATTGCTGTGGCTATGATGTCTTGTATAAGACCTGCACAGGATTAAGCCAACAGGATCTGCCAACATTTTAGCGGTTAGCATTAATTGTAATCAGTAGGGTACATAAAACACAGACTACATGAAAGTAGGAGGGGGATGTGTTGGAAAATGTTCATGGGAGTGGAAGGGGGAACTTGGAGATGTGTGGGATCAAAATACCGTGTGTGTGTGTGTGTGTGTGTGTGTGTGTGTGTGTGCGTGCGTGCGTGCGTGCGCGCGCGTATGTGTACATGTATCTCCCTATATTTGTGTAAATATGAAATTTAAGATAATAAATAAAAGATGCTCTAAAATTATTATTTTCACCTTATGTTGTATTTGCAGGTCTGGGTGTGTCACGGAGTGTGGAGGTTCAGAGATAATGTTTGGGAGTAGTTCCGGTTCTTTCCTTCCATTTTGTGGAGTCAAGGCTTCTCTTGTTACTCCTTCTTCCCATTCCACACCGGATGGCTCGTGAGCTTCAGTGTGATTCTCTTGTCTCTGCCTTGCATCTCAGCAGGAGTGCTGGGATTACACATGTGAGCCATTGTATCTAGCTTTCTGTGGTTTTTAGAGATTGAAATCAGGTTGGTAAGCTAGTGCAGCCAGCGCTTTTCCTGCCGAGCTATCTGATCAGACTGAAGATAATTTTATTTTAAAAGGCTAAGTCTACCCAAGGTAAATACAGTGTAACCTGGAGAAGATTTGAATGATGGTCCTGATCCTGACCTTGTGCAAATAATTTCCTGTCACAAGCTTTGCTTTTCTCCTTTCTGAAGCACAGAGGCTTAACTGGATTATCTCTGAGATTCTTTTTAGCTATAGTGTTCTGTGGTGTATTCTTGTATGGGGATAGTTAAGCAATTTGAAAGTGTGATAATGCATTTGTCATAGATATATCATAATTTCTGTCTACCTGAAATGCCAATTTTATTAGAGTTCCTGATTTATAATGAAAGAAAAGAATCCAGGGACAGCATTAACCATTTCACCAAAAGGTATACAGATGATTTTAAGGCCAAAATGATGGTGGATGTTCACTGTGGTTGATTATAAATATCTCAATATTCCTCAATGCTTCTTCCATTGAAAATTAAGGACTGTGCTTTTTTAATGTTTGAGTCTCTGTGACTGCCTAGACACCACGAGGAAAGCAACGATGCTGTTTCTGGGCCTACAACACCACTACACAACTGTGAGGAAGCCCAAGCGTTCTCATGGAGAGGCCCATGTGTAAGAGAATAGGAACTCTAGCCAACAGCTCTGACTAAGCCCTGATTTCCCGACAATGTGCATAAGTCACTGAGAAAAATGGATCTTTAATACCAGATGAGCTCTGCTGGCTGGCACATGTAGAGCAGAGCTGTCTTCACCAACCACTGCTCGAATGTCAGATTGACAGGGGAAAAATGGCTATTTTTAGCTGTTACCTTTATTTGTAACATAGAACTGCTAACATATGAGATGGACACTTTCTTGGCAGTAATCATGTAAACTAAGTTCCATTGGTAGCAAGCTCTGCTACCATGACCTACACAGTATTCCACAAAATCAGATTCCGTGATTATTTTCCTACCTGTTGCATGCAATTTATGAAGAAATTAGCACTGAGGAAATATTTTATAAGGAGTCCCAACTAAAACATCAACAAAAGCCTTAGAAAATGCAGCTTTCACAGAGCCCCAGAGGCATTCAGATTTAGAACTACAGTGCGAGCTGATCAACCTCAGATCCCCAGACCTTCTGCTTCCTGAAGGGTGTTTTCACCAGATAACCAATAGAGTGGAAAGGACTGCCACATGTTGGAGGCTTGCCACTACATATAGCTAAGGCTATATAGTAAGAGCTTGTCTCTAAGAAAACAACAACAACAACAACAACAACAACAACAACAACAACAACAACAACAACAACAGCGGCAGCAGCAGCAGCAGCAGCAACAACAAGGTAAAAGTTAAAAATAAATATAAAAGAAGAAAAATGTGTCCGTCAATAGGATTTCAATGTTTCATGATTTTCTTATGTGTAGCTCACACTAAAAAGCTCTTGTGAGTAGGTGAGGTAGCTCAAGTCTACCTCCCAGCAGGCAGAAAGATTGGTCCAGCCTGAGTTTCATAGGGAAATTCTTTCTCTAAAACAAAATATAAGAAAACATTTAAAAGAGAGCCTGTTAGTGACATGCAGGAATGATATACTGAGGTACAGGTTGGTTCGGTCCTCTGTAGCCATAAGCCTGGGACATGGACTTGGATGGATTCATGACCTCCTCTGTCCCAGTGCACCCAGTTTCCAACCCTGGAAGAGATTAGTTAGGGTAGCTTTGGCTTCAGTGTCTCTCACCACACCCAAAAATGGCTGCCAGGATTCCTGGGAGATTGGTGATTAGGACAAAAGGAAGGATGCTGGATTGGAGGGGATCGTGTCCCTCAGAAGGGAGCGGGGGGCTATGCGGTGTATTCTCTTCTGGTGCTGATGCTGGAGAGACAAACCTTCCCAGTGTAGAGATGATTTTGCCAGGGATCTGAGAAAGAACATTAATGAATCCCCGGAACATTGTCATCAAACATTGACTGTATGGGAAGAAACTCACCAGGCAGGTCAGGACCATCTCTGTCCACACTCTCAAGCCTAGGTTCACTGAAAGGAAGCTCTGGACTCAAAGTGACATCCTGAGGAGTGAATATAGAAAGGCAGCGGCTGAGAACGGATGATTCTCTGTGTATGAGAAGAGTTATACTTGTATTTGTAATACTGTTAGTCAAATTTAAGCGAAGGATTTTGTTGTTAGCATGATTTTTCTATGGAACTATATCTTGAAAGGACCACACAGCCTGGCCTGGCAATCTATTTCCTGATCTCTTGTTTCACGGCTGACTGGTCTTGCTGGACAGAACTAATTAATAACGGAAATACTTTGGATTGTGTCAGTCACGGTTTAACTTATAATTCTTTCATTTTGGGCGAGCATGGAGCTTACGTGGAATCCCTACTTATGCACACTCCAGTGAAAACTTGTAGAACTCTGTCATTGACAGGGCTTTAAGTTGAATACCAAACTAACTGCTGTATTGATTACTTTCAGTTTCTAAGATGCTAATTTGCATTTACCACCTCCCATAAATAAAAATTTAGGTAAGCTCTTAGGAATTAAAAGTAAATTTAAAAGGGAATTTCTGAGAAGCAAAGTTAAATATTATGTATTGTGTTTTGCTTTAACTGTTCACTTTAGTTCATAAAAATGTGTTTTATCTGCCTGGATAAAGGCACTAGCCTGTTTTATCAGCAGGAAAAGGCACTGGCCGCTAAGCCTGGTGGCCTGAGTGCAATCCTGGGAACCACGTAATGAAAAGGAGAACCAACTTCTGCAAATTGGCCCCTGACCTCCAAACGCATACCATGCCATGCCTGTGTCTCCTGTTCCTCTTCAAATAAATGCTTGAATGTACAAAATAAAATTTAAAATGTGCTTTATTAAACAGAGTACAACCTGACTCAAAATGGAGCATAGGTACCTAAATCTAAGGGAACTGCATTTTAGAATATTTGAAATGTAATTTGAATTAATTTCTGTTAACACAGTTCTTGGAAGTGGGCTTTCAATTGCAGCCCTAAAAGCATAAAATACTTAATATTTAACATTACAAAGAGTGTGTTTTTCTACTCAGTCTATAAAGCTGATTATTTGATGGGAAGGTCTTAAACAGAAGGACACAAAACTTACCTCTGTGACATCAGTAAGGGGCTTGGGCAGCTCTGATTGGGTGACAGGTCTGAAGAGTGGCTCAGTAACTTCTGGGGTGAGAAAAAAAAATCACAAGGCTAAAATAGTTCTCTTTTCTTTTTGATTTAGGTAACAAAACAGCTAAGGTTCCAAAATGTGGTAATAGTGAATTCCTAAGGAGTAGTGTTACAAATCACTAAGATACTGAAGTTCCAGACTAATGGTTCCTAATCTGAATAATGCACCGAAGGAAGATTATAGGGTTGCATCTTGCATGCTTATGTGATGAGAATCACTAAGAACAGGTCGAGGTGGCAGGGGAGGTTGCTAATGAGTTTAACAAACAGTGTAAGGAGGCAGAAGGAATAAATACTAGAATTATGTCGCTCAGTGGGGTGATTATAGTTAATGATAATGTATTGTCTATTTCATAATTGCTATACGAGAAGTTTTAAATGCTCTCATCATAAAGAAATGATAGTGAATGAGGTGATAGATACAATAATTACACTGCTTTGATCATTGTGTGATATGCATGTATCCAATCATAACATCATATCTCATGAATATGCTTATTATGTGCCAATTAAATAATAAGAACAATTACAAAAGGATAGTAGTTTAAAAATTTTTAGGGTTCCCAGACTCAGTCTACGGATTTGGATCAAGTAGTAAGGCTGGTAGGCTAGGCCAATGGGACCTAAAAATATGGCTTAGCTTGCAAAGAAAGAAAGAAAGAAATGGTTAATATTAACACTGTAAGGTATGAGTATCTATGGAAACTCCATACTACCTCCTGGTTCTCAGAAAGCTTAACAAAGACATAAACCTAAAATGATAAACGATGAGTCTGAAGTTGTTCACTTGTGGCTTCAGTAGCTTCATAGCCCTCCTCCCCATCAATTTCCAGAGATGATGCTTTGCTGATCTAAATCAGATAACAGAACTGCCAGAGAATGATAGTTTCATGCCATCCTGTGCTGAAATGGCATTTCTATTGGTTGGTGATCTATTATACTATCTATGTGCGATGCCTGTGAGTTCTAGACTCCTGGGTCCCCCACAGTATCCTCTTGGGGTCATGAGCACATCAGATTATCTTGTTTACTTCTTTGGATCCCTTTGAAGATTGACTTATACAGATTGAATCATTGCTCCTAACCCTCTCTTGGGTGTGTTGTCTAGAGGTAGCAATGAGGTCATGCTGCTTCTAGCCTTATGAGGCTGTTCCATGCCTTTGAGTAAGGAAAAACTTTCATGGACAGTCTCTCACTCTTTTTAAATTAGCCTTATTTGAATATGCCATCTGTTTCCTTATAAAGCCTGACAAGTTTACTGGATGAGAAGATATGTGTAAGCTACACCAGGCTAATGGGACTGTTCACGAGTTCTTCTGTCTGTCTAGACCCTTCTGGCTGAACATAGTTGACCTGACTGAACTGAAACTACTGGATTCTTCCAGACTTATCTTTGGTGCAGAATGATCACCAAGGGCTGATGAAATAGAATGCAGGAGGGTGTGAGGGGAGCCAGAAATAGTGCCATCCGTGATGTGCCTGTCAGTAAGGGTGACTTTACAAGGCCCAAGTTAAAATGACAACTCATCCTAAAATCATACTTACGAGCCTCTCTGTCAGAATTCACTGAAACTTGGAACTATGGCATCACCAACTTACCATCACTGAATGGAACTGTCCCTCCTACCAAGGGCTGGTCTCCATCTAGTAGTCGTATGATGAGTTTTTTGAGGTCTGCAGCTGTGAGGTAGGCTTCTGGTTGTTTGTCTTCTATGGCTCCGTGATGGATTCTTTCACGTTCAATTTTGTTGGAATCGAGAGACAGGAGATCACTCTCAGGGCCTTTTGATTCTGCATGGTCCCTCTTAAAGATGGCCATGAGTTGTATTTCTGTGGAGCTTGAACTGTGGAGAGAAGAGGACATGTTCTATCCAAAGCAATTGTGAGAAGACTAGAGAGTTTCTGTGTTGCTATAAATGTTCAGCATAGTTTATCTTCTTTTCTGATAGGCTCTTAAAGCATATCCAACTTAGTTCATTTCAATATTTGCCAGAAATTTAATATATGGACAAATAACTTGTTCTAAAGTAGAATGTCAGCCTGGGGATTAAGTCTAGTTTGAGGAGGGATTGTGAACTGGGTCCATACATATTTACATTTAAAAAAGGTGTTATCCATTGTTAATCGATCAATGCTTTTGGTACTCTTAAAAGTCATGAAGTGTCAGTCAGAAAGAGAAATGAATTGGCACTTTTTCTACAAGATACCTCCTTTAAGGTCTAAGGACTAGCATGCAGGATATAGTACAATAGTCTATGTATGCCACCACCAAGTGAAACTTCGGTTCCTAAGGCCTTTTTTCTTCCATTCTTTTCTGCAAAGTATTTTTAAAATTAAAGACCTTTAAATGAAATAGAGCAAGGAAATAAAATAAGATCTGAGAAAAGGGAAGGAAGGCAGTACACGGTACATGATTAACTGTATTTTTCTACTCTATTTATTAACACAAATCTCAAACAAGATTCTTTACAGTTATGTCCTTGAGAATCAAGTGTTACCTTTTGTTTTCTGCCATAAATCTACACAGGGAGAAGCAGAAATGTTTTTAAAGGCCTCAGGAACTGATAATGTGTATTCCTGGCAGTTCTTCAGACCACATAATCAGTCAGAGGCTACAGTTCATTATTTCACTAGTCAATTGTGGGAGCCAAAGCCAGATTCTCATTACTGAGCTCTCCCAGGTATAGTGGGTCCTTTTCCCACCTCAAACTGACCTTGGGGCTGAGGAGCAAATTAGTTTCTCTCCCTCAATCTAGACCTCAGTTGGTTCCACTCAGGAGTCTTTGGCCAGCCAGCCCATCTCCCATTGTAAACATACAAGACATACTTAAATCATGCTGTGTACATAACATACCCATAGTCCCACATGTTTTCTAATGAGACCTTCAGGTTTTTATAGAAGGCATCTCAGATGGTCATTGTTTGCCTGCTAATAGCACATGATTTGGCTAGAGATATTTTCTAAATGACTCAATGAAAATTAATTCCATTTAAATAATATACTGAAAATCATTGGCTTATTCAAGACATTACGTGTGAAAATTATTTTTAAAGACTCAGTTTAGCCCTTAGCAGAGGGAAGCATACAGTATTTCAAAACATAAAAAAAAATAATCAAAATTACCCATCCTCTTCTTTCTTTGGTCTTCATTTCACCACATACCATGAAAACATGCAAGGGAGAAAGAATTTTGGTGAGATTTATTGAATTTGTCAGTGTATTATTTCATACACAAAAATGCTTTTACATTGTCCTTCCTGTTTGTCCAGAACTTTTGAGAAACATACAAACTGCCATCAGAAATTTGGATGGCACCTTTAAGAATCCTGAGTCTCAGGATGTAAACGTCATTAAATATGGTTTGTACATAACATAAATATGATCAGAATTTGAGCCTTCGTTCAAAGCTGCCTGCATTTATTATCTTCTTTTAAAACCTGGTTTCCTCAAAAAAGGATGCAAATAAATGCTATGTATCTTTTATTTGAGCAGCCATTGCCAGGATGTTTTTAAAAAGTACTTTGCAGAGAGATTCTCTTCCTCCTGGATGTCATTAAGGGACTCGTTTATCCTCAGAGGTAACATCTCTGAGGCTGGCCCCTAGAACCAGTGTTTTGCTGATTTCTCTTTGAATCGCTTTAATCAGTTGAGGGATTGATTCCACTCACAATGAAAATTTGCAAGAAAAACATCTGTTTATCGAGTGGGTGATATGTACCCAGTAGTTTATGTGTATTTTCATTTAAGTTTTAGAACCACAGAATCCTCATTTTATAGGAACTACAAAGGTATACACAGAGGGAGACAGACTCCGTTGGGACCAGCTGAGGCAAGATTTGAACTTTGGGTTTTCTTCCCACAACCTTGGTTTTATTTTGTTACCCCACCCCGTAGTGTGTGCCTTAGAAAGACACTTTGATTACTGAAATTACAGACACATTTTAGAAATTAGTTTAAAATTTATATTTGGTATTCTCTCCTTATATTTCAAATGACAGTTGCTGATGAAGACAGTCTATATACGGGATGGGATTAGCATCGCTGGTATTTCTTCTTGGATTATAAATTCATTTTACTTTTTTTGCCCTGATATAACATGACCACAATGGAATGCTACAGACTGGTTCCTACGTTCCTGCTGTGGATACAGAGAACCTGCTGTCCTTCTAACTGGCACTGTGAGAGGAGAGCTTCTCTACCAGACATTCATCCAGGTCCCGCCTCTAGCTTCTTTGTAGTTTGTAACCCTCTGAAGCCAAGGGGAGTGGCCATGCTTCCTGGACCAGAACCTTATTCTTGCCAATTAAAGATTGGCTTGTTGACATGTGCTTGCATAAGCAAATGGAAATCTTAAACAAGAATTATTTATTATCACAATCAAGTCATGGAGCATATTAACTAGCATGAAAGATTTTTCCTGCCACTTTGTGATCTCTCCCTTTCACACCCTGCTCCACTATCTCTGAGAAACTACTGATGTGTTTTCTGTCACTGTGGACGAGTTTGTGTTTTCTGGAATTCAATATAAATAGAACATAATGCACCCTCGTCTGTTCTTTCCCTCAGCATAGTTATTTAGAGGTGCTTTCCTGTTGTCACATATGTCAAAAGTGTGATTTCTTTGTCAAGTGTCTATATTGAGAACATTCCAGAATTGTCTATCGTTCTGTGGATGGACAGTTAGTCTGTTCCCATGTGTCGGCTCTTACAGATAAAGATGCTATGTACATTTTTGCAGCAGCCTGAAGAATACACTCTACCACTAGATTGAGGAATTATTAATCGCTTCCCACACTTGCCCTAAAGAGTGAAGCAAGACTCAAAACGGTGCTTTAATTGCTAATACTTAAAATTGTATTAATCATAGAGTCCTAATTAATTTTCAGTTTGTGCTGAGAGAATCGGATGAAGCCGTTCCTATCAAGCAATTTAGGAAGTTATAAATAAGCTTCTCTGCAAATGAGACAAAAGAAAGGCAATGTGTGTGACTGATAGGGGATGAATCGTCTGTGGGCATCTGGATCCACAGCAAAAGTAATGTCCTTCATAGTAAGTTTATTCCAGAGCATCTCCAGCATTGGTATCAATGACAAAATATTTGTGGGGCTCACGAGCACATGGCTTACTGAATTAATTGGCCCACATACTTTACAGTGGTTTGAAGTCCTCATGACCAGAGGAAGATCATTGGCAGAATGTGACTGAACTTATTTTGTAAGCATAGTGGGTAGAAGTAGGAATGAATCTTTACAAACATGTGGGAAAGATTCAGTTTCCAGCCATGCCTCTTTAAGAGTTTTTCCCTGAAAAATTTCACTGCCTAACATTGTGATTTTCCTCTCAAGCCGATTTTCTTACAATTAGATTTTCATTTGTCGCAGGGAGACGATGACACACATTTAATCACTCACCAGGAGAAGCCTTTCCATCATTTCCTGAAGCCGTAGATTAAAAATTTGTTCTTTAACTGTAGTACTTTATCCAGAAGACTTTGCCATCTATGTAAACTAGGGGCCCATCACCTCTGATTATCCTCTCATCTGTCTGACTTCGAGTTGAATACCGCAGAGCAGGCTTCTTGACACAAAGCAGAATGAGTTTGCTTTGGTAAATATTAGTTTTCTATGAATCAGAGAGGCTTGGCAGCCCTGGGAGACACAGCTGGTCACGTCTTCTAAGCCCTCTGTCCAGGCATAAGTTGCTCTTCCCAAGTTCTCCTCCGGCTCCAAGACCAGGTGGTGACAGAGCCAGGAAGACTTGGACAAGGCTTGCTCTTCGCAGGTCACTTCCTACCTCCCCAGGCATGGAAGTTCCTCCTGCTTTCAGCAGGGTTGCTATGTATCCCGCAACACTGAGTACCATTTAACCACCTGAGCTTGGCCATAAAGGCTTGAAATAAGGGGAACTTAAAAAAATGAAGCAAGGTTGGGGATTTAGCTCAGTGGTAGAGCGCTTGCCTAGCAAGTGCAAGGCCCTAGGTTCGGTCCCCAGCTCCGAAAAAACAAAAGAAAAAGAAAAAGAAATGTAAATAAGAAATACCCAAGTTAATAAAGATGGAGGGGAAAAAAATAGAAAACCGTCTTGTAATCAGGCATTCATTTAAAAAAAAAAATGAAGCAAACATTTATGTTTAAACCCATGAACCCGTGTTAGGGTGCCGTGAGCGAGGTGGCTACAGATGTGATCCCACCCTGCTTTTCCACAGCATTACTAATTAAGACTCTGCGTTTTGAGTAATACTGCATTGCTTTAGTCCATACAGTAGATAAAATAAGAAGAGAGGTTTAAGAAGTCTTGCTTTGACCCCCGTCGAGTCCATTCCTTCAGTTCCTCCATGGGTAAATCAGGTCCACCCGTGTCTCTCGGCTAATGTGATTTATGCCAATGGGGATGAGATTTCGCCTTGGAGAGAACACGAGGTGACCCCATACCAAGGCAGTTAATTGCTACTGCTTCTTGATGTGTCTTTTCTCTGGTGTTGTTTTCCAGAGAATTGCTAATGACATTGCCAAGGACGACCGGCAGATGCTCTGTAGAGGGCGATATTTCCAGCTCTTTGCGCAGCTTACAACAGATCCTGGATTGTCCATTAAGCCGCAGTTTCTCAGACTGAGTTAAACAACTGAGAGAAAGGGGGCCTTCTCGTCCTCTGGACATGGCTTTTAAAGGAAGCCACGGAAGTGATTTTCAAATTTGTTGTTTTAAATTTAAAGTTGAGAAGAGTCTAATTCTCTTACTTACCTAAATCCTAACACGCGGATTTCTCCGAATCCTGGAAGTTTCTTAAATATCTTTTGCAACTGCAGCGAGAAAGAAATGGATGAAATATTCTTTGGTCGTATTGGCTCAGATCTTAGGAAACAACAAACCTCCAAACACTTGTGACGAGTTAGTAGGGAGACAGGTGAAACAGAAAACTGAAACAACAAAACATGACAAACTCCCTCTGTTCACAGAGATTTCTGAAGCCTAGAGAGTATTGTGTTTATTAGCTGTAAAGCCATATATGAGCAGTTCTGAGATGCTTTAAAAGTTATGTCAGATAAAATATGAAATACTTTAAGATGGTTTTTGGTGGGAACCTTTTTTTTAATTCTTTTTTTTTTCATTCACTAATTTATCTATTCACTGTACATCCCAATCAAGGCCCCCTCTCTGGTCCCTCCCTCACACAGCCCCTCCCTCACCCTCCTTTTCCCTTCTCCTCTGAGAAGGAAGAGGCCCCTCCTGGGTATCACCTCATCCTGGTTCATCAAGTCACTGCAGGACTCTCTCACTGAGGCCCTGCAAGGAGGCTCAATTAGAGGAATGGGAACCACAGACAAGCAATAGATTCAGGGACAGTCTGGCAGGAACTTTTTTTTATTTTTATTTTATTTTATTTTATTTTATTTTTTTTGGAGCTGGGGACCGAACCCAGGGCCTTGCGCTAGGAACTTTTTTTTTAAACTACAACATTTTTATTTGTGTAGAGTAGCATGCATTTTCTCTACGTAGCTAATAATAATGCAATGATGTTTTCTGAATTGAATTAGCGGATTTGGAAACTACAACAGTAAAGGTGTTACCAAATGCGAAATGCCTGATCAATTAGATTCCTTCTTAGACTTGCAAGGGTTTCCCAAATTTTCTTAATTTGTACTTGTTAATGAGGCCTGCGATCAAGATCACTTCCCTGGCTCCTCCCCGGCCTCACAGACCCATTTTTGCCCCCATTTTTGCCCCCATTTTTGCCCCCTGTGGTTCCACAGGAGTGGGCGGTTCTCTCCAAGTCTTCTTTCACAGCAGGAGTTTTGGCTTACTCCTCTTTTTCTCTCACTGATCAGTTTCCTTTGCTCCACCAAATTCTTGTTTTTAGCCTTTAAGTGTGAAGACCTTGAAAATTCACAGCCCAGCCTTCTGTCCTTGCTCCTTCTTATTCTATAACCAGCCCACACGGTCCATACCAGCTTTCCTACAAGACAAGCAAGTCTGAGAGGGAGGCACAGCCGGTTAGTAGAGGAACTTGAATAGGATAATAGAAAGACAAGTGGGGCTGGATTTGTCCTTCTCCCTGTCCCGCTGATCCCTCACTCCCGTAAGGAATTCTGATTTTCTCCCACCGTGTCAGCGATCTCAGACCCACTCTTGAGTTCTCCACACAAGTATCATTTCCTTCCTTAAACCTGCATTATTTTCTGACTTCCAAGTGTCAGGAAAGAAATCCTAGGATACCCAGACACCTCCTTTCTTTGGCTGTCATCAGGGTTACTAAGTTTTGTTCAAATCCCATGCCATTTGATTTTTCCACAGTATCGTTGCCATAGTAGCCTTGCTAACCTCCCGTGCTGTGCTGCACCGTTGAATTGAGTCAGTGCCCATCCCCCCATGGTGTGTGTGTGTGTGTGTGTGTGTGTGTGTGTGTGTGTGTGTGTGCGCGCGCGCGCGCATGCGTGTGTGTGTGTGTGTGTGTGCGCGCGCGCGCATGCGTGTGTGTGTGTGTGTGTGCGCGCGCGCGCGCATGCGTGTGTGTGTGTGTGTGTGTGTGTGTGTGTGTGTGTGTGTGTGCGCGCGCGTGCGCGCTGGGGTGCAGATGGAGAGCAAGAGTTTAATCCTCTGTTTCTTCCCCTCCTCTTCTTGGAATGTGTGTTATAAATTATTTTTTTTAAGTTCCATGTTGTTGCTTTTCATCCAAAAATCCTCAGACTGGCCGGACCACACTGCCTGAGGAATGGGTCCAGTTCTTCAGGAAGTCACTAAACACTCTCCTGACTCTGTGCCACCTCTGCCTTACTGTTCACACTTTGTGGTGGGTAGAATGAGAATGGCCCCCACAGGCTCATGAGTTCGAATGCTTGGTCTGCAGCTGGTGGACTGTTTAGGCAGGATTAGGAGGTGTGGCTTTGTCAGAGGAAATGTGCCTTTTTTTCTCGGAGTTATTTCACTGGAGGTGGACTTTGAGGTTTCAAAAGCCCAAATGGCACCTCCCGCTACCCCTTGCCCTCCCCCTCCTACTCCCCCTCCCCCTCCTCTTCCTCTTCCTCCTCCCCGGTCCCGCCCCTCTCTCTCTCTCCTTGCTGCCAGTGAATAAGATGAAAGCTCTCAACTGTTGCCCCAGCCCCATGCTTCCACTCTCCCTGCCGCCATCTTGCCACGCCCAACACCACGACGGTCATGGAATCATTCTCTGAAACTGTAAGTGAGTCTGCAATGAAATTTTTTTTCATAAGTTGCCTTTGTTGTGGTGTCTCTTCACAGAAATAGAAAAGTCAGACGCACTTCTTTCTGCCATTATCCCACTGACCAGTAGCTGATAGTTGGCCTCCCAGTGAACCCAAGCTGACCTCTGTCCTTCCCCATTTATAACATGCATCTGTTTTTCTTTTCTTTTCTTTTCTTTTCTTTTCTTTTCTTCTCTTCTCTTCTCTTCTCTTCTCTTCTCTTCTCTTCTCTTCTCTTTTCTTTTCCTCCCCCTCTCTCTTTCTCCCTCCCTCCCTCCCTCCCTCCCTCCCTCCCTCCCTTCCTTCCTTCCTTCCTTCCTTCCTTCCTTCCTTCCTTCCTTCCTTCCTTCCTTCCTTCCTTTTTTTGCTCCAGAGCCCCGTGGATTTTTCCCTCTTGGCCCGCAACGCTCAGTGACTGCTCCCACTGAACCTTTCTCTACTGAAAAGTGAGCACTCCAGACTCGGCTTCAGATCGAAGCTTTTCTCTGCCAAGGCACATCTTTTAAGCGTGTCACCTAAGCTCTAGGAGGTGCGTGCCCTTCGGCCTACGGATGGCATCTTCTTTATTCGTTTATCTCCTTTGCTTTTGGAATATACCACATTGTCACTCACATAGAAGGACTAAAAAATATTGCTTGATGAGTTGAGTTCATCTCTTCATTCTCCAAGCTCATCGCCACTGCATCTAAAAGTCACTGCCATTTTGTATCTCCAGCGTCAGGCACTGGACCTGTGACCTGTAGACAGATTGTTCCCAATCTCTTCTGGGGCTTTGGGCTGCAATCATGGAAAAAAATTTTTTTTCCGGCAGACTGATTTACCTTTTAATTATATTTTCTTATGCCGATATTAAAAATAGTTTTCATTTCCTGAACCTATAGGAACTCTGGTGATAAAAGTATCTTATTCTGGGTGGTAAGGAGATACTGTGCAGGGCTGGGCTTAAATATTGGTGCTATTACTTTCTAGCTGCAAACTCCAGGGTTTATTGCTTAAACTCTGGATTGTAGTCTCTTGATCAAAATGGGACACTGATGTCCACACCTCAGGGTACCAGTAAGGACTGATAAACAAGTAACTGTGCCTGACAGACAGTCAGGGACTCTTATAATTTATCTATCTATCTATCTATCTATCTATCTATCTATCTATCTATCTATCTATCTATCTATCTACTTTCCCCTTGGGTTACTAGCTCCCCTCCCTGAGAGTCCCAATTTCCCCCACAGCATGGATTCTCCAAGGACAAACCCAGCTTTTAGATAGTTTTAAAAACGCAGGGGAGGTAGAATGAGGGTCCCTCCTGTGGTTTATGGGTGCTGGGGCTGGGGAGGAGGCCTAGGGAAATAAATTTGTGTACCTGTAATGAGCTTAACGGAGAAGAACCAGGGGAAAGGTAGGCCAGGTTTGACAGACCTGGGCTTTATTAGGGAGCCTACAGGAAAGTCCTTGTAAATAGTTCAGGCCTGCTGTGGTGTCCTGTGGGAAGAGCTGTGGATATCCAGTGAAATTAGGGTGTGAAGGCTCAACAGTGTGCTGCCGTGTTTGCAGCAGGTTGTAATGGACTGAAGTATTCTCTTTACAGAGACCCTAGCCTACTGTGCAAGCATCAGGGAAGCATAGAAGCACCTCCATGGAAGTTGCCCTTGCTGTGCCTGGGAGGGCTGTCCTCGTCCCCTCTAGGAGCATGTCACAACACAGGCTTTAATGCAGGGTTTTCTTTGTTCGCTTGTTTGTGTCCATGCCCTCTTTGTGAACCTGAGTTTGATTAAGAATCAGCTTTGCACCGGAGGGTGCATAGGGTGTCTAGGGACACGATGACAAAAGCCCTCAGTTAATTCTGCTAAGTAATGGGACCTTCCCATCATGCACCGCTAGCCACTAAATTGCTAATTAAGTGCCCACTTAACCTTATTAATAATACCAAACGCACAGGGGTCTCCCTGATTTTGCCAGAACGTATGTTAACGGGGCTGTACAAAGTGGCTACAGCTGAGTTTTCTTGAATGTTTGCACAGGAGAAAGCATTCAGACAACAACCAAGTGATTCCTTTTGACATTTGTATTAAATTGCTCATTAGGTTTATTGTGGAAATTAAATTACTGCAAAGCACTGTCCATTAATTCCTGATGAGGCCCAAGTGACTGTGCTAATACACGCTATGGGCGGGGCACACTGATTGGGTTTCTAATGCAGGCCTTGGAGTGGTCCTGCTCAGGGGGCAGGGAGCAGACAGGGGCTGCTCACAGGGGACAGGGCCTTAAGTAATGTTAGACTCAAGAAAGAACCTATAATGATGCTCTTTGGAACAAATCTGGACAAGACATAGACTTCTTTGCTCAGTCAGCTTTTAAAGGGCTAAAGGGTGACCTGAGGATATAGTTACCCCTTTTCCATAAACACGAATTTAGGGAACATAAGCATTGGGTAGTGATAAGGGTACAAGGCTTGACTACCTGGGTTGAGATCTTTTCTTTGCCAGGCAATGGCTGTGTCAGTTGGGAATGTTAATTTCCCCCTTGCACTTCAGTTTCCTTATGCACTAAAGAGGAAATGACACTTTACTCACTAGTTTTATGTCAATTTGACACAAGCCAGAGTCATCAGGGAAGAAGGAGCCTCAGTGGAGAAAGTAAGATTGAGCTGTAGGTAAGTAAGCTCATGGGTTATTTTCCTAACTAGTGATTGATGGGAGAGAGTTTAGCTCATTGTGCGTGATGCCATTCCTGGGCTGCTGGTTCTGGGTTCTATAGGAAAGTAGGGTGAGCAAGCCATAAGGAATGAGACAGTAAGCAGCATCCCTCTGTGGCTTCTGCATCAGAGTTCTGCTCTACTTGATTGAGTTCCTGTCCTGACTTCCTCCAGTGATGAAGAGAGAGTTAAGGTTAAGGTTCAGATTAAGGTTAGGTTTTGGGTTACAGTTAGATGGGGCCTAATAGTGTTCATTATTATGATGTTTTAGGTACTCATAGAGTTAACAAGTTAGGGAAGAGTCTATGGCCAGGTAGCAAAGGATCTCTGCTTCCCATAGTTTGAGAATTCAGTGCTCACTTCTCACCTCGAGAGGAGATGTAGGACATAAAACCTTCTTAACCTCCCACCCCTCGCATCATCATCAGAAAGTCAAATAATTACAAAGAATCACTTACATTAGCTTGAAAGAGAAGGATTCTGTAGTGTTCATGAACCATACACAGTACTTAGGCATGGATCATTAAGCAGAATGAACTAATGAAGGATTTGCTACTTGTTCCATTTGTTACTTAAAACACTCGTTAGCAAATCCTTGAAACAGGGTGATTTCAGAGCATATGGGCACCATGATAAGACCTGGCCTTCCTTTTGAGCTTTATCTCAGATCCATTCATTTCTCTCTCTGTCTTAGTTAAGGTTTTACTTTTGTGAACAGATACCATGACCAAGGCAACTCTTATAAGGACATTTAATTGGGGCTGGCTTTCAGGTTCAGAGGTTCATTCAGTTGTCATTAAGGCTGGAGCACGGCAACATCCAGGCATGCATGGGGGTGGGGGGTTGGGGGAGAAGCTAAGAGTTCTACATCTTCATCTGAAGACTACTAGCAGAATACTTGCTCCCAGACAGCTAGGGCACCCACACCCACAAGAGCACACCTATTCCAACAAGGCCACACCTTCAACAGTGCTACTCCCTGGGACAAGCATATACAAATCATCACATTCCACTCCCTGGCCCCATAGGCTTGTTCAAACACATGAGGGGAGGGCATATCTAGCCATAGCATATTAAAAAGTACATTTAGTCCAACTTCCAAGGTCCCCAAAATCTATAGTAGTATCAACAATGTTAAAGTCTCTTCTGAGATCCATCCAATAACTTAACTGTAAGCCCCAAATCAAGACAGGAAACCAGCTGGGTGAACTATAAACTCTGCATCTCCATGTCTGATACCAAAGCGGTTTTCAGATCTCCATCTCCTTTTTTATCTTTGCTGACTGCAACAAACTTCTTTCTCCTGTGCTGGTTCCACTCCCTGTTAGCAGCTAAAAGCCTATGGCTCTGGCATCTTGAAAATCTTGATGTCTTCAAGGCAGCTTCAATGTTACTGCTTCTTGTTTCAATGTCTGGGATCCACACATAATCTTCTGGGCTCCTCCCAAGGGCTGGTGTCACTTCTCCAGATCTGCCCTCTCTAGCGCTCTAAGCTCAGGTTGATCCATTCTACTTCCACTGCTATTCTTGGAGATCATCCCATGGTACTGGCATCTGTAATACTCTGGGGTCTTTCAGTGTAACAAGCTTCACCAATAGCCTCTTATAGGATCTCTACATGGTGCCAAGCCTCAACTTCTTTGCATGACACCTTCAGTCCTGGGCCATCAACTGCAACTGAGGCTGCATCTTCACCAATGGCCTTTCCTAGTCTCCCACAGTGCCAATCCTCAGCTGCTCTTCATAACCCTTTCAAAACCAGTACCACCTGGGTTACTCTTACACATTACCAAGTACAGCTGCAGTACAAGGTACAATCTTTGCTATCTCTGGAACACAGCTTCTTCGTGCTCTCACAGAAAACAATACTGAAAAGATTTCTTCTTAGTGATTCTGGTCTCTTCTTAATCACTGCTAATTTCTTAGCTCCAGCTAACCAGCATCACTTGTCCCAGTTGTCCCTTCTATTTTTCTTTCTAAAGCCAGAGCCAACTGACTCTGTAGTGTTCTGCTGCTTGCTGAGGCTGGAACATGGCCTCCTTACTCTATTACCAGCTCTCTGTTTTCTGACTCCCTCTCTGCATAAGCTTGGCTTTCCTGGAACTTGCTTTGTAGATTGACCTTGAACTCAGAGATCTACATGGCTCTGTCTGCTGTAATGCTGGGATTAAAGGATTGTACCACCATGCCTGGATTTAAACTTTTCTTCACCTAGAATCTACTTTGTCCCAGGCTGGTCTTGAACTCAGAGATCTGTTTGGCTTTACCTCCAAGGATTAAATGTACCACTCTGTCTAGATCTAAACTTAGCTAGGTTAGGAATCTTGCCCCAAAAGTCCTATTCAATTTGCTGTCTCCTATCCCATACAGCTCCCTTCTACTTCTTGATGCACCTTTAATATTTAAGCCATATATTTTATATTTTTCTTTCTAAGCTTGCTATGCTTGTTCAAAATGCTCTTCATGACACTTAACCGGAGAACAAAGCCTAGGCAGGGCATTTCTGGAGTTCCTTTATCAATGCAATTACTATAAATCTCTTTGTCTTAGCTTTATGTAGAATTTTCAGACAAGGGCAAAAAGCAACCATGTTCTTCATCAAAATCCCACCAAAGCAGTTTCTAGGCCATATACTGAAATTCTCCACTGAAACCTCTTGGGCAGGTCTGCATAGTTCAAATCACTCTCAGGAAGAAAGTCTTTTATATTCCTACTAGGGTAGCCCATTAAGCCCCACTTAAAGCATTCCACTGCTTTCCAAATCCAAAGTCTCCAAATCCAAAATCCACATTCTTCTAAACAAAAGCATGGCCAGGCCTATCATAGCAAGTAGTCCCTGGTACCATCTTCTTAGTTTGGGCTTTACTGAACAGACACCACCAAGGCAACTCTTAAAAGGACAATATTTAATTGGGGCTGGTTTACAGGTTCAGAGGTTTAGTCCATAATCATTAAGGCAGGAGCAGGGCAGGATCTAGGCAGGCACGGTGCAGGCAGAGCTGAGAGTTCTACATCTTCATCTGAAGGTTGCTGGGAAAATACTGACTTTCAGGCAGCTTGGATGAGGGTCTTAAAGCCCATGCCGACAGTGACTCACCTACTCCAACAAGGCCACACCTCCAAATAGTGCCACTCCCTGGGCCAAGCATATTCAAACCATGGCACTCTCTTTCACTTTAATTGACAGAAATACAAACTATTTGCAATTTTCCCTCACATAGTATTTGCTCATGATGACTTAACACATGCACATTTGTTCACTCCATGTATGCAACCCCCAGCAGACCACAGGAATGGTTTTAGCCAAGTCCAACTAAGTGAACCATTTTTTTTAATTGGGGTAACATACAGGAGTATATGTGATGGGTTAATTATAGGACTAGAAGCACCTCAAGGGCAGCTGCACCACCAGAAAGGCTACTCTCACAGTGGTGATGACTTAGGAGAGCCGCGCCCCTTGGAGCTCTTTGCAGGACTTGCAAGTAGCTTTACAGATCTGGAATCATCTCTCTTCACTCCACTCCAGAGGCCACCAATAGGCTGGGTGCCTCTGTGATGGACTCACTATACCTGGTATACATGTAGTTAACAACTCTGGTCACATCTGCAATCCTTTCTGTCTCCTTTTTCCTGTGCTCAACTGCTACTCTCAGCACCCATATGCTACACTCCACAAAGCAGTTGGATTTTTCCTGCGGAGAGTTAAGGAACCTTTCAGTTCAGACAAAGACCAAGAAGTATGATAATGCTCAATGATTGGCTTAACTCCTGCTCTAGTCATTGATGAATACTTTAATTATATTCACTTAATGTCATGAATTTAAATTGTATCAAATTGCAAAGGCAGCGTTGGTGGTGAAGTGGTAAACATAGATGCCTTTTGAATTGCAGAAGTAGAAATATTAGTAGGGGTCTAACACTATGAATTGAAAATTCATATTTCAATCAATTAGACTCTCTAGTTGCAGCCTAGGTGATAATTTTATATTAATCTTCTAAAATTTTAATGTTTTACTGATATATAATTGACATACAAAAAAGACAGAAGCATTTAATATACACCTTGATGGATTTTTGGAAAAGTATTTACTTACGAGTCATTACCATAATGGCAATTTGCATAGGTAGAATATTTGTGGCTTTTAGGTAAGTGAACTTAAAATGTATTCAAAATTAAAGATAATTAATAATTTAATGATTTAAACATAAATAACATTGACCAATGGAAAAGTTAGACTGGATAATTTGCACCAATATTTTGGAACTTAATGTAGTATTAGTTTTCCTTTCAGTGGTTAACAATAGATGCCTGGTCACAAGAAGTTGGAGCTAATAGCCAAAGGACACATAATACGCTGTTGCCTTCCAGATGGTGCCATGACTTGGGGTGTGGGTGCACAGGCTGGTCCACTCACCTGCAGTTGGGACTGTCCCACCAGTTCCTGGTAGTATGGGGATCTGGAGTTGGTGAGCTCTGCCTTGAACCTGTGGTTTGGCAGAGAGATGCTGAACTCCACTTTCTCCTCGGATGAGATTTCAGTCACGTGAGTAGGCTCTGGTTTACTTTCCTGGGTTAAAAACAACAACACAAAGGATCTATTCATGTAAACAGCACACAATCAGCAATATTATATAATATATGTTGCCATTGTATCATGAATTGGATGGTGAAGGTCCAAGTGGTTTTGGAGTAGAAGTCCTGTGATTAGTGAGTTGCCTCTGAATTGCAGTAAGAGGCACAAAGACAAAGTAGTGGAGCTCCATTGGGTTGGTTATTTACTTAAGTCAGAATCTCACTTTGTAGCTCAGGCTAGCCTTGGACTTGAGGCACTCCTCAAGTTATAACTTTCATTGTCCCCCAAATGATTATGAAACTTGCTACATACTTAAGTCCAGCCTTGAACTCTTCATCTTAGAAGTGAGGCGGTCCTCAACTTGTTTTTACTTATTTATTTGAGGCAAAGTCTCATGTTTGCCCAAGCTATTTTCAAACTTGCTCTATAGTTAAGTCTGGCCTTGAACTATTGGTCCAGCCTCGGCCCTTCAAGTGCTGGAATTACAAGCATACACTTCATTATCCAGTTTCAATATATTTTAAAACAACAAATAATAATTGTCTATATTTGTAGGGATAAAATGCAATGTTTTGATATATGTTTATTGTCTGAAGAGATTGTGTTAGGTTTATTAATATATTCAGCACATCAAATTAAAAACAACCTTTGAGTATATGATGAAAACATTAAAATCTGTCCTAGCAAGTTTGAGTATATAATGTGGTTTTACTTATTATGGTCAGCATTGTGTATCACGGCTCACCAAAGATGACTCCTTAGATATGACTGGAATCCGTGCTCTTTGGTTCAGCATTCACATTCTCCTCCTCTGGACTGTGGGGGTGGGGTGGGAATCTGTTCTATTTATAGTCCACATGAAAAAGATAGATGTTTTAAATTCCTCTCACCGAGTACCTCCAGAGACTCCCTATTACTTGTGGTTAAAGCCTAAAGTCCTTTTCTGTACTTTTAATGTTCTCCGTAGTCTTATTCCAATGTGCTTGAATAATTTTAGTTTCACTCTGCAGCCATGACTGCTTGATTAATCAGGTACTACACTGTCTGCTCGTCTCTTCCTGGTGAGTCTATTTAAGATGCTCCCACTTCTAGCAACAGTTCTCTCTCTCTCTCTCTCTCTCTCTCTCTCTCTTTCCTCTCATACACATTTTACCCATTCTATGTTTTGTCTGAAGTATTTTCTATTTGGAGTACAGAAATCTTTGCCTCTGCCTTCTTTAAACTACACGTTTCAACCTCTTGTTTGGTATCCACTTCTACACTCGCCTGCTACCCTCTCTCTATCTGCAAGCCTTGTTGGTCCACGCAATTCTCTACCGTACATAATCCTTAAAAGCAAAATCAAAGTGGTATTTATGCACAAGCTCACTGAATATGCTAGTCTAAGGCGCATGCCCCTACAGTCTGTCCTGACTCATCACTGTGTCTCAGTAATTTATCCTGCCATCTTCATCATAGTACTCAAGGTACTCTGTCATGTTTAACTGCATATATGTTCCTTGGTGCAGGAACTATGTTGTGTATCTTTGAATATTTGTTGTACATCTCTAGTCTTGGCGCATCAGTGAACTTTAGTAAAAATACTTGCTGAGTAAAAGAATGGGTCATAGATACAAATGGAAGAGGAAGCTCTTCAGGGAATATGGCAGACCCCAGATGAAAGATGTGGGAACATTTACACAGAGGGAGGTGGGAGGTACCTACATTAGATATCAAAGGATATAGGACACAGGCAATGTGAAGAAAGGGAGAAGAAAGACTAGTATCTCACAATTTTTTTTCACAGAAAAACACATTATTTTTGTTCCTTGTTCACAGCAGTAGTTCAGCTGTACCTGCTGCCATCTTGTCTGAAGGGCACATAGAGTGGCCAGCAGGCTGCTCATGGGGATTTATCATGCAGAGCTGGTAAGATGGGCTTTTTTTTCTTCTTCTTGCCCTGCACCTTTCAGGGAAGTTGAAAGGATGGGGACAGAGGGAAAGAGCATCCCATAGATTCCAGGGTGAGTGGGCGTGGCTGCAGCAGCAGAGAAAGGGTGGGACGTTCTGGCTTGTCATTCTTTGAGTTGCCAACTCCACTTCTTATGAGTAATAAAGGCCGAGTTTCTCTGCTTCAGCACTGCCTAGATTTAGTTTTTTGGAGGGAAGGATAAACACTTCCTATGTTGATAATCTAAATAACTCTCATAGGTACAACAGTCTACATGGTGACCTCTTCCATACATAGCCTCTTAGCCTTAGACCACTGTTTCTATTCTTCTCTGGCCTGGTGTAAAGGATTTTGAAACATAATTGATATAGTTATGCTGCACATGATAGAGGCTTAATATAACACCTTTTGGTATACAGTGTATAAATTGATTGTGATTGATTGATTGATTTTAATGCTTAGGGAGCACCTCTTACACACAAGTGTCTGTTAGGTATGGGGGAGAAAGTTTCTTGCTTGTTTTTTGTAATTCCCCCATCTTCTCCTAATTCTCAAACTATTTATTTCCTCAATTCTTACGATGATGTAAGAACAGTGAATGGGATAAAGATACTGAGATAATCTGAGTGATGAAAATACAGTACTAAAAGTGTTGAGTATCTGATCCATCCACCCCTTTCCCTAGTTTACTGAAGAAAACAAAGGCTAGAGACATGACTCAGCTGGTTAGCACTTGCTGTGCGAGCGTGAAGACTGAGGTTCTTGGTACCCAGAATCCAGGGAAAAGCCAAGGGTTCACGACAGCCTGCCTATAATCCAACACTCCTGTGCCCACATGCATGTGAAAATGCATACACACACATGTGTGCACACCACATACACATAGATATGAGAAAAAAGAGAACATAAAAAGACTAGACATGTGCATAAAAAACTGTACCAACTCAGCTCTTCTTATTGCTATGGGCGTCTGGATGTCTTTGATGGTGACCTCCTTGAGGTCTGTGTCATCAGGAGGGAGTGGGAAGGGCCTCAGTGACATACTGGAAACATCTGTAGGAATTAGAGAGATTTCAGGCAAAAAATAAGATGAGAAGAATTTAAATTAGAGCAATGTCAAGATTCCATAATTCCATATGTCTTTTATGTCACCCTAGATAAGTACATTCTAAACTCATTTCAGAGATTCTATACATATGTTTTTGAAGAAATATTAAGTCATACTTTAAATATCCATTAAATTATTTCTTATGGGACCAAAATTTGGGGTTATACTACATGTGGTATAGTTAAGTGATTTGTCTAATGAGAGCTGATTAATGTTTCTCTTTGTGACTCTTTAAAGGGTATAAAGACAAGTATTTATACTGAATTTGTTCTGAAAATTATCTTAGAATATTACTCAAGTCTTAAAAGTCCAGACTGCTTTATCAATTAGTATGTTTTAATTATTAAAATTTAGATCAAGAACTTCAAGAGATGAGAGAACAGTAAGATACTCTCAATTGTCCCTTTACTTTGCTCTGGTTTTGGATTTATTTATTTGTTTATTAATTATGAGTATTTTGACTGCATATGCTATGTGCACCATTAGTGTGTCCTTTGCTCACAGCTGTCAGAAGAGAGATCTGAATCCTCTGGAACTGGAGTTCTAGTTAGTTGTGGGTTTACCATGTGGGCTTTGTCAGAGCAAAGTGCACTTAACCACTGAGCCATCTCTCCAGCCTCTCAGGACACTTTTTAAAACACTCCTTTACAGATCAACAAAAGACTATTTCAGATCCCTGGAAAACATTTAGAAACAGTTACTGATACCAAGAAAGGGGCTTCTAGGTTCTATTCAAGGGATAAACCATTTTAATCTATGTGTATTGTAATTTTTATCATGTTTTTAAACAAATGGCCAAGGAAAACAGTGCTGCGATCAGTTAGTTTATACTTAGAAATAGCTTTTAAAAAATTAAACAAAAATTTAGAATGGACTGGTTTAGTTTTAAGCCTTATAAAACAGGATGTATCAATAAAAAGCATGGCTCTTTCTTCACACCCCAAGTCTTTTTAAGTTTTTCTTAACTCTACAAGGTTCTGTGATGTCATTGCCTTGGCTGTGGCACTGTGGTTTTTAGTGGGACCTTTTGATTTAGCTGGAGTAGTGGTTTAAAACATTCACATATTAATTATTTTAGATTCATTTCGTTATTTCCTGTGTATGGGAGCTTTGCCTGTATGCACATCTATATACCTTGTGTGTGACTGGTGCCTGCAGAGGCCAGAAGAAGGTGCTGGATTCCCTGGGACTGGAGTTACAGATGGTTGTGGGCTGCCATGCAGGTATTGAGAATCAAACCCAGGTCCTTTACAAGAGCAACAGATTCTCTTAACCACTCACCATCCCAAACACATTTCAATGGACATGTAATATTATATACATTCATGGGAGATCAAACATGCATTGTGTAATGTCTAAATCAGAGTCACTCCAGCTATTTCTTTAAAAATTTATATGTTTTTTGTGAAAAATCAAAATCATTGTTTTCTTTTTAAATACTCATAAACTGTGACTACTTTAGAGTCCCTTTACTGTGTGACAGGGTACTGGAGAAGGCGATATTTTTGGGTAACATAGTCCATGTCATTTGGTTGGTTAGGATCTGCAAGGATGGTGTCCCTGGCATCTTCCTTTACAACTGTAGCTGAACAGCTTCTTACAAGCACTTGAGGTGATGTTGTCCACCCTGGGAGGACAATTCCAACGACCCAAACTTTATCATTTTATAACTAACTGTTTATGCCACATTTTAAAAAAATATTTATTTATTTTATGTATATGAATACACTGTCATTGTCTTCAGACACACCAGAAGAGGGCATCCAATCCCATTACAGATGGTTGTGAGCCACCATGTGGTTGCTGGGAATTGAACTCAGGACCTCTGGAAAAGCAGTCGGTGCTCTTAACCACTGAGCCATCTCTCCAGCCCCATACCACATTTTTATAAGAATGAAAATAGCTTATCTTTTAGGATGTTTAACTTTCTTTCAAGAGTGCCCTCAGGGCTGGGGATTTAGCTCAGTGGTAGAGCGCTTACCTAGGAAGCGCAAGGCCCTGGGTTCGGTCCCCAGCTCCGAAAAAAAGAACCAAAAAAAAAAAAAAAAAAAAAAAGAAAAGAGTGCCCTCATTTGCTTCATACCTAAGGGTCCAGGACTCTCACCAAATCCTGATCTCTGTGGTAGGTTGGAACTGAAAATGAGAGAAAACATGGTATCTGTTGTCTTGAGATTAGCTAGTTTTGCTTCGTAAAATAATTTCCAGATGTATCCATTGATCTAGCTTCATTCACTTTATGGATGAAGAAAATCCCATTGTGTGTGTATAGCACATTTCCTTTATTCCTGTGTTGCTAGAAACCTAGGCTGATCCAATAACTTAGCTACTATGTATTGGGCTGCAAAATAGATGGTTGTGCAAGCATTTCTATGATATGTTGATTTGGTGTCATTAGAGAAATTGCCAAGGAGTAGAATAGCTGGGTCATCTATTTTTCTCTTTGAGAAACCACCATGATGATCTCTGTCTTGAATGACTAGTTTACATTTCTCCCAGTAGTGTAGGAGGCTTCCCACCCATCCCTGTCCTTGCAGCATCTGTGATCAGTTTTCTTACTGACCTTCCTTCTCATGGGCAAGACAAAATCTCAGTGTAGTATTTTTAGTTTGTGTTTCTCTAATGGCTGGTGAGGATGAGCACCGTGTTCATATTATTATCAGCCGTTTGTATCTTGTACTTCCTGTCTGTTTCATTAGTTCATTTATTGGAAGGGCTGTTTGATTTCTTATAGTTTAGTTTTTGAGTTCTTTGTATATTCTAGTATTAATTCTCTACCAGATGTCTAGCAAGCAAATACTTTTCCCCTATCTTTTAGGACACTTTTAAACTCAATTTCCTGTTTTCTTTCTTGTTGCGGAAGCTTGCTAATTTCAGGGAGTCCCATTTGCAATTGTTGGCATGATTTCCTGAGTGACTGGAAGTCTACTAAAGACTACTCAGAGGGTCCTTGTTTATGTGTTTGTGTTTGTGTGTGTGTGTGTGTGTGTGTGTGTGTGTGTGTACGTGCACGCATGTACATATGTGTATGTGTGTGTGTACAAAAATATACATTGGATATATACCTTTATCTGTATCTATATATCCAATGTATCTTTTTGGTATCCTTTAAGAAAATCATGTTGGTGTAGTTAGATGGGTTCATATTTTGGACATATGTTCTGTTCTGTTCTGTTCTGTTCTGTTCTGTTCTGTTCTGTTCTGTTCTATTCTATTCTATTCTATTCTATTCTATTCTATTCTATTCTATTCTATTCTATTGATCTATGTGTCTGATTCTGAGCCAGCATCATGCTGTTTTACATTACTGAACTTCCACAGTATAATGTAACAATATGTATGACATTCATTTCATTTAGGGGCTCCAATTTAGTGGAATATAAGTTTTTTTTTAAGTTATGGTCTTGATGATTTTCTGAATTTTATTGATATCCATTCTGATGTTTCCATTCTCATCTCAAATTTTCTGAACTTTGGTCTTCTCTTTGTTTTAGCTAGTTAAGTTGTCATTTGTGTTAACAAATGCAATAAAATAAAGAATATGTATATGCAATTAACATATATGTGAATATATATGTTCTGTAGTTTTTATTGATTTCTAATTTTATTCATTGTGGTCATATAGCACAATTTATTGTGATTGTTATGATATATGCCATTGTCTAAATGTAATAAATCATAATCATCAATCCTAAAATGGGGTCTGTTTTAGAGAAAGTTTTGAGGGCTGTTTAGGTATGCTTGTATTCTGCAGTGTTTGGATAAAATATCCTGTAAAAGCAATTGTCCAGTCTGTTAGTATATGTCTTTTGGTTGGAGAAATGAAACTATTAATGAAATATTACTAATTCTTGCTCTTTGGTTGTTTTATAATGTGTGAAACCTTCTATTCCTTCTGCACTTACTACTATTACAGTGTGGTTCATTTTTTCCTATGATTTCATAGATCTGTTTAGCTCAGGGTGTATTAGTTTTAGTTTTCCCTTCAATTATAAAAGACAGTTTTGTTAGGTATAGTAATATGATAGGCAGCTCTTGTCTTACAGAATTTGGGACACATCACTCCATGCCCTTCTTGCGTTTAGTGTTTCTGTTACTCTTGTCAATTTGCTTTTCTGTGTAACTGGTTCTCTCTCTCTCTCTCTCTCTCTCTCTCTCTCTCTCTCTCTCTCTCTCTCTCTCTCTCTCTCTCTCTCTCCCGTATAATTAGTATTTAACTCTTCTGTTGATATAAAGAGTCTCTTTTCTGGTCTTGTCTCTGTCATTTTAATGCCTCATGCATCTGGATGGTCATTTCTTTCTGTAGGATTGGGATATCATCTACTATAATCTAATTGGCTATATTTCCTGTGCTTTCACACATACAAACACACACACACACACACACACACACACATGTGCTCACTCATGCATACACACATTCTTTCTACTTTTTCTTCTATGTTCAGGATTTATAAATTTCATCTTTCAGTGGTGTCTCATAGGCTTTATTTGTACTCTTTCATTATGATATCTGTCATTGTCTGAATGTTACAATTCATAATCGTGCCTTCAAATGTTATCAATTGATCAGTGTGTCTTCCCACTGAATTTTTTAATTTGATCTATTGAAATTTCTATTTTCATAGTTTTCATTTAATTGTTTTTAGTCTTTCTATTTTTTTAGTGCATTCCTCATTTTGATAACTATTCTTTTTAATTCTTTGGTTGGGGTTCATTTCAATTAATCTTATTAGAATATATTACTGTGGATTTGGTAAATTTTGGAAAGGTTGTAGGCCTTTGATTTTAATTTTAATTTTATGTTTCCAATGTTTCTGCTACGGTACATGCATGTGACTCCGGCATTAGATTATTGTCTGAACTTTCTGATCATTGATAGTCTTCAGTTTTGAAGTCCTTGGAGTGTTCAATTGGCATTGATTATAGCAGGGTTGAAATGTCAGTCAATCTCCATTGGACTGTGTGTAGCTCAATAGATAAACCGCAGCCATTGTGCTTTGGGCACAAACACCAGCAGTAATATGAGGGTAAATTACTATCTACAGAAACAACCAAAACTAACGAATAGTCCCCTATCAAAACCCACTATCAAAAATAGCCCCTTTGGTTGTCCTCAGTTATTCTTTAGTAACAAAGTGGCTATAAGTGAGGTCATAGTCCCATGTGATTATCAAAGTAGTATGAATACTGCTGGGATTCTCCTACAAATCCCTGAGTCTCCCAGTCATTAAAATATATTCTAGTAACTTTAATTTTGCTATGAAAGTTCTTGACAGATGAAGCACACTATCTTCCACTTTTAAAAACAGAAACAAATTTTAGTAGTATTACCTTGATTGCATTGTATTATATACAAAAAGCAGCATGTTTTTTTAACAAATGTTTTTGCAAGTAATACATTTACAAATAAGTGTAGATATTAAGAATCACAGGTCAAACTTTACCCATTTATAAGGGGAATTAACAATTAGTCAACTTTTGGTTAAAGGATATTTTTTCACTTTTTGTAATTGAAGTTGAACTAGTCTTGTTGCATTATTATCTAGAAATGGTAAGTTATTTTAACTTGGAAGAAACATAAAAATGAAGTCACAACAGATTTCTCTAAAGTCAGTAAACAGAAATGCAAACTCTATTTTCATTGTCTAGACGTCTCTGTATTTTAATGTATAGATTTAAAGGAACATCTTTCCCCGTCTTTAAAAAAACGAGACAGGTCTCGTATATCAAACTCATTATGGCTTCAAAGTTATTATGTTGCCAAAGATGATATCAAGCTCTGTTCCTCCTGCCTCCCTTTCCTGAGAGCTAGGATTATATGCACTCAGGAAAGGGCACATCACAGAGCACCATATCCAGCTTAAGAGATGCTATGTGTCGAACCTGTGGATTTAGATATCCAGGAGAGCAGTCTACTGACCTCCATTCTTTCAACGTCAAAATTTGCTTTCTTAAAAATATTAACATTACTAAAATTAAAACAACATTTCCCAGAAGTTTAACAGTTCTATATACTCAAAAGTATATGTAAAATGGGACAAGAGAGATAGTTCTGTGGTTAAGAGCACTTGATGCTCTTGTAAATAGAGGTCCTGAATTGGTTTGCATGGCGGCTCACAGCTGTAACTCCAGTCCCAAGTGACTGGACACATTATTTAGCCTCCTACCAGCACCGTACCCATGTGGTGTATGTACATACATCCTGGCAAAATACTTATACATTTCAATGATTTATTATTTAAATTAAAATAAAATTTCTGGAAAATACCTGACAAAAATCTATGAAAATAGAACTTTAGTATTATTCTCTCTGTGGAGCATGAACTGAAGCCAGAGCATCAAGTTAGGCAAGCCCTCTCCACTGGGCTATATTATAGTCCCAGAAATCACTGAGAAATTAGTGATTTGAAAGGTATTCAGGCTTAAGTGTACTGATCAAGCAGTAATTGTAGAGCATATGGACATAGAGCAATAGAACTATTGAGTTCTAGAAGTGAGAAGGGGCATCATAATTTACACATGCTTTTGTCAAGGAGTGCTTTGCAGGTACCTTTTCCATGATGGTTTGAAGGAGATGAATTGAGATCCAGACTTACCTATGGGTAACACAGGGGCTGTGGTAGGCACTCCCAGTATCTCTATGGGGGACATATCATCTTTTCTGTTAACACAAAAGAAGAGAAAGAAGTGGTGATACAGAGGAATGTGGTGGTAGGGCCTACATTTGAGTTTGCCTATACTATATAGACTAAATATTAGGGGTATCGTAATCTAGCTTTATCTATTCTTTATTACTTAAGTTATATTTGAATATATATTTGTATATTGAAGAATTAAAAATTTGTATGTTGTATACAATGTTTATGTTATTTGTATACTGAATAACTGAAATTTTGTATATTGTATACAATATTTGTATTTGTATATTGAATAATTAAATAATTAAGGAAAATTCCAAATAACCTCTTTGAATGGTTACATCTGACTCCTCTCAGCCTCTTGGCTTTGTGTGGTCTTGGTAGAGGTTGGGGGAGCATTTCAACAGTAGGCAAAACTGAACTGCATTTGTGTCCCAATGTTTTATTGTCCCATTGCACACACAGTGTTCTTGGTATAGAAAGTAATAGATGATATAATTGAACACTGGGATATTCCCTCCAAATCTCAGACTCCTTTGTGTGTGCTTATCTAATAAAGAACTGTTGTAGTTAGCAGAGTGTAAGGGAACTAATTTCTGGATGGTACATGTTTATGATATCTGTATTCTTTCCACAATAGTAGTACCCAGTGATAACCAGCCAGGGAGTTGGGGGTAAGACTTCAGATCCATGGATGGCAATGTGGGAGATATTCTAGGGTCAGACCCCAGGTCTCAGTGGCAGAATTGTCTGCATCAGCTGAATACTGCCTGGAAATAGTCAGAAGGAATTGTGGTACTGTTAGCTTTTGGATCTCACTGAAAATTTTGATACTCTAATCTGTTAGGCCCCAACTGATAGTGTCTTTTCTAGTAATACATACATACATACATACATACATACATACATACATACATACATGTGTGTGTGTGTGTGTGTGTGTGTGTGTGTGTGTGTATTGCTTCATGAAAGAAGATGGCTAATGGCTAGTGTTTGGTTCTTACAGAGCCATCTAGACTGGGACAGAGCCAGTAGTACCACCTGCAGATCTCTGTCATGCCAACACTTTCCAAATTGCCAGGAAGAGTAATATTTAAAGTATTGTCATTTCTGCTGTCATGCACTCTGACCAATAAAGATAAATGTTTCAGCCTGGGAGATGGATCGTTGGGTAAAGTGCTTGGGGTCATCATATAAGACGTGGCCACAGAGATATGGGTCTATAAGCCCAGCACCTAGCTAGCCACCCTAACTGAGACAGAAGTAAAGAGACTATGTTCTAAAACTAAGAAAACTAGAGAGTGATTGTGAAGACAACATTGACTTCTGATCTTCACATACATAGCACAGGTGAGAACAATTGCACAAACATGCACATATATTCATAAAACACACACACACACACACACACACACACACACACTTCCCACACAGAAAAACACAACAATGTCTGCTGTATATTTGAGAGGACCAGAGGGAGGGAGAGTGGATATGACATGGTAATAGTCAAAGTACATTATATATGTATATATGAAAATGAAACTATTAAATATGACTAGTATATGCTAATAAAATTGATGTAGACAGGGAAATAGGTGTCGTTTTAGCAGTGGATGAGTATATTGGTAGATACAGGACAATATTAGCTTAAATTCTACTAGATTTTGAAATCAGCCATTCTTAACTATTTTTCTGGTATTATGCTGTATGCTTAATAAATAGGTTTATGGAGATGATATTTAAATGTCAAACACTATGGCATTTATGATTTGGACAAATTTCCTTTCCCTTTAATTTTATAGACCTTCGTTTCTATGCTGAGGTCTCAGAACCACTTGACTCCCCTTGCTCCACGTTGCTGTGAGAAAGAAACTAAGCAAGAGGAGGAGAGTGATGGTAACCATGGCCACTGCTCAGTTACAGACTAGCATCCCAGTGTGCTCTGCTCTCTTGGATGGTGTCCTTATCCTCTACTGTCAAGTGTGATCCTTCCTCTAAGCTGGCAATTTGTAGTACCCGGCAGATGCTCTGGATGGAAATCTGGGGTACCTGGTTCTTGTGCTGGCTTTTATTTAAAAGCCATTTGAAATTGGCAGAATTATGGACTAGTGAGGAGACAGAAATTTCTCTTTTCTTCTTGGAACGGTTTTATGTGGAAGAGAAAATTTCCCTTTATCTGACTTGGTGTCTGAAGTGCTGTGAGTGTGAATCTCTCACTTCTCTTTAATAATGCTATGGGCACAGGCAGGAATAGAATTTCTTTCTCTGTCTGGGAGAGGTAAATGTTTCAATATTTTTCATGCTTCTCAAGAATTAAATTCTCAAGAATTAAAATGTTTTGTGGATATCATTTCATGTCTGTGGCCTCTTCTTAGCTCTAAGGCTTTTTGGAAAGTAGGAGTCACACTAAGCAGATATTAGCCCAAAAGCTTGGAATAACCAAGATACAATTCACAGACCACATGAAGCTCAAGGAGAGGGAAGACCAAAGCGTGGATGCTTCAGTCCTTCTTAGAACTACTCAAGGGAGGAAATACAGAGACAAAGTATGGAGCAGAGACTGAAGGAAAGGCCACCCAGAGATCCATCCCATATACAGACATCAAATCCAGACACTATTGCGGATGCCAAGAAGTGCTTGCTAACAGGAGTCTGATATATACAGCTGTCTCCTGAGAGGCTCTGCTAGAGTCTGACAAATATACAGGTGGATGCTCGTAGCCAACCATTAGACTGAGCACAGGGGTCCCCAATGGAGGAGTTAGAGAAAGGACTTACGGAACTGAAGGGGTTTGCAACCCATAGGAAGAACAACAGTGTCAACTAACCAGACACCCCAGAGCTCACAGGGACCAAACCACCAACCAAAGAGTACTTATGGAGGGACTCAGCCTCATGTGTAGCAGAGGATGGCCTTGTTGGACATCATTGGGAGGAGAGGTCCTTGGTCCTGGGAAGACTTGATGCCCCAGTATAGGGATATGCCAGGGCAGGGGGCAGAAGTGGGTGGGTGGGTAGGGGAGCACCCTTATAGAAGCAGGGGGAGGGGGAGGATGGGATAGGGGGTTCCAGAGGGGAAACCGGGAAAGGGGATAATATTTGAAATGTAAATAAAATATCCAATAAAAAAGAAAGCAGGAGTCAGTGAGATATTATCCAATATTAAAATTGGCAGAGAATATTTCTGTGAATTCTGTTCACAATATTCTTGTAAACAAAGGCAGTAGTGCAGGCTGAAGCCTTTCCTGGGCTGTGCAGTCCCTCCTAGCCATACCTTGTTGAAGTGAGTGAGAGTAGCTCAGTACTCATACTTGGTTAAGCAAATGGGAGACAGCTCCGCTGTCCTGTAGAGCATGTGTAAAGCATCACGTGGGTCCTGCAGCTAAGGAGTTTTCACTTTCACAGGAAGCAGGGGAAGGAAGACAATGTTCAGCAAGAAGGTGGTGCCAAGCAGAGCAGAAAGTTCAAGACGGGCTTCAGCCTTAGATGGGCCATGGAGCTGCTGTGGGGAGCTGGGAGTCCACCTGGAGCGTGGTGGTTTGAATGAGCATGACCTCCATAGGCTTATATATTTGGTACTTGGTCTAGAGTTGATAGAACTGTTTGGGAAGGATCAAGAGGCATGTCTTTATTGGAGGAGGTATGTTACTGGGGTGAGCTTTGAGGATTCAAAGGTCCAGGTCATTGCATTGCCAGTTAGTGCTCTCTCTCTCTCTCTCTCTCTCTCTCTCTCTCTCTCTCTCCCCCTCTCCCTCTTCCTTTTCATCTTCTTTTCCATCTCCTTCCTCTCTTTGTTTTGTTGTTGTTGCCTCAAGATGTAAGTGAGCTCTTAGCTGCTGTTCCAGTGCCCTGCCTGCCTGCTACAAGCTCCCTACCATGATGGTCGTGGACTCACCCTCTGGAACTGTAAACCCACTTGGATACTTTTTTCAATAAGTTGTCTTGTTCATGGTGTTCTGCACAGCAGTATAAAGGTAACTAAGACATGAATCTTGGAAGAGAGGAGAATTTGGATGGGCTGTATGGAGGGGGTAGGTTCTTTCATGCAAGAGAGGAAACCTTTAGGTCAGAGGCCAGGGTGAGCAGGGTGTACAGTGAGGATGTGGCATGGAGGCAGCAGCGGGATCATGGGTAATGTGAGGGCAAGCTGGAGAGCTCAGTGGACAAGGGTGTCAGTTAGTTTTCCCTTTGCTTCACTCAAGGGCCTGGGAAGAAGCAAGCAACACCCACAGGAAGGTAACTTAGGCTACACCTAATAAAGTGACTATTTATTAACTTGTGGGAAAAATAGGGAGGTTAAAAATACACTACCATGTGACTTGTATCAGTGGTGTGTACAGAAACCAGAATATAAAACTGTGGAAGGAGCTGCTGGCCAGGGCAGAGCTGAACACGAAGGTGATGGTATCCAGAGACTTTGCAGTGAGTGAGTGTGTGTGTGTGTGTGTGTGTGTGTGTGTGTGTGTGTGTGTGTGTGTGTATGAGAGAGAGGTGGAGGGACTCATTGCCCCCATTCTACTCCCATTAAAGGCTGGTCCTACCCAAAAGCCAGAGGCCAAGAGATGTCACAGATGCAGTCACAGATGCAGTTCTTAACATGCAGCTTCCTCTTATACACAGTCATGGGTTGGAGAGACATGGAATTGGATATTCTGAAGACAATGGGAATATCTAATGGCAATGAGGGAATATTTTGATTGCATCAAATAGGACTAACACGAAAAGGGAATGTTCCAGATTTGTTAATCTAGAAGTAGGAATCTTAAGGAAGAAAAAATTAAAGGCCAGGATATCTATTGGGGGAAACCAGGTTTGAGATATTTTTTCCCCCTTACAGAGTAAAGTAACAGAGCTGTGGAACAGGTTGGTGGAAGAGACTAGAAACAAAGCAACCAATGTGAAAGGCATTTTAAAGTATTTCCTGGATCTTATTTGTCTAAATGTGTGCTTGATCTCAACATGTCATCAACTGAGTGTGCTTTGTGAGTTTTGAGTTAGGCAACAGCATCTCTCTTTAATCATTTTGGCTAAGGCCCTCTTTCTCTCTCCCACACTCTCTCCCCGTAACTCAATTTTCTCATTTGATATTCAGTTCTTGTTGAGGATGTAGTTCAGAGCTTCGGTAATTTAGTTTGAGACATAATAACGCTTTACAGAATACCAAATGAGAACTGAAAATTCAGGTTACTCTCTGACCATGTTAAGTATTTTCCTGATGTAACTAATAGTTTGCCTTAAGTCTTAAAAGTTAAACTTTAATTGCTATAGATCCTTTAAGTGAAAACACATATTAGATACGTATCACAGAGTGAGGAATTCCATTTTCTTACACACATCGATCTCTGTCCGTTCTATCCCCTTTCAGTCTCTGTGCTCGTTTATCTTCAGGGCAATATATGCATACATTGTCTATCATAATAACCTAAACAGATCTTGGTGGCTGACAAATTGTCAAGGTACGATAGCTTACTTGCACTCCATTATCTGATCTTTTGAAAGTCAAGAGCATCCAGAATTCTATTTTGGGTACTTACCTCCCAGAGAAGCTTCTCTGTTTTATTCTCTGGAAAAAAAAAGAAGATAAAAAGTAATTTTACCCAAAGATAATGTCAACTGAGGAGCTAAAGTCTATTTTCATTCTTTCTGCCTTCAACTGCACTTCAACTTACCTGGGGAGTATTATTCTGCAGTCATAAGATTCCTGTCTGTCTTGTCAGCTATCTCTAAGTATTTTGTCAAGTAATACTTAGGATGCCTTAGTAACCATTTCAAGGGGGCAGGGGTTGGGGGCCTGCTTCTCCTAGGACATTGCACAGGTTTACCTGCTGAAGAAGATCCAGGTGCTCCTGGGAGTTGCTGAAGTTTTTCCCAATGTCAAAGAGGCAGAAGGTCTCCTTCTGGCAGAGGCTGACCCAGTCTTGATATTCCTCTGTGTCAGGAACGCGATCCAGAAAGATCCGATATGCTTCCCACACTATTTCTTGACATACTGTAACACAAAGCAGTTAGTTGTGTGTAAAACGGAAGACCCCCTTCTCCAAAGCACACAATGTCATAACACAGGAGGTATTTCCTGCTTATGTTCACACAGTAATTTACAAACGTGAAAACCAGCACTAACTGTCAGCTGACACAATGCAGAGCCTGAGAGCATCAAGAAGGGATTGTGTCTACATTAATTAGGTTGACCTGTGGGCATATCTGTTGGGGGGGTTATCTCACCTTGATTGCATAATTGGTAGGAACATCTCTCCCCTCCCACCCCATGGAAATCCTCTGAAATGTCCCAGCACCTACTATGTGCTAAGAGGAAGACAATGGGGCATGGGGAATGGATGGATAGTCCTTATATTCATGTGGAAACCTGTAATGGAATAGGGGGAGGTATCTTGTCAAAGCGTAAACTTAAATTATATAGAAAGGAGACTCGGAGGACCATGCAGAGGAAATGTGGTGGAGAAGGAGATGAGACATTTTCTGCTTCTTGAACTGAGGACATTGGGCAGGCTTCACAGACTTTGTTACTTGACCCCACTCCATAGTTCAGATTTTGTTTCTTTATGAAAACTCCACATTACTGTTCTAGCTTTCATTTCCGCCCCCCCATGCAGTGGTGGCGACTGATGGTTAACATCAGGGAAGCCCTTAACCACTGAACCTCATCCCTGACACTGTCTGTCCCAAAGGACAGCTTGTTAATGTATTTGTTAAAAGGACTCGATGACTCAATAGTCACAGGGCACAGGAGAACCCACTGGATCAGAAGAATGATCTGACGCTTGTTTTATTTCAAATATTAGTATTTATAGTTCACTGAAAGCAACATTGTTATTAATTATTTAATAATTAAACTTCAGATGTCAACTGAAAAATGTGCTGTGGTGGTACATAGGTAAAAAAAAGTTGGTATATGAGGTTAATAAGATATGTTAGAAGACTCCATTGTCAGGGCTGGAGAGATGCCTCAGTGGTTAAGAGCACTGACTGCTCTTCCAGAGGTCTGGAGTTCAAATCCAAGCAACCACACGGTGGCTTACAAGCATCTGTAATGAGATCAGAGGCCCTCTTCTGCAGTGTCTGAAGATGGTTACTTATCTATACTAGATAAATAAGTCTTTTTTTTCAAAAAAGAAGATTCCATTGTCAATAATGTTTGTTTGTGCAGTTATTTACTTATTTATTTACTTATTATTTAATTAATTAATTGATTCATTCGTTTTTTATTCCTATAGTTTGAGAAGAAATTGGAACTTTTGGGGGAGAGATTGACATCCTCTGACTTTCTAAGGGAAATTGATTGTGGGAGGAACAGTATGAGAGAAAACCAGTTGGGAATCTTACCCCTGAGTCCTGTGTCCCTCCTCCTCACCCATGCCATAGTTTCTTTTCTCTATGCTTTCTGCTTTAAGAGGCAAAGAAGATTTCAGATCAATAAAAGCCCACCTCACTTGCCAGCAGCACCTGACCGGAGTCTTCAGGGCAACCAATCTTTCCACAGTAACTCACAGAGGTGATGGGAACAGCAGTCCTACTGCTCTGAGTTCTAGTCTCTCACCTTGAGTGAAAGCACAGGCAAGCGGTGCAGAGCCCCACACAGGAAATGTGCTTTGCAGTGTGACCTCTTGGCTGCCTGCAAAGCTGACAGAGCCCATCCCGACAGCAGCAGCATGGAGCGCACGGCCCTTCATCTCGGCAGCGCTCAGGAAACACACGGAAATTTGCAGAATGTCTGAACTGTAAGAGCTGTGGGTCCAGTGTGAGCATGCCCCTGCCCTGGCTGTCCCCCTAGCTCTCATGCGCCATCTGTCTTTGGGGGTGTGCTTTTTATCTTTGCCTTTCCCCCTGAATGTAGCTTCTAGTTTAGTTCAACCCCTACCCAACTGCCAGGGATGCAACAATACATAAAAGAAACCGTCACTGCCTTTGAGGCTTAGTTTTGGTGTCTTTCTTGGAAAATATCCATAAACATCGGGGAGGCTATGATTCAATATTCCCTTCTTGTTCCCAGGGAGGTACAACCTTGGGCATGTCGCTTTAGGACACAGAAAAATTTCATTTTATTTCAGTCCATTTTAATGCTTTAATTTTATTCAGAGTTTATCTTATTAGCTATTCCAAGTTAAGCCTAAACTCCAAATTTCAGGCTTCTTAGATGTGTGTGTGTGTGTGTGTGTGTGTGTGTGTGTGTGTGACATTAGAAATGTGTGCATTACAAGTATGTATGCATGTGTGCATTATATGTATGGAGACATATGTTTCTGTGTGTGTGTGTGTGTGTGTGTGTGTGTGTGTATACGTGCACATATGTGCTCATTTTTCTCACTGCTTGTAGCCTGAGGATCTATCAAGACAGATCTCTGAGGTGTTGTCCTGTTATCCAGGGAAACTGAGGCTGAATTTTGTTTGTGGAGTCCATGCCTTCCTCCCCCCACCCTTGTTGGGTTTCCCTCCATAGGCATCAATACCTACATAAAGACACCGAGAAGAGAGTAATTTATTCTCGAAGCATGAGGAGGTTGCTTAAAGATTTGTCTGCCAGGGCATTGCAGTTTATCAGGAGCGTCACATTAACGGTGCAACTTGTGATGCTCCACCATGATTCTCAACTCCACAGGCTTTCTCCATGGAAGCCTACCTGTAGGCACGTCTGGGAGTTGTCTAAACCTACTGAGGTGGAAGACTTTCCCTAAACGTGGGCAGCACCATTCCATTGGCTCCTGTTTGGGGCTGTGTGAGAGAGAAGGGGAGCAGAGTGTGCTATTTTCTCTGCTTCCTGAAGGGAAGAGCAATCTGACTGCAATGTCTTCCCTGCAGCAATGGACTATACCTTCTACGAGTCAGTCACCCCCTTCTCCTGTACGTCATCAGGTAGTTTATCACAGTGACAAGAAAAGCAACTGATCAAAACAAGAACCAGTGGTTTATTTTCTTTTTGACGTGTGTGTGTGTGTGTGTGTGTGTACACGTGTGGAGGTCAAAGGACAATTTGTGGCAGTCAGATCAATTCTCTCTTACCTTGTGGGTTCTGGGGACTCAAGTCACATCCTCAGGTTAATGACAAATCCTTTTGGCTGCTATGCTATCTCAAAAGCCCAAAAGATGGCCTGATATTGGCACTGAGAAAGAGCTTTGGGCTACAGTATGGTGGAGTATCGGAGGCTGGGTATCTTTGAGGGAGCTTCACTGGAGACTGTCAGAAACCAACTCTCATTGCTTGTGTTTGTGCTTTGGGACAGCATTGTAATGATTCCACACAAGGCCCCACACATTTCATTTGCGGTGCTTTAAGCTTGGGGGTTGAGGGAAGAAGAAATAGTTCACTATTTCTATTTGATGTCCTAATGGGGAGCTTTCTCCCTTGAGTCTGTTGGAGGATGTCAGCAGATCATTTTGTGAAGACAGTGATGAGAACAGTAAATGGGTCAGCCCATCAAAGGAGCACAGCTCTGTGGCTAGCTCTTATTTCTTGTTTCTTTACGAACCAATTTTTTAGACTTAAGAAACACACACTGATGAATAGTAAAATTTCTTATCACCCAGAAGTAACCATAAAGATAATGGACTGTCATTTGCTGTGGGAAGGAAAAACAGTGTTTTGTACTGTTCAGGGAAACATGGATGAACAAGGCAAGTCTGATCAACAATAAAGAGCTACGAAGTAAATTCAGGGCTCAAAATTTAGTCATGCAATAGCGTATTCCAACTATCTCTGGTGAATTATATATGTTAGTGTTGCAAAGAATAAGATTTTACATGAAAAAGTAAGCAGTAATGTGTGTGTGTGTGTGTGTGTGTGTGTGTGTGCATACACAAGCACACTTCTGTCCATTAACCAACTTTATAGAACTTGCTGGCATGTTATCTGATCAATCTGTAGGCACACTCAACATAAATAATTCACACATCATGGTCTTTTCCTTGCACTGCTGATGAATGGGATTTTTGCTTTCCATATTTCTCAGCAAATATTTTCCTGAAAAGCTTCTGTAGAAAGCGTGCTAGGACCTCAGAGTGTTCATACAGCGCACTTCATTTCTATGGTTAGGGCTTTCCTTTTGAGTGTTATACAGTAATTTCCATTAACCGATGGCTAAGACTTCTGTAAGGAAGCACATAGCCCTTTCCTTTCACATACAATTAGACATGTAGGAGCCCAGCTGGAAATCTTTAGATGACTTAAACCCCAGTTCCCCCCACAGGTGTATAGGTATGCAACAGGATCTCTGGATGTCGGGATCACAAATACGTTCTCAATGGTAACAAGGCACTCCTCACCACAGGCTGGCACTGAATCAGTTGCTCCTGCAAACCAGCTTTCAACAGAGCAGGAGGATACATACTTTGACATGGCCACTAACAACGTCTGGTGTCATAAAGGTGGGAAAACGGCAATCCTCTTTACTTTCATATGCAAGATGAACTTAGCCCAGAGAGACAAGGTGCTTGTCATTCTTTGGAATGATTTAGAGGACAGAATACCAGCCACAAATATAGTCTTTTTTCCTTTTAAAGGATTTTTTTCTTTTAAAGTCATGTGGATTCTTAGTCCATGTTAAGTAAACGAAATGAGCAGGACATCTGCTGGCAGCTGTATGATTTCCAGGAATGCAAGGCGTTCTGCAATACTGCCTTGCTAAACGTTGTGATATGCCTCAGCCCAAAGGTGCCGTAGAACGTGGCAGACTCCGGAAGCCATTTGTAGTTTGTATCTCCTATGTACTTCACCCTGCCTCCAGGTTTCCAAACTTCCAAATGTTTTCTTACTTTTTTTCCCCTGGATCAGCAAAAAATAAACTTAACTATTGAAGGAGAAAGGATCTAGGTTGTAATGGTACTTTTGAAAAAAAATTCCTAATTCATAAATGAGCTTGCTCAGTTTCCTGATGTTGCAACTATCCTATGATTTTTTCTTCAGAAGAATAATATTAAAAAAAACCAAACCAAGTGTTTAGTTAGGGTTTTATTGCCATGAACAGACACCATTGACCAAGGCAAACTCTTATAAGGACAATATTTAATTGGGGGATGGCTTACAGGTTCAGAGGTTCAGTCCATTATTATTAAGGTGGGAATGTAGCAGCATCCAGGCAGGCATGGTGCAGGAGGAGCTGCGAGTTCTACATCTTCATCTGAAGGCTGCTGTCAGAATACTGACTTCCAGGAAGCTAGGATGAGGGTCTTAAGTCCGTGCCCACGCCCACAATCACACACCTATTCCCACAAGGCTACACCTACTCCTTCCTACAGGGCCACACCTTTTCATAGTGCTATTCCCTGGGCTGAGCATATACAAACCATCACACCAAGTAAAATTTGTATATCAAGGTTTATTTTTTAAATGATTTTCCTGGACACTAATGGTTCCGTGTAAAATAATTATTTTAAATCACAAGGGTTCAGGAACACCACCGTTTTGTATATTTGTGGCCCATTATTCCATCAGATTAGCGGGTTGATGTCTACAGCTCCCATGGAGGAATGAGACCATGAATGTTTAGGGCTGAAGAAGATCTATGGGTGTGCAGGTTAGAGAAGATAGAGAGAACAAAGGGCGAGGCTCCCACTGCTGTCCTTACCTCTCAGTCGATAATATTCTTGAAGACTTTCTAAAATCTGCCTCAAGGATTCCCGCGGACAGATGTTCACAGCTGGGAACAGTGCCGATCTTTTGTTTCGAAGCTTTGCCACAGCGAACAGTCGTTTCATGGTTGACGCTTTGTGCACTGCTGAAGTGCTTTCAGTTGTTTCAATTCTTGGGGCTTTGTCTATGTTTTTAGTTCCAGAACTGTGTGTTTTAGTAGAGGTATCTGTAAGAGAGAAATGGATTTCATGGTGAATGTATGTATTTAAGTGCACATGTGCCATTTGTGGATAGTGAAAGAAACTGAAGCCCTCTGGCTTACAAGATTTCTATTTTGGTACAGTTGACAGCTGTAATCCTCGAATGACAAGTTTCAGAAATAAGAGAAGAGAATAGTGAACTGGTCAATTATATATATATATATATATATATATATATATATATATATATATATATGTATGTATATATATATGATACAAGATACAAGATACAAGATATATACATATATACATAGATACACACACACACACACACACACACACATATATATATATATATGTATATATATATATATATATATATCTTCAACATCTAACTCACCTCACCTTTAGGAACTGCCAAATACCAAGACCACTCCCCACACATCTCTTTGAAAATCCCCTCCCCACTCAGCATCCAGCCTGTCAAGGAGACACTACAATCAACGTGGGGAAAGACACAGCACTGTGGTACCCAGAGGCGTAGTCTCAGTGAGGAAGCGGAGTGCTTCAAACCTTCCTGCCTTTACTTGGCAGCCCTAGGATTTAGGGGCCTCAGGTTCAGAAGGGAGTAATGTGGCTGACAGTGTGCGGGGGTTGGGGATGAGTCTCTTAAGATAGTATTCACACAGGAAGCCTGGCATTCTGTGAGCAGCAGTAGCAGGGGCTTGAGGGAAGGGTAGGGAGGGGCGTGGCGGAGGGAATACATGTGTAGAAGCCAGTCATTTTGGGGACAGCAGCCGTGCATCTGCTCCCTCACCACATTGATCTTTTTGAGACTTATATTTTTTTGTGTGTTATTTTCACAAAGCTGTTTCTATGCAGATGTTATGAAATTTTAGAAATTTCATAGAAGTTTAGAAAAATTCATGTCATCTTTCTCTGTTGATCATTCAGGAGGGTTCTGAGGTGCAGGGGTGCCTTCTGTCCCACCTCGATTTACCTCCTGCCTTTCACTCACTCTACCAATTAGGAGGGAAGTGTGGCATTTGTTGTGGGTGGTACCCAGGGTGCTACTCCATTTTGGAAAGTGTTCACATTAAGATTTCCACATGAATGCCCATAGGGATTCCTTCTTTTCCAACAGCAGTAACATTGGGCTTATTTTATGTGGTAATTGGTAATGAAAGAGGCAAATTTTGATTCACTCATAAAATATAAAGCAGGTCATTACTAAGATGAAGAAACTACTAAAAAACACAAGTCATCAGCCAAAATAGTTCAGACACACCAAAAGAACTCAGTGTACTTTTCTAGTCCCGAGGAACTCCCTCAGTTTAAACAGTGGCCAAGAACACCGGATACCTGGGCCAGTGGCAAGAAAGAGAGATTGACTGGTAGAGTCATAAACGAGTATTTGGGGCGGGGAGCCAAGAGTGCATATTTGTTAAAATTTATTAAAATGTACAATTTGTGGAGTACATTTTACTTTTTAAAAAAATTGTACCTCACAGCTCAGCAGTTAAGAACACTTGTTGTTCTTAGAGAAGACTCAAGTTCTAGCACACAGTGGTTACTCAGAACTGTCTCTAACGCCAGTTCCACATTATCCAATGCCCTCTTAGCCTTCCGTGGCAACAGGCTTCCGTGGTGCACATACATACGTTCACACAAAATGCTCACACACATAAAATAAAAATGAATAAATCTTAAAAAATTGTATCTCCACAAAAAGAAATAAAGGGTGTAGGGAAAGCTGGACTCTCTCACTGAGGCACTTGATGTGGCTTACAGTGTTATTAAGGGAAGACTCCTAGCTGGCATCTTTTAAAACCAGCTACAGAGGGAACAATCCAGCAGAAGGCCAAGCCAATCAGTGAAGAGCAGTTCAAATGTCACAGTGTTTAAGTCTTTCCTTCACAACTGGGGTGAAGAGGGTCCAGGTGTATTCCATGGCATTTTGAGCAATCTCTCAGAGCTTTTGTGGTCTCAGTCAGTGGGTTTTAGGAAAGACTGTTTGGGAAGGAAGGCATGTCAACATTGATTGGCTCATCCCACCACACCTTAGAGCCAGTACATAAACCCTGGGCAAAGCACAGAGTATCAGTGATCCCTGAGAATCTTTGGGCAATTCCAACTTCCACTGTTGCAGGATCTACACGGGTGCTCCCATCTGGAGTGAGGATAATCGTGTAGAACTGGTTTCCACAAGCAGGAGGTATTTATACCCAGTACACCCAGGGGAAACTGCTCCTGATGAAAATGGAGCTCTGGCTGGGACTCTTGAGTTCTGCGCTCACCTTGTGAACTACCGCATAGGCCTGGTCCCAGCATTCTCGCTGATGGTTGCTAGTAGCAATGGGAAAAACATTCTCCCCCTTGTTTGTACTGAGGACTAGCTTTCCTCTTAGGTAGTCTGGGATAGGCTGTTTCCAGATCAAGACAGTTGTCAAGGGATGCGCTACTGACTGTTGCTGAGGCATCATGGAGGCGGGGCCAGGACTGGCTCAACATTTCTGTGATACTGGAGTCAGCCTGAATCAGACCGGTAGTGTGACACAGTGGGCAGGGATCAATCGATGGTTGGGCACCAGGAAAGTGACCCTTACATTTGGTTTGGGGAACAGTCATCTAATGTAATAGGTAGTGCTTGTGTCCTCATTTCAATGTCTAATATCAGAAACCCAGGCCACAGCTTGTATCATTAAGCATAAAATAGTCAGTAAAAAGAAAAAAATTTAAAGAAAAGATCTTTTTTGAATGAAAATAAAAAACAACAGAATGGAGATGTTTTATGTATAAAATACGTTTTAGTTAAACCAGAATTTACAAGCAATTTTAATGGAACCGATTAAGAATGTGGGATATGCTCTGCTCCCAGACCCCGTGAGAGAGAGAGAGACCCAACCGCCTGGTCAGGTGGGCACTCCTGAGGCTGCAGAGCGGAAGAGACCACCAACACTGCTCACCCCTGCCCACATCCCTGGCCCAAGAGGAAACTGTATAAGGCCTCTGGGCTCCCGTGGGGGAGGGCCCAGGAGCGGCAGGACCCCTGCCTGAGACACCGCCGGAACCTGACGGAAACAGACCAGATAAACAGTTCTCTGCACCCAAATCCCGTGGGAGGGAGAGCTAAACCTTCAGAGAGGCAGAAAAGCCTGGGAAACCAGAAGAGACTGCTCTCTGCACACACATCTCGGACGCCAGAGGAAAAAGCCAAAGACCATCTGGAACCCTGGTGCACTGAAGCTCCCGGAAGGGGCGGCACAGGTCTTCCTGGTTGCTGCCGCTGCAGAGAGCCCGTGGGCAGCACCCCACGAGCGAACTTGAGCCTCGGGACCACAGGTAAGACCAAATTTTCTGCTGCAAGAAAGCTGCCTGGTGAACTCAAGACACAGGCCCACAGGAACAGCTGAAGACCTGTAGAGAGGAAAAACTACACGCCCAAAAGCAGAACACTCTGTCCCCATAACTGAAAGAAAGAGAGGAAAACAGGTCTACAGCACTCCTGAAACACAGGCTTATAGGACAGTCTAGCCACTGTCAGAAATAGCAGAACAAAGTAACACTAGAGATAATCTGATGGCGAGAGGCAAGCGCAGGAACCCAAGCAACAGAAACCAAGACTACATGGCACCATTGGAGCCCAATTCTCCCATCAAAACAAACATGGAATATCCAAACACACCAGAAAAGCAAGATCTAGTTTCAAAATCATTTTTGATCGTGATGCTGGAGGACTTCAAGAAAGATGTGAAGAACTCCCTTAGAGAACAAGTAGAAGCCTACAGAGAGGAATCGCAAAAATGCCTGAAAGAATTCCAGGAAAACATAAATAAACAAGTAGAAGCCCATAGAGAGGAGACACAAAAATCCCTGAAAGAATTCCAGGAAAACATAAATAAACAAGTAGAAGCCCATAGAGAGGAGACACAAAAATCCCTGAAAGAATTCCAGGAAAACATAAATAAACAAGTAGAAGCCCATAGAGAGGAGACACAAAAATCCCTGAAAGAATTCCAGGAAAACACAATCAAACAGTTGAAGGAATTAAAAATGGAAATAGAAGCAATCAAGAAAGAACACATGGAAACAACCCTGGATAGAAAACCAAAAGAAGAGACAAGGAGCTATAGATACAAGCTTCACCAACAGAATACAAGAGATGGAAGAGAGAATCTCAGGAGCAGAAGATTCCATAGAAATCGTTGACTCAACTGTCTAGATAATGTAAAGCGGAAAAAGCTACTGGTCCAAAACATACAGGAAATCCAGGACTCAATGAGAAGATCAAACCTAAGGATAATAGGTATAGAAGAGAGTGAAGACTCCCAGCTCAAAGGACCAGTAAATATCTTCAACAAAATCATAGAAGAAAACTTCCCTAACCTAAAAAAAGAGATACCCATAGACATACAAGAAGCCTACAGAACTCCAAATAGATTGGACCAGAAAAGAAACACCTCCTGTCACATAATTGTCAAAACACCAAACGCACAAAATAAAGAAAGAATATTAAAAGCAGTAAGGGAAAAAGGTCAAGTAACATATAAAGGCAGACCTATCAGAATCACACCAGACTTCTCACCAGAAACTATGGAGGCCAGAAGATCCTGGACTGATGTCATACAGACCCTAAGAGAACACAAATGCCAGCCCAGGTTACTGTATCCAGCAAAACTCTCAATTAACATTGATGGAGAAACCAAGATATTCCATGACAAAACCAAATTTACACAATATCTTTCTACAAATCCAGCACTACAAAGGATAATAAATGGTAAAGCCCAACATAAGGAGGCAAGCTATACCCTAGAAGAAGCAAGAAACTAATCGTCTTGGCAACAAAACAAAGAGAATGAAAGCACACAAACATAACCTCACATCCAAATATGAATATAACGGGAAGCAATAATCACTATTCCTTAATATCTCTCAATATCAATGGCCTCAACTCCCCAATAAAAAGACATAGATTAACAAACTGGATACGCAACGAGGACCCTGCATTCTGCTGCCTACAGGAAACACACCTCAGAGACAAAGACAGACACTACCTCAGAGTGAAAGGCTGGAAAACAACTTTCCAAGCAAATGGTCAGAAGAAGCAAGCTGGAGTAGCCATTCTAATATCAAATAAAATCAATTTTCAACTAAAATTCATCAAAAAAGATAAGGAAGGACACTTCATATTCATCAAAGGAAAAATCCACCAAGATGAACTCTCAATCCTAAATATCTATGCCCCAAATACAAGGGCACCTACATACGTAAAAGAAACCTTACTAAAGCTCAAAACACACATTGCACCTCACACAATAATAGTGGGAGATTTCAACACCCCACTCTCGTCAATGGACAGATCATGGAAACAGAAATTAAACAGTGATGTCGACAGACTAAGGGAAGTCATGAGCCAAATGGACTTAACAGATATTTATAGAACATTCTATCCTAAAGAAAAAGGATATATTTTCTTCTCAGCTCCTCATGGTACTTTCTCCAAAATTGACCATATAATTGGTCCAAAAACGAGCCTCAACAGGTACAGAAAGATAGAAATAATCCCATGCGTGCTATCGGACCACCACGGCCTAAAACTGGTCTTCAATAACAATAAGGGAAGAATGCCCACATATACGTGGAAATTGAACAATGCTCTACTCAATGATAACCTGGTCAAGGAAGAAATAAAGAAAGAAATTAAAAACTTTTTAGAATTTAATGAAAATGAAGGTACAACATACCCAAACTTATGGGTCACAATGAAAGCTGTGCTAAGAGGAAAACTCATAGTGCTGAGTGCCTGCAGAAAGAAACAGGAAAGAGCATATGTCAGCAGCTTGACAGCACACCTAAAAGCTCTAGAACAAAAAGAAGCAAATACACCCAGGAGGAGTAGAAGGCAGGAAATAATCAAACTCAGAGCTGAAATCAACCAAGTAGAAACAAAAAGGACCATAGAAAGAATCAACAGAACCAAAAGTTGGTTCTTTGAGAAAATCAACAAGATAGATAAACCCTTAGCCAGACTAACGAGAGGACACAGAGAGTGCGTCCAAATTAACAAAATCAGAAATGAAAAGGGAGACATAACTACAGATTCAGAGGAAATTCAAAAAATCATCAGATGTTACTATAAAAACCTATATTCAACAAAACTTGAAAATCTTCAGGAAATGGACAATTTCCTAGGCAGATACCAGGTATCGAAGTTAAATCAAGAACAGATAAACCAGTTAAACAACCCCATAACTCCTAAGGAAATAGAAGCAGTCATTAAAGGTCTCCCAAGCAGAAAGAGCCCTGGTCCAGACAGGTTTAGTGCAGAATTCTATCAAACCTTCAGAGAAGACCTCATACCAATATTATCTAAACTATTCCACAAAATTGAAACAGATGGAGCCCTACCGAATTCCTTCTACGAAGCCACAATTACTCTTATACCTAAACCACACAAAGACCCAACAAAGAAAGAGAACTTCAGACCAATTTCCCTTATGAATATCGACGCAAAAATACTCAATAAAATTCTTGCAAACCGAATTCAAGAGCACATCAAAACAATCATCCACCATGATCAAGTAGGCTTCATCCCAGGCATGCAGGGATGGTTTAATATACGGAAAACCATCAACGTGATCCATTATATAAACAAACTGAAAGAACAGAACCACATGATCATTTCATTAGATGCTGAGAAAGCATTTGACAAAATTCAACACCCCTTCATGATAAAAGTCCTGGAAAGAATAGGAATTCAAGGCCCATACCTAAACATAGTAAAAGCCATATACAGCAAACCAGTTGCTAACATTAAACTAAATGGAGAGAAACTTGAAGCAATCCCACTAAAATCAGGGACTAGACAAGGCTGCCCACTCTCTCCCTACTTATTCAATATAGTTCTTGAAGTTCTAGCCAGAGCAATCAGACAACAAAAGGAGATCAAGGGGATACAGATCGGAAAAGAAGAGGTCAAAATATCACTATTTGCAGACGACATGATAGTATATTTAAGTGATCCCAAAAGTTCCACCAGAGAACTACTAAAGCTGATAAACAACTTCAGCAAAGTGGCTGGGTATAAAATTAACTCAAAGAAATCAGTAGCCTTCCTCTACACAAAAGAGAAACAAGCCGAGAAAGAAATTAGGGAAACGACACCCTTCGTAATAGACCCAAATAATATAAAGTACCTCGGTGTGACTTTAACCAAGCAAGTAAAAGATCTGTACAATAAGAACTTCAAGACACTGCGGAAAGAAATTGAAGAAGACCTCAGAAGATGGAAAGATCTCCCATGCTCATGGATTGGCAGGATTAATATAGTAAAAATGGCCATTTTACCAAAAGCAATCTACAGATTCAATGCAATCCCCATCAAAATACCAATCCAATTCTTCAAAGAGTTAGACAGAACAATTTGCAAATTCATCTGGAATAACAAAAAACCCAGGATAGCTAAAGCTATCCTCAACAATAAAAGGACTTCAGGGGGAATCACTATCCCTGAACTCAAGCAGTATTACAGAGCAATAGTGATAAAAACTGCATGGTATTGGTACAGAGACAGACAGATAGACCAATGGAATAGAATTGAAGACCCAGAAATGAACCCACACACCTATGGTCACTTGATTTTTGACAAAGGAGCCAAAACCATCCAATGGAAAAAAGATAGCCTTTCAGCAAATGGTGCTGGTTCAACTGGAGGTCAACATGTAGAAGAATGCAGATCGATCCATCCTTATCACCCTGTACAAAGCTTAAGTCCAAGTGGATCAAGGACCTCCACATCAAACCAGATACACTCAAACTAATAGAAGAAAAAGTGGGAAAGAGTCTTGAACACATGGGCATTGGGGAAAATTTCCTGACCAAAAAAACACCAATGGCTTATGCTCTAAGATCAAGAATCGACAAATGGGATCTCATAAAACTGCAAAGCTTCTGTAAGGCAAAGGACACTGTGGTTAGGACAAAACGGCAACCAACAGATTGGGAAAAGATCTTTACCAATCCTACAACAGATAGAGGCCTTATATCCAAAATATACAAAGAACTCAAGAAGTTAGACCGCAGGGAAACAAATAACCCTATTAAAAAATGGGGTTCAGAGCTAAACAAAGAATTCACAGCTGAGGAATGCCGAATGGCTGAGAAACACCTAAAGAAATGTTCAACATCTTTAGTCATAAGGGAAATGCAAATCAAAACAACCCTGAGATTTCACCTCACACCAGTGAGAATGGCTAAGATCGAAAACTCAGGTGACAGCAGATGCTGGCGAGGATGTGGAGAAAGAGGAACACTCCTCCATTGTTGGTGGGATTGCAGACTGGTACAACCATTCTGGAAATCAGTCTGGAGGTTCCTCAGAAAATTGGACATTGAACTGCCTGAGGATCCAGCTATACCTCTCTTGGGCATATACCCAAAAGATGCCTCAACATATAAAAGAGACACGTGCTCCACTATGTTCATTGCAGCCTTATTTATAATAGCCAGAAACTGGAAAGAACCCAGATGCCCTTCAACAGAGGAATGGATACAGAAAATGTGGTACATCTACACAATGGAATATTACTTAGCTATCAAAAACAACGAGTTTATGAAATTCGTAGGCAAATGGTTGGAACTGGAAAATATCATCCTGAGTGAGCTAACCCAATCACAGAAAGACATACATGGTATGCACTCATTGATAAGTGGCTATTAGCCCAAATGCTTGAATTACCCTAGATCCCTAGAACAAACGATACTCAAGACGGATGATCAAAATGTGAATGCTTCACTCCTTCTTTAAATGAGGAAAAAGAATACCCTTGGCAGGGAAGGGAGAGGCAAAGATTAAAACAGAGACTGAAGGAACACCCATTCAGAGCCTGCCCCACATGTGGCCCATACATATACAGCCACCCAATTAGACAAGATGGATGAAGCAAAGAAGTGCAGACCGACAGGGGCCGGATGTAGATCGCTCCTGAGAGACACAGCCAGAATACAGCAAATACAGAGGCGAATGCCAGCAGCAAACCACTGAACTGAGAATAGGTCCCCTGTTGAAGGAATCAGAGAAAGAACTGGAAGAGCTTGAAGGTGCTCGAGACCCCAAAAGTACAACAATGTCAAGCAAGCAGAGCTTCCAGGGACTAAGCCACTACCTAAAAACTATACATGGACTGACCCTGGACTCTGACCCCATAGGTAGCAATGAATATCCTAGTAAGAGCACCAGTGGAAGTGGAAGCCCTGGGTCCTGCTAAGACTGAACCCCCAGTGAACTAGACTATGGGGGGAGGGCGGCAATGGGGGGAGGGTTGGGAGGGGAACACCCATAAGGAAGGGGAGGGGGGAGGGGGATGTTTGCCCGGAAACCGAGAAAGGGAATAACACTTGAAATGTATATAAGAAATACTCAAGTTAATAAAAAAAAAAAAGAATGTGGGATATGTGGAAGAGTTTTAGTGTTGCCCCTGGAGTAACAACAGGCCCATGAGTGGCTGGGGAAAGCTGATACTCTCTATAGGTCTGTGACACTAAATAAAACCACATCACCTTTTTGTCTCCCCTGCTCCATCCACTCTCCACTCCTCACATCAAGGCAGGACCATACTCTGTAGCTCAGGCTATCATAGAATTTACGTTCATTCTTCCTCAGCCTCCAGAGCACCAAGATGGTGCTACCATTCCAGGTCTACACGCATTTCCCCTCTGTATCCCCAAAAGGTACAGAATTATGCATCTTTTTGCTGATGTTTCCTCTCCATTATTGGCTTTGATCACATTTTACTGAGAATTAAGAGAAAGTGAGGAAAGTCTTACAGTTGTCCATCCCTGCATCTGCTTCAGCTCATTCCTCTACGTGCATGACCATGTGCTTATTCTTTCTGTTATTAGTCCACTCTCTTGATAATGTGTTGTCTCCAACTGCTGACTCATTTTTGATGTATACTTATATCTTACAGTTTCTTCTATGTACACTCTTCAAAACATCTGCTTATATCTCCTTTCACAACAAAGCAGGTCTTGCTACATAAGTGAGGCTTCTAATTCCACACGCAACTCTTTCTCTCCATCTCTTTCCCTGATTTCTTTTATCCCTATATTGCAAAGTACTCATGAATGCACTCTACCATCTGTACTCTGTTTGCCAAAGGGACACCTCACCAAAGGTCCTGGTATCTCCGTGACTCAGCAGTCCTTTCTAACTGTCGGCAGTGCTGATGGACACAAAGATTACCAATGGGTGTTTGAAACCTTTGATAGAATCACACTGCAAACACACTGCATTTCCTACATATAAATTTAACAATCTTTTAGTCGTAACTATTAATCACTTATATAAAGCGACTCTAAGTCTTGTTGTTGAGGTGTGATAGCAGAAGTAGGAAGAATTTTTCTTTCTTTCATGACAGTTTCTTGCATAGATTCATTTTTTTTGTATATGAAGGTCATAGCAATCATATCTCATGATTGCTTTTTTTCTTTCCTTAGGTCAAGATGTTTTCCTTTATTGCCTAATCAAAGCACTTTCTGACCTTTCTTTGACTTGTGTGAGTTGCCAGCATGACCACAGGCCATTATTTGTACTTTGTACTTTGGGGGCCATTATTAAATGAAGTAAGTTCTACTTGAGCGTGAGCACTAGAATACTGCAACAGTCAGTTTGATAAGTAAGATAGGAACCGATTGAAGAGTAGGTAATGACCCAGAAATGAACCCACATACCTATGGTCACTTGATCTTTGACAAAGGAACTAAAACCATCCAATGGAAGAAAGATAGCATTTTCAACAAATGGTGCTGGTTCAACTGGAGGTCAGCATGTAGAAGAATGCAAATTGATCCATTCCTATCACCCTGTACAAAGCTTAAGTCCAAGTGGATCAAGGACCTCCACATCAAACCAGATACACTCAAACTAATAGAAGAAAAAGTGGGAAAGAGTCTTGAACACATGGGCATTGGGGAAAATTTCCTGACCAAAAAAACACCAATGGCTTATGCTCTAAGATCAAGAATCGACAAATGGGATCTCATAAAACTGCAAAGCTTCTGTAAGGCAAAGGACACCACAGTGTCCTTAGGACAAAATGGAAACCAACAGATTGGAAAAAGATCTTTACCAATCCTACAACAGATAGAGGCCTTACATCCAAAATATACAAAGAACTCAAGAAGTTAGATTCCAGAGAGCCAAATAACCCTACTAAAAATGGGGTACAGAGCTAAACAAAACATTCTCAGCTGAGGAATATTGAATGGCCGAGAAGCACCTAAAAAAATGTTCAACACCCTTAGTCATCAGGGAAATGCAAATCAAAACAACCCTGAGATTCTACCTCACTCCAGTCAGAATGACTAAGATCGAAAACTCAGGTGACAGCAGATGCTGGTGAGGATGTGGACCCCCAGCCTAGGGGGACATGGGGGAGGCAGTAAGAGTGATGGATGGGGAGACTACCCGTATGGGGGAGAGGATGGGGGCTTATGGATAGGAAACAGGGAAAGGGAATAACATTTGAAATGTAAGTAAAGAAATATATCTAATAAAAAAATAAAGAATGGCTCAGCCTCCTCCACATACGGGTGGCTACTGTTGATAAACATGCTTGACATGCCCAGCAGAGCAGAACAGGATGGAGTGAGGGTCTATCATGTGCAGGAATGAAAATGTTGCAGTTTTTTCTGGAGCTCTGCATTTAACAGTCTGAATATGGTGGACTTACTGATAGAAAGACGGAAATCTTAGAAAGCAAAACCATGAGTCTGGAAGGACTAGAGTGTGCAGACAAAGTGTGATGAAGCACAGACCCTTTGATCACTTCTAATGGCTGGATAGTGATGGTGGGGGAAGAGCATGGGAAGGATGGGTTCTGCTTGGGTTGGCAGATGCTAATAAGACAACTGATGTTAAATGTTAGGGTGGGAAGACAGGAGAATGGTATATTCATGGGCAAGCAAACTCCTAGATGACTAAGGAAGGTGGCCAACATGGATTCTTTAGATACTTTTTCTCTCCAGCCACTCTGTTAACCAGATCAGTCATTAGTTGGAGAATCTGTTAATTAGCCAGATTCTCCAAATGAATGTGGCTATAGCTCACTTAGAAGATTACAAATATATAAAAAGATAAACATTCAATGGATGTAAAGTGACATTAAACATTACTTTATTGTAGTGACGCTTGATCTTTCACTTCTTTTTTTAAAATTTGTTCAAGTTGCACAAGTATGTGCACTTGCTAATGTAAAGGAAATCCTGCAATCAAGGGTATCTTTTCCTAGGCAGAATTTAGGTGGATGCCATCCGTATCCATGGAGCCCATGATCTCCTATAAAAATAGCCTCTTCTTTGCTTATATATATTCAAAGGGATTCAGTAGTGCAAGTGATTGTGAGAAGTATTGTTTTTCCTATTGCCATTCTATTCAGATTGAATTGCACAAGAATGTCTACTAGCTAATACAAAGGCCTATAGGCCATTCCTTACCAAACTCTTCCTTTTAGAGGCATGTCTTTAGCTGCCCACACCTTCAGGCTTCTACAAAGGCTTGCTTTATACATACATTGACAGCAGCAGACACAGGAATAGTGGAGTGGGGCCTTCTTTTGCAGCTGCTTGCAAAGAAAACAGCAGCCATTTGCACTTAGCAAACCCATTATGTTTTCCTTGGGGAAAAGCCTTAGTGTCTTAATGAATAAACTAATGGGAGCTGAGATAAAATTTACTGGAATTTATACAGAACACAGTCTCCGTTTGAAGACTAGAACTCTACAGAGACAAAGTGGCTGGCATTTCAGCCAGCCTAAACCACCAATGGGGAGTTTTTAGAAAGAATGCCTCGAAAAGGAGTGAGGGGCTTTGGTCTTTACAAAAATTCTAGACTTGTTTGTAGTCCATTTTATGCAGATCGTTATACTAAATTAGCAGATTCTCAATTGCATAATCGAATTTCCAAAGAGCAGAGGCAGTTAACTAATGCCATATTCAAGGTACCTGAATATGTATCATCAAATTAGACAGGTTTCTCAATACATTCTTTGGTGCTATTTGTAAAAAGCACCAAATAGTTAAATAGTTAAATACTATTTTCTGGATGCTCATGTTGAGAATGAAGGCATCTACAACTTATAGTGTCCTCTGTTCTCCTATATCCAGTTTCCAATACCCTGACACAATGCCAGTCCTATTCTGTCACCTGAATGTCAAAATATATTGGAACCAATGATGCAATGAAAGGATGATAGAGGTTAAGGAAGCACCTAGTTATTTCTGTGAATGAATTATGCCGTGACTAAGCATTTACAGTTGTCAGCATGAAGGCGGATTATCAATGAGGCAAGGTGTAGATCCTACCTTAGTTCCCTCTCTGAAACTTGGGCAAGTGTCACGGCAACCTTTCTCACTATTAAAACTGGCATTTGTTCAGTAATAGCACTTCCTACTGACTCTCCACAGAATTAGAGGGCTTGCATCATCTTTCTCTTTATTACAAAATTAGGTTTATCTATTAACTTGCTGTGTCAGAAGAGAAGGGGTCAGGATTTCAGAAGACAATGATTTTCTATCTCTACATGCACATGTCCCAGGCCTCTACTTTACCCCCTTGCCTTTGAACACAGTGAAACAGTTCTGTAAGTGAGATTCTGGGAGTTCTGACCTGAGGAGCCAAGGGTCCTGAAATCATACCATGCTGCTAAATGGGCAGAAACAGAAATAAAGTTAGAGGAAATGATCAGCAGGAAAAAGAAAGGTAGTTTCCTTTTAGTGTCTAGAAGGGGTGAGACTTTGTCTGGGTCAACTCATCAGTGGCTTGTCTGATTCACGCCTAGGAGTAGAGAGGAAGTTTCAAAGGTTTAGGTTACAAATGTACTGTAAATAGAATGTGTGAGAACTCCCAAGCCCCTTAGTAGGGCAAAAAGGCTGGGTGTATGGAGAAGGGGAGAGATGTTCTCAAAGTTAATTGACCCCTCTAAGCCCTGAAAAGGGATAAAATCACACTGGAGCCTCTTGTTTTAGAGGGTGGTGACAGGGAGAGCCACATAGCTGACTTCCTCAGAGGTCTTGGATAATGTGACCTTTGGTTGATGTCTCCTTACACAAAACTTCCAGCTCAAGGCACTGGAGTGTATTTCTAGGAACTGGGAGTGCTCTTGCCTCTCCTTCTCAAAGAAGGCAGTTCTGGGCTAAAAGTGGGAAAGAAAACCAATCCTATATTCTCATCATGTTTTTTCATAGAATGAGTGTTAAATTTACTCAAGTGTTTTAGCAAACATTCTAAGATACTGGAGCTTATAATAGATTTTTCATAGGAATACTTAAGCAGACTCAAAAATATCCTTTCCTTCTACGTATGAGTCAGTATGGAAGGCTAAAGAGCTGGATATCATTATAAACTACAGTTAATTGTTAATACTCTATTTCAAAAAGTGGTCAAAGGAGTTGGTTTAATGCTGGCCTGAGCCGAAGTAAGCAGAGAGGTCAAACTGAGGACAGGAGTGTACTAAAATTGCTAGCTAGTCGAGGAAACCTATCTAGGCACATATCACTGCCTAGATTTTAGGAGCAGACTGTGGGAATTCAGGGCTTCTTGTAGCAGCTAGACTTTTAACATTCTTCAAACTCTATCCAAGATGTGTGGGCTATACATCTCATATAAAGCGATTCCATCAGTGAACTTACAATAATATCAAAGGTGAGCAGCCTGGGCCAACAGTGGTTGCAGGTAGCAGGAAGGAGACTCAGCAAATGGGAGAAATGGGAGCAACAGAGAGAAATGTGAAATTTCTGTCTTCATTCATAATAACTTCTAATTCATAAGCAGGGCAAGTAGTCTAACTAGCTCATTATTCATACATATATGAATATGAATATAATATTCTTTTGTATCATCTCTTTAGCCTTTTTATCTAAGGCATCTATTAGTGGGTTTCTAGAAGTGGCTAAGGGTCACCCAATAAACTTAAAAGATCACTTTAAATTAATTCTCCTCGGAAAAACTCATAGACTTCTTGATTTAGGTACTGGAGATGGAGAAGTCACCAATGTCACGAGCTCCTATTTTGGAGAAACATTTGTCATCAAGCTTTCTGACACAATAATGGGGCAGCATCAGAAGAAGAAACACTTGACAGGAATTGGAGAAGGGAAAAGGCATGATCAAAATAAATTGCTTGAAAATTTTTTTCTGAATAAAAAAGGCAGTATATAGGGTTCTAACATGATGTCATCAGCTGAACTGCTCAGATCATTTTTAATTTTTCTCAAAGGATGTAGACAAAGGTATTTCTTGTCCTGTTTTTTGCTCTTTCATCCCCAGGAGAAGAAGTAGATGCTGAATGGGAGAAGCTGTCAGCAGTCTTGGTAGTGAGACAGACTTGGGGAGAGCCAGTGAGATGAGCAGGCTGTCAGAGTGCTCAGAAAAGCTGCCCTTGTCATCAAAGCTCTCACCAGGATGACCAGGTCTGCACGAAGGTGACATGTAAAGTGACCACCATGGCTTGGATGCTGTGCTCTTTGTTCTCAGACCGGTATATATAGAGGATGAAGTCTTCAGAGCATCCCATTATCATCTATCATCTGCATTCAATGTTGTGACAGGGGCACTTCTGGGAATTGCCATTTTCAATAACATGTAAGGAATTTACAAAACTAAACCATTAAATATGTCCTAGTAGTGTGTAAAAGGGATGTTTAAAGAGAAAAAAAATCTTATGGATTATCATCAACTGTTTATCTAGTCATACTCCAGATGCAGATCATTCTCCAATTATTGATGGAAGGCACATTTTATACCTCCTTCCTGAGGGGCTCATTTGCAGACATAGTCATAACTTCACGGAATCGAACAGACTGCTTTTTAGTAAATCAGAAGAAGCAATAAATCTGTCCTTTAACTTCAAAATCTGGTTCTAAGGTAGAGCCAGCAATACTCCTACATTTGGAAACCCTTGCTATTACTGTTCAAGAAAATATTCTTAATCATGCTAATAAACTTCTTTTTGAGATGAGTTTGTGTGCATCACAGCTGTGCACGATCCCAAGGAGGTCAGGAAAGGTCATTGGCTCCACTGAAACTGGCATTATAGGTGGTTGTGAGTGGCCCGATGTGAGTGCTCGGAACTGAACCTGGGTCCTCTGTACAAGCAATATAGGCTTTAGTCACCAGGCCATCTCTCTATCTCTAGAAAATGCTTTTATCAGAGAATAAGAATACCTTGTCCTAAATTCTGCAAGTTGAAGTTGAAGCAATGTCTAAAGTTGTCATAGAAAAGCCTATTTCAGAGCTACAGTTAAGAGTCACTTCAATACTTCCATGGAAAGAAAGCAAAGTAGATATTGTGCTCTGCTGAATGTCTGTACTCAGTTATACATCTGTGCAAGCTACAGCAATGTGACTTTGGACTGGAGAAATAACCCGCAGTGGATGGCTTAAGCAGACACATAAAGAGGAGGCAAAGAGTAGAGGGATTGGAAATATTTCTCGATGTGTGAGGCTAAAACAAATGATTGCCAACACTAAAGCTTACTTTTAACTTTACATCAGTCCTGTACACACGGTGGTGGGGGCAGGTGGAGGGAGGGAGGGAAGAAGGGAGGGAGGGAGGGAGGGAGAGAGAGAGAGAGAGAGAGAGAGAGAGAGAGAGAGAGAGAGAGAGAGAGAGAGAGAGAGAAGCACTGTCTCTGAAATGTGGAAGACAAACTATACATGCATTTCCCCTGTCTGTATGTGTGTGCACAGCTTATGTGCCTGGTGCTCCTGGAGGAATCGGATCCCGTGGGACTAGTGCTATAGAGTATGATCCATCACATGCATGCTGGAATTGCACTCAGGTCCTCTGGAAGAGTAGCCAGTACTGCTATGAGAGTAGAAATAAATGCTACAAACTGAGAGAATATTTAAGATAAGTGGCAGCAAATGAATTCCTCAATAAGAAAAGAGAAATGGGCTGGAGGGATAATTCAAGGCTTAAGGATATTGGCTGCTCTTGCAGGGGATCTGGATTCAGTTCCCAACACCCATATGGTGGCTCACAATGGTCTGTAACTCCAGTTCTAGTGGATCCAGTGCCCTCTTCAGGTCTCCACAGTTACAAATGTAGTGCCCTCACACACATGCAGGCAAAAGTCATATGCATAAAATAAAAACAGAAATCTTTTAAAAATGATAAACAACCCAAACATCTGAGTGAAAAATGGGAATCTAGTTTCTCAGAGAGGACGTACAGCAGATCTAGTCCACAGGAACATGCTGAACCTCACCAGTAAGCAGAAAAACAAAAATCTGAAGACCTAGAGAAGCATCATTTATACCGTGTCGTCCCATCCCATTAGTGTCTATAAAGTAAGACATTTTATTTGACAAAATTTAAAATATAATAGTCAGTACCAAATATGGACAAAGGGCTCTTACCACGGCTCCTGGGTGCATAGATAATATACACTTAGCAAAATTTTACTGTGCAATTGAAACTGTGTGTATCTATGTCTCTGTTCGCCCTTCTCACAAGGACACGTTGCAGGGACACTCCTGCTAATGGAAGGGAACACAGACAAGGTGTTTGTGTCAGTGCTGTGTGTGACAGTGAAGCTTATCAACAGAATGAACATGGAGTATATTCATAGTATATTCATACCAGACAATACTATGTCTAGGACTCCTTGAAAACCACCTGTGTTATTCATTACCTATTGTTGCCATATATTGATATTATTTAGATTTATGTATATTTACTGATTGTTGATTATTTTATTTTCCACTCATTATAAATGATTAAGATGCAAAATATAAAAGTTTTACACACACACACACACACACACACACACACACACACACACACACACATATATATTGTGTTTGCTTTGTACTAAGAATATCTGAAACCTATCCCTAAAACAAGTTTTATATAATACAACATTATTAACCATTATATTTATCATATTATTCATTAGCTCTGGCAAACTCATACCATAAAACTGGAATTTTTTATGTTTTGACTCGTCTCATCCCTTCCTGACTCTATAAAACCACCATTCTATTCTGTTTCTTTCTTCTTGGCTTTTAGTATTTTAGCAAACGGGTACCAGTAAGTACATACAATATTTTTTCTGCATCTGACATAAATTCTTTTTTAAGATTTACTTATTTTATATATGTGAGTACACTGTTGATGTCTTTAGACACACCAGAAGAGGGCTTTGGATCCCATCACAGATGGCTGTTAACCATCATGTGGTTACTGGGAATTGAACTCAGGACCTCTGGAAGACCAGTCAGTGTTCTTAACTGCTGAGCCATCTCTCTAGTCCTGATATATATTCTTTTTAAAAAATTTTTTATTGGATATTTTTTATTTACATTTCAAATATTATCCCTTTTCCCGGTTTCTGTCCATAGTCTTTTTCTATGAGGGTGTTCTCCCACCCAACGACCCACCCCTTCCTGCCTCCCTACCCTGACATTTCCCTACACTGTGGGGGGTCCAGCCTCGACAGGACCAATGTTCATTAAGTTCATTCATGTTGTAATAGGTAAGTTCTCATTGTAAAGTCTTTGTATGCATATGCATATACATTTATGTAAAACTGTGACACAATGTGAGCACTTCTGCCACATTTTCTTTGCTAATTCCTCTTTTTCCTCATCTGTGGATGGCCTTCCCTTGTGTTCACACTTTTGCTATTGTGGATAATACAGCAATAAACATGGGAAGTGCAGGTATCTGTACAAAGTACTGACTTCAGCTTTGTGTAGCTGAAAGAGCAGAAGGATAGCTGTATCACAGTGATTGTGTTTAGTCACTGGCTGACTGCTGTATTGGTTTTTTAATGGCTGGTACCAGTTTGCTTTTCTGCCACCAGTGGGCCAGGGTCTCTTTTCTCCACATCCTCACCAGTGCTTACTTTATCTTGACTCTTTGAGCGTAATGAGACTTGTGTGAGGTTTTATCTCTGTCACTGTGCTCTTATCTCCCTCCAGATGATCATGGTGGACTCTCTCATGATGCTCATTTCAATGACTCTGAAAACATTTCCATTGAGGAAGCTTCCTATTTCAAAATTAGCTGCTTGGTTTTCCTTCCTTCTTTCTCTCTTTCTCTCTTTCTTTCTTTCTTCCTTCCTTTCTTTCTTCCTTTCCTTCCTTCCTTCTTTCCTTTGTTTCTTTGTTTCTTTCCTTCCTTCCTTCCTTCCTTCCTTCCTTCGTTCCTTCCTTCGTTCCTTCCTTCATTCCTTCCTTCTTTCCTTTGTTTCTTTCCTTCCTTCCTTCCTTCCTTCCTTCCTTCCTTGCTTGCTTAAGACTTGTGTAAGTTCCTCAACAACTATAGATATTTAGCCATTTTTTGTGTATATGGTTTGCTAATAGTTTCTTTTAGTTCACAGGCTACATTTTTGTTCCTTTTGCTAATCCAATTTTTCTGCTTTTGTTTGTTTTCTGAGTGAATGTTGAGGTATGTCCCTTCTAAATCAGAATCCTTGCTAAGACACAGTAAAGGACTCTCCCTTCTGTGCTTTCTTCCAATAATAGACTTCATTGTTTTTAAGTTTTTAGCACCTTTGAGTTGACTTTTGAGTGTGCCATAAGATGGAGGTTGGCTAACTTTTGTGTACAGTCTCAGCTTACTTCTCTTGGGACTGGCTCTTCATAGGCTTTGCTCTCTATAGGAGACACAAATCCATGGCTCCTTTTAACTCACTTATTGGCTCTACTTTTCATTGTCCTAGAATGTTCTTTTGGTGCTAAGGACTTTCACTATTAATGGATAAGTACACTAGAAATACAAGGTAAACTATTAATGTTCTTGGAGAAAAACCTTTGAGGAGATGGTTTAGACTTCGCCTCTGTCAGTCCTTGGTCCCTACTCTCATGGAGAGTCCTCTAATTCTGTGCTCTCTGAGGATGGTTGTGTGAGATTGGCACTCATCGGAGCTTTCTGACAAGCATCTTCTCTACTTTGCTGTTTCATTTGCTACTTTCTTTTGTTTCCGGTTCCCTGAAAATACACTTTCCAAGGAAGAACTTGGCCCTATCACAGAGACATTTATGGATGACAGATGAATAAATATTAAAATGTTTTATATAGTCTTGGTGAAAGCTTTCCAAATAAGAAGACCTACATAATGACTCTAGCAGGAACTTGAACTGTTCCTGTAAAGCCAGAAAGGAAGAACAATATTCACTATAAAGAGTTCAGATGATATTTTGGGACTTTACTTTTTAAATTATATCATGCTACTTTTTTATATTGACAGTTAAGGCTGTATTTGTCATGTACAACATAGTATTTTGTAAGTATATGTTGTGAAATGACTAAATATTGGTAAATAAATTGCATATATTATATAGTTATCATTTATACCTATCTATAGCATTCTTCAGGACTCTGATATCTTGTGAACTGTAGTCACATTATATATTATGAATCCCAAATACATTCTTCTTATCTAACTGGACATTTATGTCCTTTCCTTGAACAATATCCCTCTATACTTTGATCTTTCCAAATGTCCTAGCCTCTGGTAACTGTCACTTTCAGTCTACCTCTGAGTTCTACACAGACCACTGAGCATACACAATTCAGTGCCTGGCTTGTTTCACTTTACATATTGGTCTCCAGATTTATTCATGTAGTTGCAAATGTCATGATTTCCCTTTTTGTACTGATGACTAGTACTCTGATATGTAAGTCTGTTCATCTGTTGTTGAAAGTATAGGTTGTTTTCATTTCTTAACTACAAGAGATAGTACTGACTGTGTTATTTCAATTTCTTTCTATAGCATTTATTCTGTATACATTGGAGAAAGTTTTGGAAATTCTATTTTTTTTTAAAGATTTGAAGCCAGAGAAGGTAGTGGGCCATGAACAGTAAAGCTATGGTATATAATTACTAAAAAACCAAGTACATTAAGAATAATCCCCTGAAGGTCCACAATATGGTGACCTAAGTCTCAACCTTCCAGAAAACTAAAGTTATGCTGAATCACCAAAGTTTGGTGAATCACCTAGATAGCTTGAACATCTTAGATGCTACCCTGAACCAAAAAAACCCAAAAAAACAAAACAAAAAACCCCCCAAAATCACAATCTTCAAAATTTGAGTCCAGCATTTCCTTTCCCACCACTGAAAATCATTACATGAACACCTTTAGCATAGGAGAGGGGGAATGGCAGGCCCAGGTCTTATGGGAACTGGAGTTAAAAACCACAGGGAGTAGGTGAGAATAACATTAGCAAAAGCTGAAAATTATTGCATTCCCTTCCAAACAAAAGAAAATGAGAGGCGTTGGGATAGATCCAGAAGCACTTTGAAGTAGGAAGAGACAGGTCAAATGACTTCAGCTTTCTCATCAGGTAGGAGGGGTGATAGTGTAAAGGCGGTAGTCATCAAAGTGGTTCTGGGAATCAGCCTTCAGAAGTGCGTTTCTGGAGCAGATGACACACTAAATGCTTTAGCACTTTGAAGCATATCCTGCAATCATTGTTCCGATTTTATAGATGAAGAAACTGTAAAGTTACTCATTGAACAATTTGCTTGGGTCATATAGTGAGCAACACAGTTGTTCTGCAAGGAGTCAAGTTCTGCCATTAGCTGATCTGTAGTCTTAGGGTGGGAGGGGACATTGAACATAATTGGGCTAGGGCAGTGGTTCTCAACCTTTCTAATGCTGCAACACTTTAATGGCAGTTCCTCATGTTGTGGTGATCTCCAGCCATAAAATTATTTTCATTGCTACTTCATAACTGTAATTTTGCTACTGTTAGAAATTATAATATAAACATCTGTTTTTTTGGTAGTCTTAGATGACCCCTGTAAAAGTGTTGTTTGACCCTAACAGGGTCACAACCCATAAGAACCTCCGAGCTAGGCACTATCAGGGACTCACAGGCAATATGAAGATGGGGTAGCTTATTGGGTCTAGATAGGGCACTAGTTCATGCACGGTTCATGGACAACCTCTACTTTGTGGGGCTCTCTAGTAACAACTGTCAGCTCGAGATTGAGAGTACATTTTCTCAGGTAAACTCACAGAGTAAATGTTATCTAGCTAGAAGGTCAGAGTACATTTCCCTTTCGTGAACAAGAAGACTATTAAGGATTCTAGAGATGACTAGAACGTGGTAGGTTCATGTGGAATACACGGATGAACTCCAGCAGGGAGAAGAAAGAGAAATGACAAGGAAAAGGAAAGAAAAGAAAAGAAAGAAAGAAAAAAAGGAAAGTTCAAAAATTTCAAATCTTCAGAAATAAAACTGCATTGTAAATCTAGAGAAGTTTTAGAGTGATGAGGGGGAGAGTGTTACTTGGGTTTTAAAGAACGTTTCCATTGTGCTAAACTAATGACCACCTTTACATAAAGCCACAATCTAAGAACTCATTTAGCACCAAGATTTTGTTGTAGGTGCTTAAGACAGCACTATAAATTGTTCTTTGAGGAATTCAAAACATTACTACTCTTTTAAAAGAATACTAGCAGTCCTAAGATAGACTCTTCCATGCTCAGGGTAGGCCTGAAGGACATTGTCAGGGTCAACTTGAAGGATGTGGCCATCAGGGTGGAGCTGAAGGATGTGACCATCAGGGTGCCTGAATGGTGTGACCGCCAGTTCTGAGATTAGTTCAGACAACAGATGATATAAATGGCCCAGAAACATCTGCTCCTTTAAACGGAAAATTCAGCTTTTGAGTTAAAAATAATAAAATATAACACACTAGTTCCACTCTTCTTGTTTCAGCGAGGCTATTATTGGACTAAATGGACACAAGAGAGGACTGGCCACAGTCCTCTTTCCCATATCAAACGCATTTAGAAATATTACTTAGCAGTCTGTCTTTGGTTTCTAGCCACAAATGAGCGCATTGCCTGTTACCCATGGAACTCCTGAGAAGTGAGACTAATTAAGATCACTGTGAGCTCGTAGTGGAGGATCCCACAAAGCTAAGTGGCAGCTAATGTTTACCAACTTGGTTACTAGCAGCGAAGAGTTTTGATCTGAGAGTCTGATGCGTTAATCATGAGGCCAGTCCGTTTTGTGGTTCAGCTTCACTGAGTGCGAATTGTTTATAAATGCAGTAGGGCAAACGTCAAAACAGATACACCAGCCCAACACAAGCTATTTTCTGCGTGAAGTTAAAGCCCTTCTGACAAGGAAACATTTTATGAATTTCGAGGTCCTGACTTCTTGCCACAAAATTCCTTTTCTTTTAGCTTCCCTTAATTCTTCTGGAGGCAATTAGGGAAAGCGTGGCTGAAGGTGGATACATAAAGAAAGCCACATGGGAATGAACTAAAATGGATCTGTGAAGGCAATGCAGAAAGAAAGATGCCTTCCTTAGAACCCATTACTGTAAATGGGGAGATACCTATATGCAAATGTCAAGTGCAAAGCCAAGCTTAGAGGCAGCCTTGCCGTCCCTAGCTTCTTCACATTCTGCTTCTGTTGCTATGCTTGGAAGTACAGACAAGGGCATTCTCAGTAAAAGATGGTGGTGTGTGCTCCAGTTCTAAGCTCCATAGCCATTTTCCATATGTGATTTTCCTTACTGTGGCTGTGCCGGCACCCTGGCCCACTCATTCTCACATTGCTATGTGCAGGTTGCCCAGGCCTATCGCCAAGAACAGGTCATTTTACCTCATCCATACCATTCCACCTGACTGGGGACTCCTGTTTTGTGAGGCTGGACTCAGGTGAACTGCTCTTTGCTTGTGAGCTGAGGCTCTGTGGTTGCTGAGGCTGTCCACTCTGAGAAGTTAAACCTTGAAATCTGGTTGGAAGATTTTCCTCCTTTCAAAAATCTGAGCAGTATTCATTCTAGTAAGGCTTTGAAAACCCAGTTCCCTTCCACAACTGCACAAGTGTCTGCTCTGTCCTTAAGCAAGGAAAGTGTGTGAGTGGTGAGTGACAACTCAGGAGTCTAAGGTTTCCCAGTGCGGCAGTGAGGTCAGTCTTTTTTTTTTTTTTTTTTTTGAATGCTTATGGCAAACACAGGTGCTAAAATATATGGAAACCTAGAGACTGTCCTAAAAATAAAACAAAACAAAACTTTGTTTTTGACACGAATTATTTGACAGTGGCATAAAACTTGCAAACATGATCATGGCAGTAAAGCTGATAGGATCAGAATTTCCAGGGATGCTTAGCAAGCAAACAGAACTGATGTTTGCAGACCTTGACCCCAAAACATCAGGCCATGTAGGCTCAAACTAGCTTCCAACTACAATGGGTCCCTAGTGTGATCAGCGGTACAAGCATAAGGGGCCACATGGCAGCAATCGTTTCTTATTTTTAAAGCAAACATATAATCTTGTAAATAGTTTTAGACTCATCGCTTTGCTGGTTCATTGACCATAAGTACCTTCAATTTACACAGCCTTGATAGGAGAGCATTTTGCAGATATATTAGTATGACATTAAACAAGTCTGCCTCAAAACTTTCAAATTCCACTGTCCAGACATGAACACAAAGACGGGTAGTTGTAATTAATGTGTCTGCCGCTGGGCAGCCATCTCCTGAGTACAAATGACGCTATGTTCTCTGTTAATGGAGTTCCGAGGAGGCAAAAGGCCTTCCGGATAATTTCATGGAACAAGAATGTCCCCAGTAGTGTAGGATTATCAAGAAGGGGAGTATCTTCAAATGCAAATTTCCTGACATTTCCAGCTACTAGAATAATTACCCTACCGTGGTGGACTAATAATAACTTAGTTAAAGGTTTCATTTAAAGCGATCAAATGTAATGTGCGAGGCATGAACTAAGATAAACACCATTTCCAGTCGAGGACTTGCCAAGGGAAGCTTTTCTCTCCCCTTCCTCCCACACACTGAATGTCACAGGCAATGAATTGAAATTACTTCTGTGAAGTGGAGAGGTGAGTGCACAATGTGGGCCTTGCATACTTCACATGAACCCTCACTCCCTCCCACCTTCCTGCTGCTTATGCCTTGCCAGGAGCCTGGAGCCTTCCCAGAAGGCCTCAGTGGGCCTGTAGACACTTGATGCCCCAGGGAGGGAGGATACCTGGGGCAGGGGTGGGGTGAGGGACTATCCTGTCAGAGGCAAAGGGGATGGGGGGAAGAACTCTATGAGAGAGAACCAGGAGGGGGACAATATTTGCAATAATAATAATAATAATAATAATAATAATAATAATAATAATAATGAAGTAACTAGTCTTTGAAACTTTGAGTTTTTTTTGTGCTAAAATTTCAGTTAATGAACAGTTTGAAATCCAAACCCCCCCCCCTCTCTCTTTCTCTCTCTTCCGTTTTAAATTCCTATGGAAAAGCTCCATGCAAATCTTCAAAGGAATCCTTTGGAACTATGAGCAGACTTCTGAGTTTATTTTGTGTCTACTCCGTGTTTGGCTGCACAGTGAACACACTGGAGTTAAATCAAAAAGAGTTGCCCAAGGGCATAGAAAAATCTTTAAAGGAAATTTGTTAATAGGGACTGGATGCTATAGACTGTTCACATTTCGTTGACCCAACATTATTTAGTGAATTTATGCTGTCTTGAACGAGTGACATACACTCAGATGTACTGCAGTTCTTGTGTGTAATAAAACAATCAGAAAAACTTAGTTCACCTTCGTTGGGTATTCAGGAAATCAAACTTTGACACATCTCTTGAAACATGATGCCGACATTTAAACAAGGCTGGCCAAACCTAGATAGCAATATAGAACTTCGTATGACTTGACACAGCTGCCCGAAGCCCGGTATAAAACTGCTTGTAGCAGAAGAACAGATCTGTAAAAGCTACACCAAGAAAAAGACTGAGAAAATAAATAAAGGTGAGCATGGAGGGTGTGTTTTGATGGCCATAATAGGGATAATTATAAATATCCATTTATTTCGTGAGTGATTATCAGTCAGAAATAGCTTCTGGATCAGGAATGGGGGTTGTCCTTAGGATACAAACCACTCTTAAGGACAACGCCTGCCTGGCAGTAGGTGACCGACACGGAACAAGCTCAGTGGCATCTTTAGAGGGTCTGTGTCTCGCAGTGCTGGCCCGGGCATTTGTTTGTATTTATTTACCTTCTAGTTCCTTTGCACGTCCATTCTGACTTTGTGTTCATGGGATTCCCGGTTGTGTGAGTGTGCCTGTCTCTTGTGTGTTTCTCATGTTTTTTCTGAGGCTCCTTGGTTCCTGTTTGCTTTGTCCTGTTCTGTTTTGCTTTATTTTGCTTTTGTTTTTATCTTATTTTATCTTATTATTAGTCGTTAGATGCCTGTTTAGTTTTCTAGTCAGAGACAGAAAGGTGTTGGTTTTTCTGGGAAAGGAGGTAGGGAGGAACACGGGGGAGTTGTGGGATGGGAAACCATAATTTGAACTGTATGATTTTTTTCTCTATTCATACAAAATCTATTATTTTAATAAAAGAAAAATAGAAAAAATTTCATCGTTTTTAAAATTGCTAGGTCGTCTTCACGAACAGAGCTTGAATTTAGTGTAACATCCAGATGCTGATCTCCTTGTATCAAATGGAGCCCTTCCTTTTTCTTCTCCAGCGAGCCCTAGGTAAATATCCTCATGGGAGTTGAGGAGTCGTGAATTGGAAACCAGATTGGCTGAAGACATGGCCTCCAGTCAAGATATACTTACTGAAAGGTATGAAATCCTGTGGAATAGAAAGTCCAAAGCTAGACGTATGCTTTTTGAAATCTCTCATGTAATGAGAGCCTGCTGTTCCACAGAAGGAGGCCTAGAGCAAATGTGGGTTTGAGGTGCATTTATCTCACCTGACTTACTATATAATCATACTTTTTATAATTATGTGTAACGTCTGATACATTGTGAAATAAGAAACATAGTTCAATTAATAAATGTTGTCAATTAAATAAACAAGACCAGAGCTGGTGTGTGCCTGGCCAGAATTATCAAACAGATAAATCAGTGTGTTTTCACTAGATAAAGTTTGGACTCTCTTGGAACAGTACTGCTTGCTTCTAATTACAACTTCCAAAATACATTTAAATATTTATACATAACTGATACTGCAAGAAAAGCCAAATAACCCTCTTTATTTTTGGCTGAAGTAGTCAAACAGGAAGGAAACTTGGATGCAAATTTTGCCTAGTTTTTTTTTAATCTCCATGTTTAAAGTCGCATATTTATCAATGACATATAGGATTACAGATACGTCTTACAGATGTAATTATTTGTGCCTTCATCCTGGAGACACCTCAAAACCAGATTTCAATGAAAAGGTTTACCATACCAACATTTTAATGTTATCCTTAAAGACAATGAATAGATTAATGAATAAATAAATAAATATCTAACATTACTGATTTCTAGCAACTTTTAAAGATGGAGTATTTGTGATTATACTTATCCTTAAGACAGAGTCAAACTTTCTCCAGTGGGTTTTGTAAAAGGAGAAAGTGTTATTTTCCCAAATAAACCCGTTTGTAGCTTGCTTCAGTTTAGACTCACTTGAAGGATTGCTCTAAGGACTGACACAGCCTAGAACTTTCACTTACAACACTTTGAAACCAGCCATCACCTCGGCTGAGGGCTCTGTGCACCGAAGGTATACAGCACATGCTATTTTCCAGGGCAGGCGACTCTAGTTTAATTTTGTGCAGCCAAGAAATATATTTGGTCTCATCAAAATCCCCTTGAATATTAATTTCAACTTTAGATTCTATTTTCTGATATTGTTTTTGTTGAGTTGGTTCCATAGGCCTACTTACAATCAATACCAGTGACGAAAATTGTCATTAAATGTTTTATAACAAACACGATGCACCATCTCTCCCATTTTGTTAATATGAATTACATTTAAAACTACGTAATAGTTATTAGACTATCATTTCTGATAATCATTTATTCCATCACATTATCAATCATCAGGCATTTTTTCAATCTTGAAATTAGACAGTATGAGGTTTTTTTTTTATCATTCTATGACTTTGAACTTCTTATATAACGCCCTACAATTCATTCATTTACATTTTCTTTTGAGATAGGCTCTCCCTAAGTTACCCAGTCTGCTCTGGAAGTCTTGATTCTTCTGTCTCCATCTTTCTGAGGTGCTGGAATTACAGGCACCTAGTACTAAGCCTGGATTTAGAAAGGAAAATTTAAAGCTGAATGAACATGGAAATAACTTACCTTTGATTCCTTGAACTTGGAGAAAAATCCACAAAACCAAGATAGCATGTTTAATCTCCAAATTCATCCTGGCTCTGTGTACTGGTAATTCTGAAAAGTCTCAGAACAATACCAAGTCACACTTAAAGAAATAAAATGACTGAAATATGAAAAATAATTAGGCCTAGGTGCCGGCTGGCTGAGTACAGATGGCCTCCCTGGTTTACCCTACGAAGGCGCTAACTTGAATATCCTGAAGTAGGCCCTCTCTGGGATAATCTGCTTATCTTCCCCTCAGGAGTAATCTCTGTGGAGGGCCAGCTGGAGTAACCCTTATCTTATTAACCTCTGGAGGAACATTTGTCAGTCTGCTCCAGGACCCAGAAAGCCAGTGTTTTCAGACACACTCCCTTCTCACTTACAGGTTACACAGAGAGTTGGCACAAGTCCTTTCACAGGCAGGAGGCTGACAGCTGAAGTTTTCTTTTTTCTTTTTTTTTTTTCGGAGCTGGGGACGACAGCTGAAGTTTTAAAAGGACCTGTCGTAGGAACATCCACGTAGGGCTTCATTGCTATTCCTGGAGTGTAAGGAATACATTGTTCTCCACGGGTAGCAGAGCTATCTGTCTCTGTTCCCTCCTATATCTGCTTTCTAGAAGATTTTTCGATCTGGTGTTACATACAGGTGATTTTTTCATTTAATTTTTGAATCTGTTATGCCCTGTGTTGAAGGAATCAACATATTCCTGTAAGGTCTGTTGAGGCGTGGCCACCTGCCTTATACTGATTCTATTCAAAGACCTACTTTAAGAAGTATTTATCTTTAAGTACACGTGTGTGCAGGTTGTGTGTGCAGATAGCTGCAAGTGCTTGTGGGATTTAGAAGAGAACATCAGATTCTTGGAACCGGATGGGTGCTAGTTGTAATGGGTGGCTGCCTGATATGGGTGCTGGGAACAGAACTTGTGACCTCTGGAAGAGGGGCAAGCACTCTTAACCATTGAGTCATCTCTGTAGTCCAGAAAACAGTCTTTCAACTAATTCTTCTAGCGTGGTCCTTCATGCTTCTTTCTCACCCCCCCACCCTCACCCCCTCCCCCACCCCCACCCCCATCCCCACCTCCGCCCTGCCCCCAGGTTCGAGCTCAGGGCCTCTATCATGGCAGACAAGCGCTCTTCTGCTGAACTTCAGCCCCAGCCCTCCTACTCGTACTTTGAAATAGTGTAATTCTGTAACGAACCTGTGGTTTTCACTCTAGGGTGTTATTAAGGAACAGATATTGAGAATCTGTCCCCTTCTGCACACAACCTTTCTGCTCGAGTAAGCACGCCTCATTAGCGTGTATTTTTAGTTTATTACACATTTAGTGTTATGTTATTGTGACTATATGTGGTCACATGGTGTGCACAGTTGAACCTTGAAGCTGCAGGGAGTGATATGTATGGTCTTTTATGTGAGACATGTCCGTGACTATTTATATTCCGAAGCACAGCGCTATAAGGTAAGCACTGCTATTAATCTGTTTACAGAGGTAGAGTTTGAGCTCAAAGAATCTGATCCAAGAGTTTATACTTGAACATGTTTTAAAGTGGTACATGGTAATTGTATGTGTTTATGGGATACAGGGCAGTATTTTAGCATTTGTTTACAGTATAATGATCATATAAGGGTAATTGATATATTAATCACCTCAGACATTTTATCATCTCTTTATGTTGGAAGGATTCAGAATCTTCTCCATTAGCTGTTTTGAAATTATATTCTTAATTACTGTCTGTCATAGTTACCCTACTGGAGTAGAGACATTGGCTTATTTATTCTCTAGCTTCCCAACCATCTCTCTTAGAAACCTCCCTCTGCTGTCTCTGTAACTAGACTACTAGCAGCTTTTAGGATCTTTTTTCTTCTGTAGGCAGGTGATAACACAATATTTGTTTTTCCGCCTGACCTATTTTACTAACTTAAGGTCTGTCAGGCGCATCCATGTTGCTTCAGATGATAGGATTTCATTCTTGTTTTAATATAAAGGGTGTATACCCTAACCTTTACCCACACTGTCAGGTAGTTCTCTCTCTGTCTCTGTCTCTGTCTCTCTGTCTCTCTGTCTCTGTCTCTGTCTCTCTCTGTCTCTCCCTGTATCTCTGTTGGTCTCTGTCTCTCTCTGTCTCTGTCTCTCTGTCTCTCTGTCTCTCTGTTGGTCTCTGTCTCTGTCTGTCTCTGTCTCTCTGTCTCTGTCTCTCTATCTCTCTCTGTGTCTCTGTCTCTGTCTCTCTCTCATATTTGTTAGCTGGAGAGTTATTTTAACAGTTAAGAGCACATCCTGCTTTTTCAGAGAACCCAGATTTGGAGCCCTGTACCGACGTTGGGTGGACAACTGTTTATGATTCCAGCATCACGGAATCGAATACCTCTGAGCTCTAAGGGCACCCACACTCTTACACAAGTGCAAGTGCATGTGCACACACATGCACACATTTAAAAACTAGTAATTTTTAAGTTATTTTTTTAATACACAAAAGAATAAATTGCCTTCTATGTACCCAAGATATGCAAATTTCCCCAGGACATAACCCAGTGCTGCAGATAGCTGTCCTTTAAAGGCCACGTGCTCTGAATTCTAACTTCTTATCATTGTGCATAGTTGTTCATATTGGGTCACTTCTGTACTTGTATTACTTTTTTTGTTGTTGTTGTTGTTAATGTAAACCCATCCTTCAGATGATGGTCCTTTAGAACTGGAAGCTCACAGAGGAAAAATTTAGGATTTTACGCATTAAATCATTCCCATCTGCCCTTGAATTCAAAGGTGTGAATTGACATACGGCTCTACGTTGGAGATAACATTCACTTAGAATGCTGAAGACATCTATTGTAGTAATTCTAACATGTTCTCACCGTTGCCCCCTTCTCCCGTTGTCTCCTGTGTCCCCATACTTAACAAAAATCCATTTCATATTCTTTTCTTGCAGGTATTAAGAAGTAATAGAGCATAGTGGGTGTTCAGTTCTCTTTAACTTCAAGTTATGTTGGTGCTTTTTAAAGAAACTATTATGCAGTTTGTGAAGAATGATGGAGATTGCAGCATTTCTGGAAAGGAGAAATAAGCAGGGATAGAAAGGAAGTTCACTGTACAATTCTCGTGTCTAGGAAAACAATGACACGGGGCATAACACAGTAGCAATGCACCTGTACACATGTCTCTAATGTGTACTCATGGGCTGGAGAGCTAGTGGGAGCTAACGAAACTTGTCTTCTATGCTTCTGTTTCCTATCCTTTTGTATTTTATCTATTTTTGGAAAACAGTAATACTTTTAAATTAGAAAATCAGTTTCCACAAAATGGGCTTTTTAATGAATCACATTACCTGTGGAGGAAAATATGGCGTAGGTTGGTTTTTCTGTAGATGTTTCTTAGGTCACACGTCATGGATATGAATACACAGATGGTTATTTCAAAATAAGAAGTGTTTAGAAATTTCTCTTGATTTCAGTGCTTGCAGGTTTTACCCCTATTTTAAAATTAAGAATTTAGTAACTGATGTTGACAGCTGCCACTTAGGAAGCAAACAGTGATAAGGACCCATAATCCTTGAAACAATGCTTTTGGGCTCATCAGTTCCTCCTCTAAATGCTGTCGATTTAATTATGGGTCACAGCAATTAATCCAGAAGTGCTTCTTCAAGATGGCAGACTGTCAACTGTAATTACATATTCTTAAAGAGGTAAGCTTTCTCCTTCCACTTTGGCAGGATTTCATGGGTGTATCTGAAATGTACAAGGTAAGGTGGAAAGGTCAAATGTGTTCCTTCATGAGCAATCAGTAGACACACGTGAGATATGATTACTGACATGAAGCCACAAAACATCAGAAAATAGTTATTTGTCAACCAAAATAGATATGGTTTTTGAGTTGCTGCGGACTAACAAAAGCACATTTAGGTTAACTATGTACATGGTACAATATTTTGCTAGTACCCTCATGAGTAAACTCCTCGTTTTATTTCCATGTTTCAAAATCGGAAACAGAGGACCAGCAGTGGTGAGTGGATTATTTGAACATGGAGCTAGTGAACATGAAGCAGAGGCTGTAACTGAGATCTGAGTCCAAAGCCCACATTCTCCTTGCTGTTCTTCAGTCTATTCTTGCTACAGAGAAAGCTTGTTGAGAAAACAAAGGATTCACACACTGGGCAAATGAGCAGCACAGAGCGAGATCGAAGCCATTCAGACTGCAGGATCACACCGGAAGTTCCCTGTTGGTGTTGGTCGTTCCTCCACATTGCATCGATCATAGGCAGGTAGCTATGTAAGAATCTGTGATCTTTCGGTCTCTGAAACGGTGCTATTTTCTCTTAAGCAGAAGGACAACTACTCCGACTAGCCTCAGTTCCTCTTTGTACACATTGTGGATGATTGCTTTGTGTTTCTGTTTCAGAAAGGTAAAAGGGGTTCTCGAAGTATTTCTATGCTCAGAAAAATGTGTGATTAATCAGGAGAGGAGAAGTGTTCCTAGAAGGAACTATTCCTCTGAGAGACAGGTCATCTGGGTCCTGAGATTACATGTGTCATCTGGAATGGACATGACCTGTGACAAATCCAAAGCCATTGATTGTACCTCTGGACTGAATTCCTACCGTCCTTACTAATACAACATTTACTCTGCCTAGCTCAGAGCGTTTCCTTTGCATTATTACTCAGGTCCCTGGAAGGGGAGAGACCTTATATGGAAAGAAATACACAGAGTCCACCCTGTTTGGAATGTCAGTAGGGGGCTTCCAGTTTCTGAGGGCCCCATCTGAATCCATCCATTCAAGCTATTAGCTGAAGAACTAAATAGGAAGGGATATTTCAAGTCTGAAGAGAGGAAGGGTCAAAGATAGACTCTGCCAAACTCTGACTGTAGTAAGGTAGTAGTATTGTGGTGCTGATGTGCTGACGATGTGAGTCCAGCATCTTCTTCTACCTTTACATTCTCAGAAAAGTCTTGTTTACCCTGGTGTGGGACTGCTTAATGATCCTTCTCTTTGTGGAGGCAAACAGGCCACCCTTCCTTACAAGACTGTGAACATTAAGGCTTTCCTTCATCTTGCTTCCCTTGTCAAGCCTTTGGTAAGACATATCATGACTTCAGTATAAACAGAGCTATTCTTTCTGGGTAAAACTGAACTGAACACTAGAAAGATGGACAAACAATTAAAAAAGGGGGGGGCTAAGGGGATCCATAAGATGCTATCAGGTTACCTATGATGCCTTCTATATGTGGTTCAAAGGCCATGATAAAAAGTGCATATTCTAAACCAGAGCACTTCATCAGTAACTTGAGTTTCATTGACATTAAAACTCAGGTGTAATGATGCAATGAATGGTCAGCATAGCAATGGGCTGAAGAGAGAAGGTAACTGCTTGGCTGCGTAGGACTCAGTAGTAGAACACTTGCATAGTAGCATGCATGGGGTCCTGATTTTGATCTCCTCCCTGCCCTACAAACCCTAAGCCCTCCTGCTCCCCACAAATGAGGAAACTCTTTTGGATTTGTGACAGAGAGGATTCATGTCCTTCAGAGACCATTTCAGTGGCATGGGATGATGGAATTGTTTACAGTAGATTGCAGAATAATTTGATAATAAAAAAGGGGTGCTAGATAAGTTTTTAAAAACCCCACAGTCTTGTGGTGAGCGAAGAGAGAGAGAGAGAGAGAGAGAGAGAGAGAGAGAGAGAGAGAGAGAGAGAGAGAGAGAGAATATTCTTGCTAAGCTCTATTTAGGGAAAAAACACATTTGTTGTGAGTTTGTGGGAGTACTAAAGGAAGGATGGGGAGACAAGAGAAAGGAGAAAGGAGAAGAAGGATGGAGGAGGAGACAGAAGAGGAGAAAGAAAGAATGAGAGGAGAGAGAAAAGAGAGAGACACAGAGAGTAAGAGAGACAGAGAATAACAGCACAAGATTTAAACTGCTTAGTCTAACCAGGAAGTTTTTGCTTGGTTTGTGTGTGACTTAGCACCGTAAGACTGGATGCTTACCCCAGTAGTATACAATCTAAAACTGACAATGCACACAGAGATAAGGAGCAACATTATCAATTCAGCATTTTTTAAATTGATGCTGATCAACAGATGTTAGCTATACATTTTGCCTTAGATTTTCATTGCTGTGAAGAGACACCATAGTCAAGGCTACTTTTATAAAGGCCATTTAATTGGGGCTGACTTACAGGTTCAGAGGTTCAGCCCATTATCATCATGCAGGGATGCATGACAGCATCCTGGCAGACATAGTGCTGGTGAAGGAGCTGAGAGCTCTACTTCTTGATCCAAAGGCAGGCAAAAGGAGACTATTGTGCTTTCAGAAGACAGCCAGGAGGGTCTCTTTCTCAAAGGGCCAAGCTTGAGCCTAGGAGACCTCAAGTCCATCTATTATACATTGACATTCTTCCTCCAACACCACCAACCCTATTATAACAAGGCCGTGCCTCCTAATAGTGCCACTTCCCATGAACACACACACACACACACACACACACACACACACACACACAAACATACTGTATACAATTTTATGTTTAAATGCCACGTGTAAAAGGAAACACTCATGTTTGACTTTCTAAGGATGACTTGCTTGCCTAACAAAGGGACCTCCAGTTGTATCTCTTTCCCCTCAAATATCATTATTTAACTGTTTTTTATGGCTGCATGAAACTTCATCATGAGTATGTACTACATTTTGGAAATTTATCTGCCTGTTAATGGAAATCTAGGCTGGTGCATTTCCTGGGTGTTTGGATCATGCACTTGTAAACATGGATATGCAGTAGTCTCTGTGTTGACTAAGAAAACTTTGAGAAGGTGCAGGTGGTTCAGTTGGGTCATAAGGTAGCTCTGTTCAATATCCACTTTAGTTTCCACAGCGACTGTACAAGTTCATCTTCCCACCGTGGATGTGGGCTTCTCTTTCTCCACATCCTCACACATTCACTCTCATTTGCTTTCTTCATAGCAGCTCCTCTAGGGTGAGATGGAATCCCAGAACAGGGTTCGTTTGTATTTTCTTGATGACTAAGCTTGTTGAACACCTTCCAAGGATTTATTGACTATTTGTATCCCTTCATTTGAGATCTTTCTATTCTGTTATTACCCCATATATTGATGGAATGAGTGGTGTTTTGATGTTTAATTTTTCAATACTTTATAAATCATCAATATTAATCCACTACCTGATGTGTTGCTGGTAAAGATAGCCTCCCACTCTCCAGAGTGTCTTTTCACTCAGGTTATTTTTGCTTTGGTATTTTTTGTTTAGTTGATTTTTGTTTGTTTTTTTTTTTTTTTATTAACTTGAGTATTTCTTATATACATTTCGAGTGTTATTCCCTTTCCCGGTTTCCGGGCAAACATCCCCCTCCCCCCTCCCCTTCCTTATGGGTGTTCCCCTCCCAACCCTCCCCCCATTGCCGCCCTCCCCCCATAGACTAGTTCACTGTGGGTTCAGTCTTAGCAGGACCCAGGGCTTCCCCTTCCACTGGTGCTCTTACTAGGATATTCATTGCTACCTATGGGGTCAGAGTCCAGGGTCAGTCCATGTATAGTCTTTAGGTAGTGGCTTAGTCCCTGGAAGCTCTGGTTGCTTGGCATTGTTGTACTTTTGGGGTCTCGAGCCCCTTCAAGCTCTTCCAGTTCTTTCTCTGATTCCTTCAATAGGGGACCTATTCTCAGTTCAGTGGTTTGCTGCTGGCATTCGCCTCTATATTTGCTGTATTCTGGCTGTGTCTCTCAGGAGCGATCTACATCCGGCTCCTGTCGGTCTGCACTTCTTTGCTTCATCCATCTTGTCTAATTGGGTGGCTGTATATGTATGGGCCACATGTGGGGCAGGCTCTGAATGGGTGTTCCTTCAGTCTCTGTTTTAATCTTTGCCTCTCCCTTCCCTGCCAAGGGTATTCTTTTTCCTCATTTAAAGAAGGAGTGAAGCATTCACATTTTGATCATCCGTCTTGAGTTTCGTTTGTTCTAGGGATCTAGGGTAATTCAAGCATTTGGGCTAATAGCCACTTATCAATGAGTGCATACCATGTATGTCTTTCTGTGATTGGGTTAGCTCACTCAGGATGATATTTTCCAGTTCCAACCATTTGCCTACGAATTTCATAAACTCGTTGTTTTTGATAGCTGAGTAATATTCCATTGTGTAGATGTACCACATTTTCTGTATCCATTCCTCTGTTGAAGGGCATCTGGGTTCTTTCCAGCTTCTGGCTATTATAAATAAGGCTGCGATGAACATAGTGGAGCACGTGTCTCTTTTATATGTTGAGGCATCTTTTGGGTATATGCCCAAGAGAGGTATAGCTGGATCCTCAGGCAGTTCAATGTCCAATTTTCTGAGGAACCTCCAGACTGATTTCCAGAATGGTTTTACCAGTCTGCAATCCCACCAACAATGGAGGAGTGTTCCTCTTTCTCCACATCCTCGCCAGCATCTGCTGTCACCTGAGTTTTTGATCTTAGCCAATCGCACTGGTGTGAGGTGAAATCTCAGGGTTGTTTTGATTTGCATTTCCCTTATGACTAAAGATGTTGAACATTTCTTTAGGTGTTTCTCAGCCATTCGGCATTCCTCAGCTGTGAATTCTTTGTTTAGCTCTGAACCCCATTTTTTAATAGGGTTATTTGTTTCCCTGCGGTCTAACTTCTTGAGTTCTTTGTATATTTTGGAAATAAGGCCTCTATCTGTTGTAGGATTGGTAAAGATCTTTTCCCAATCTGTTGGTTGCCGTTTTGTCCTAACCACAGTGTCCTTTGCCTTACAGAAGCTTTGCAGTTTTATGAGATCCCATTTGTCGATTCTTGATCTTAGAGCATAAGCCATTGGTGTTTTGTTCAGGAAATTTTTTCCAGTGCCCATGTGTTCCAGATGCTTCCCTAGTTTTTCTTCTATTAGTTTGAGTGTGTCTGGTTTGATGTGGAGGTCCTTGATCCACTTGGACTTAAGCTTTGTACAGGGTGATAAGGATGGATCGATCTGCATTCTTCTACATGTTGCCCTCCAGTTGAACCAGCACCATTTGCTGAAAATACTATCTTTTTTCCATTGGATGGTTTTGGCTCCTTTGTCAAAAATCAAGTGACCATAGGTGTGTGGGTTCATTTCTGGGTCTTCAATTCTATTCCATTGGTCTATCTGTCTGTCTCTGTACCAATACCATGCAGTTTTTATCACTATTGCTCTGTAATACTGCTTGAGTTCAGGGATAGTGATTCCCCCTGAAGTCCTTTTATTGTTGAGGATAGCTTTAGCTATCCTGGGTTTTTTGTTATTCCAGATGAATTTGCAAATTGTTCTGTCTAACTCTTTGAAGAATTGGATTGGTATTTTGATGGGGATTGCATTGAATCTGTAGATTGCTTTTGGTAAAATGGCCATTTTTACCATATTAATCCTGCCAATCCATGAGCATGGGAGATCTTTCCATCTTCTGAGGTCTTCTTCAATTTCTTTCCTCAGTGTCTTGAAGTTCTTATTGTACAGATCTTTTACTTGCTTGGTTAAAGTCACACCGAGGTACTTTATATTATTTGGGTCTATTATGAAGGGTGTCGTTTCCCTAATTTCTTTCTCGGCTTGTTTCTCTTTTGTATAGAGGAAGGCAACTGATTTATTTGAGTTAATTTTATACCCAGCCACTTTGCTGAAGTTGTTTATCAGCTTTAGTAGTTCTCTGGTGGAACTTTTGGGATCACTTAAATATACTATCATGTCATCTGCAAATAGTGATATTTTGACCTCTTCTTTTCCGATCTGTATCCCTTTGATCTCCTTTTGTTGTCTGATTGCTCTGGCTAGAACTTCAAGAACTATATTGAATAAGTAGGGAGAGAGTGGGCAGCCTTGTCTAGTCCCTGATTTTAGTGGGATTGCTTCAAGTTTCTCTCCATTTAGTTTAATGTTAGCAACTGGTTTGCTGTATATGGCTTTTACTATGTTTAGGTATGGGCCTTGAATTCCTATTCTTTCCAGGACTTTTATCATGAAGGGGTGTTGAATTTTGTCAAATGCTTTCTCAGCATCTAATGAAATGATCATGTGGTTCTGTTCTTTCAGTTTGTTTATATAATGGATCACGTTGATGGTTTTCCGTATATTAAACCATCCCTGCATGCCTGGGATGAAGCCTACTTGATCATGGTGGATGATTGTTTTGATGTGCTCTTGAATTCGGTTTGCCAGAATTTTATTGAGTATTTTTGCGTCGATATTCATAAGGGAAATTGGTCTGAAGTTCTCTTTCTTTGTTGTGTTTTTGTGTGGTTTAGGTATAAGAGTAATTGTGGCTTCGTAGAAGGAATTCGGTAGGGCTCCATCTGTTTCAATTTTGTGGAATAGTTTGGATAATATTGGTATGAGGTCTTCTCTGAAGGTTTGATAGAATTCTGCACTAAACCCGTCTGGACCTGGGCTCTTTTTGGTTGGGAGACCTTTAATGACTGCTTCTATTTCCTTAGGAGTTATGGGGTTGTTTAACTGGTTTATCTGTTCCTGATTTAACTTCGATACCTGGTATCTGTCTAGGAAATTGTCCATTTCCTGAAGATTTTCAAATTTTGTTGAATATAGGTTTTTATAGTAAGATCTGATGATTTTTTGAATTTCCTCCGAATCTGTAGTTATGTCTCCCTTTTCATTTCTGATTTTGTTAATTTGGACACACTCTCTGTGTCCTCTCGTTAGTCTGGCTAAGGGTTTATCTATCTTGTTGATTTTCTCAAAGAACCAACTTTTGGTTCTGTTGATTATTTCTATGGTCCTTTTTGTTTCTACTTGGTTGATTTCAGCTCTGAGTTTGATTATTTCCTGCCTTCTACTCCTCCTGGGTGTATTTGCTTCTTTTTGTTCTAGAGCTTTTAGGTGTGCTGTCAAGCTGCTGACATATGCTCTTTCCTGTTTCTTTCTGCAGGCACTCAGCGCTATGAGTTTTCCTCTTAGCACAGCTTTCATTGTGTCCCATAAGTTTGAGTATGTTGTATCTTCATTTTCATTAAATTCTAAAAAGTTTTTAATTTCTTTCTTTATTTCTTCCTTGACCAGGTTATCATTGAGTAGAGCATTGTTCAATTTCCACGTATATGTGGGCATTCTTCCCTTATTGTTATTGAAGACCAGTTTTAGGCCGTGGTGGTCCGATAGCACGCATGGGATTATTTCTATCTTTCTGTACCTGTTGAGGCCCGTTTTTTGACCAATTATATGGTCAATTTTGGAGAAAGTACCATGAGGAGCTGAGAAGAAGGTATATCCTTTTGCTTTAGGATAGAATGTTCTATAAATATCCGTTAAGTCCATTTGGCTCATGACTTCTCTTAGTCTGTCTACATCACTGTTTAATTTCTGTTTCCATGATCTGTCCATTGATGAGAGTGGGGTGTTGAAATCTCCCACTATTATTGTGTGAGGTGCAATGTGTGTTTTGAGCTTTAGTAAGGTTTCTTTTACATATGTAGGTGCCCTTGTATTTGGGGCATAGATATTTAGGATTGAGAGTTCATCTTGGTTGATTTTTCCTTTGATGAATATGAAGTGTCCTTCCTTATCTTTTTTGATGACTTTTAGTTGGAAATTGATTTTATTTGATATTAGAATGGCTACTCCAGCGTGCTTCTTCTGACCATTTGCTTGGAAAGTTGTTTTCCAGCCTTTCACTCTGAGGTAGTGTCTGTCTTTGTCTCTGAGGTGTGTTTCCTGTAGGCAGCAGAATGCAGGGTCCTCATTGCGTATCCAGTTTGTTAATCTATGTCTTTTTATTGGGGAGTTGAGGCCATTGATATTGAGAGATATTAAGGAATAGTGATTATTGCTTCCCGTCATATTCATATTTGATGTGAGGTTATGTTTGTGTGCTTTCATTCTCTTTGTTTTGTTGCCAAGACGATTAGTTTCTTGCTTCTTCTAGGGTATAGCTTGCCTCCTTATGTTGGGCTTTACCATTTATTATCCTTTGTAGTGCTGGATTTGTAGAAAGATATTGTGTAAATTTGGTTTTGTCATGGAATATCTTGGTTTCTCCATCAATGTTAATTGAGAGTTTTGCTGGATACAGTAATCTGGGCTGGCATTTGTGTTCTCTTAGGGTCTGTGTAACATCAGTCCAGGATCTTCTGGCCTTCATAGTTTCTGGCGAGAAGTCTGGTGTGATTCTGATAGGTCTCCCTTTATATGTTACTTGACCTTTTTCCCTTACTGCTTTTAATATTCTTTCTTTATTTTGTGCGTTTGGTGTTTTGACAATTATGTGACGGGAGGTGTTTCTTTTCTGGTCCAATCTATTTGGAGTTCTGTAGGCTTCCTGTATGTCTATGGGTATCTCTTTTTTTAGGTTAGGGAAGTTTTCTTCTATGATTTTGTTGAAGATATTTACTGGTCCTTTGAGCTGGGAGTCTTCACTCTCTTCTATACCTATTATCCTTAGGTTTGATCTTCTCATTGAGTCCTGGATTTCCTGTATGTTTTGGACCAGTAGCTTTTTCCGCTTTACATTATCTTTGACAGTTGAGTCAATGATTTCTATGGAATCTTCTGCTCCTGAGATTCTCTCTTCCATCTCTTGTATTCTGTTGGTGAAGCTTGTATCTACAGCTCCTTGTCTCTTCTTTTGGTTTTCTATATCCAGGGTTGTTTCCATGTGTTCTTTCTTGATTGCTTCTATTTCCATTTTTAATTCCTTCAACTGTTTGATTGTGTTTTCCTGGAATTCTTTCAGGGATTTTTGCGATTCCTCTCTGTAGGCTTTTACTTGTTTATTAATGTTTTCCTGTGCTTCCCTAAGTGTGTTCAGGTCTTTCCTGAAGTCCTCCAGCATCATGATCAAATATGATTTTGAAACTAGATCTTGCTTTTCTGGTGTGTTTGGATATTCCATGTTTGTTTTGGTGGGAGAATTGGGCTCCGATGATGGCATGTAGTCTTGGTTTCTGTTGCTTGGGTTCCTGCGCTTGCCTCTCGCCATCAGATTATCTCTAGTGTTACTTTGTTCTGCTATTTCTGACAGTGGCTAGACTGTCCTATAAGCCTGTGTGTCAGGAGTGCTGTAGACCTGTTTTCCTCTCTTTCAGTCAGTTATGGGGACAGAGTGTTCTGCTTTCGGGCGTGTAGTTTTTCCTCTCTACAGGTCTTCAGCTGTTCCTGTGGGCCTGTGTCTTGAGTTCACCAGGCAGCTTTCTTGCAGCAGAAAATTTGGTCTTACCTGTGGTCCCGAGGCTCAGGTTTGCTCGTGGGGTGCTGTCCAGGGGCTCTCTGCAGCGGCAGCAACCAGGAAGACCTGTGCCGCCCCTTCCGGGAGCTTCAGTGCACCAGGGTTCCAGATGGTCTTTGGCTTTTTCCTCTGGCGTCGGAGATGTGTGTGCAGGGAGCAGTCTCTTCTGGTTTCCCAGGCCTGTCTGCCTCTCTGAAGGTTTAGCTCTCCCTCCCACGGGATTTGGGTGCAGAGAACTGTTTATTCGGTCTGTTTCCTTCAGGTTCTGGCGGTGTCTCCGTCAGGGGTCCTGCCGCTCCTGGGCCCTCCCCCACGGGAGCCCAGAGGCCTTATACAGTTTCCTCTTGGGCCAGGGATGTGGGCAGGGGTGAGCAGTGTTGGTGGTCTCTTCCGCTCTGCAGCCTCAGGAGTGCCCACCTGACCAGGCGGTTGGGTCTCTCTCTCACCGGGTCTGGGAGCAGAGAGCTGCTGCGGGCCGGGATCCGCGGGTGTGGGACTTCCGGTAAACACAGAACGTGCCCGGTTCTAGAGAAATTCTGCTTCCGTGTGTCCCAAGCTCACCAGGCAGCTTTCTTGCAGCAGAAAATTTGGTCTTACCTGTGGTCCCGAGGCTCAAGTTCGCTCGTTGTTTTTTAATATTTTTGTTCTTCTTTGAGAAGGAGGAGAGAGAGGATCTTGGAAGAAATGGGTGGGAAAGAATCAAAGTATATTTTACGAAAAGTTATTTTTTAAATAAAATATTTTAAAAGGAAATCACTTCACTTCTTTACCTTGCCTCAATTTTTCAAAATTGGGTCATTTGTTTTCTTGAGTTTCTTGTCTGAGTTCTTTGTACAGTCTGGTATATATTAATACCATGTCAGATGTATGGCAGGTAAAGATTATCCCCCCTTCTCTGCATTTCTTTTCCACTCAATTGAATGTTTTCTAGCTAAAGAGAAGTGTTTTAGTTTTATGAGTTCCCAGTTGTGAATTGTTCATCTTAATTTCTGGGCATGTGGAGTTCTATTCAGAAAACTCTTTCTGAAACCTACATTATGTTGAGTACTGCCTATGCTTTCTTCTAGACGTTTTAGTGTTTTGGGTTTCACATGGAGGTTTTTGATCAACTTAGATCTAATTTTTTTGTGCAATGTGATAGATACAGGTCTAATTTCATTTTTCCTGTTCTGTTCTTTTATGTAAACACTCACAACATACTATGCACTTTCCTCTTCAAACAGCCTTAGCTGCAGCACAGATATTCTGATAAATTATGCTTTATTTATATATGATTCTAGGAACTTAAAAAATGTACCCTTTGGTATCCATATATTTATGTAGTTTCAGTAAGACTTTTTTCTTTGAGGCAACAGAAGGTAGGATCTGGTTTTTATTCTATTCACACAGTCTCTGCCTCTATGTAGATGAGTTTAGGCCATTTACATTTAAGGTTATTTAAGAAAATGTTTACTAACTTCTGTTACTTGTTACTTTTCATGTTTGGTTAGATTATCATTTATTTTTTTAGTTCTTTCCTTGATAGTGTTAGAAGTTTGCTGGTTAACTGCTTTGGCTATGGTAGACTCCTTCTTTTGTTTAACCATTCCTTTCTTGAAATTAATTCTTTCTTGAGTTCCCTTAACTGAGGCATTTCCCCCTTCTGTATAGTATTCCCTTATGCATATTTCACAGTGCTACCTTGGTGGTCGTGGAATGCCTTAGTGTTTCTTTTTTAACAGTCTTGAAATCTTATTGTTTTCTTTTCAATTTAAAAAGATATTTTTACTGGACTTAGCTATCTTGGACAGCAGTTCCTTCTTTTCAGGGGTTAATATCATTCAATGCTTTTTAGCTTTGAGGTTGCTGATGAGAGATCTGATATTATTCTAATATTTCTGCCTTTGTAGATGAATTGGTGCTCTTTTTCCTTTGCAGCTTCTGACACTGTATCTTTGACTTGTATTTTTGTTATCCTGCCTGTAATACAGAGAGGTTCTTCTCTAGACATGTATTTTTTGGGTTTTATATGCTTCTTGTGTTTGAATGTCTATTTTTTTATGTTTAGAAAATTTTTGACATGATTTGAACAGATTTTATATGACTTTTAATATTTACTTCTGTTCCTCCAATTTTATAGATTATTAAGTTTGACCTCTTGATTCTCAGTTGATGAGATTATGTACCTTGCCATCATGAATGGGGCTCATTCTCCTATGCTCATCCCAGTCTGAACCAGCCTCCTGATGCATGTACCCACTGACTTGCCATCTCACTGTCCAGCGCTCTTAAACCCCAGGTGCCTCTCTGGGTCTTCCATCACCCAGAGGCATTGACAGACCCTACCAAAGCTCCCCGGTCTGTGCTTGCTTTCTAACACCCTGGCTCTTGTTTTGGGCTCAATATTTAACTGTTTCTGTATTATATTGATCTGCTCTATACTATATTACTCTGTAGCTGACCTATCCACAAGAGGAAGCACTGTCATACCAAAATGTAAAATTGGATTTGAGGCTTGTCAGCATTGTATCCTTGTCTGAGGGTTCAACTGCCTGACTTTCACCTGGCTTGCCTTTGGATTCTCTCTTTCTGCCAGGTAACTGTGCAGCAGAGGCTATGCTCACTTGTCTTTCTGAATTGTACATTGGCTATTTCCCACTATCCTTTCACTTTGTGGATTTCCAAAGCTTCTCCTCTATTTCTATTTTTAGTAGAAAGTGTATTTTTCTCCTGAATCTCTCCTTGGCTTGATTTATAGGCACCCTTTGGTGTACCATCTTACCTGAATGTCCAAGTGTCTTGGTAATTGGTAATGTATATTGGAAGTAGGCACTCAATTAGATTCATGGTAAATAATACATTTAATTTACTAAACTATCTTAGAAACTCTCTGTTGTAGCATATGTCCATTGTGTCAGTCCTGACTTTTAGGATGTAGTTGTAGGCTTGATCCACCGCTGGGCATCACTTTGGAGGATTTCTGGTTGCCTCATAAAGGTCATCTGGAGGTTGAAATACCATTGATATAGAATGTGCCTGGAGATATTTAAGTATTCTTTAAGAGAACAAGGAACTTACAGAAGTGATTGTGACCTATTTGTGTGTCCTTTACTAACACACACTAATTTTAGCTTGTGTATTTGAAAAATTTAGGAAATTTTTGCTTTGTTGTAACTTAATAAGACTGGGAGCCTATAACAGCCTACTAATAAACATTTATTTATATTTAACTCAGTTTTTTGAGATCAGCTGGGAACATAGTTTTGCAAGTTTTCTCTATACTTTAAGTTTCTGTTCTTTCAAAGAACTATTCCTCTTAAAAATTATTGTTTTTCTTGGCATTTGTAGCCTGGGGCTCCTTCTCGGTTTCCACCTGTTTTCTTTTTTATTTACTTTGTAAACAGGGTTAGTTGGACATTTTTTCCAGATCCATTTATATTCCATTGTGAACATTCAGATGTCAATCATTAACCTGAATTTGGTGTTTATTTAGTAAATACATGCTTTAATATACCACTGTACAAATATACATACACAGTAGATGAATTGATTTTCTTCAAGTGTACAAACATTATATAGACATATTATACATATTATACAACTTGTATCCTTGGCCAACATTATATTTTTGGGATTCAGCTATGAATTTACCTTAATAATAGAATCTGTGTAGTATTATTAACCACTGTTGGCTTTATTCTCTTTGGTGGATTTATACCAATTTCTGTCCTCAATAATCATATATAAGCAGTTTCTGTTTTTCACACTAATGACAACACTTGAATTTTTATGTTTTTAGGATTTTCTAAAGTCATGATTTTGAGGTGATCCTTCGTTGTGGCGTTAAGTTTTTATTTCTGCATAGCTGGTAAAACAGAGCACATCTTCATGAGTTTATTAGCTGTCAGTCTGCCTCATTTTGAGTTGCTTACTTCTTTATTTGCTCATCTGCTTTAACATTCTGAATAATGCCTTCTCCCACTTCCAGATTCCTTCGTGAGACCACTTCTATGCTATGTTGTTTCCTGTTCTATGTCAGTTCATTGGTTTAATAATTGATTTATAAATTGTACATTTTGAACACATGATATTGTATCCTAGTTTTGTGAAATATCTTGTAAAAAATAAAGTCTTACGCTTTAGCTTTAATAAATTTTTTCTATCTAGTAGAGAAAATTTCACAGTATGTTTTTTAAAAGTATTTGTAAAAACATTTAGCTCATTGTACTATCATAATGCCAAAGTCACGAAAACTCTGAGATTTTTTTTTGTCATTAGATTTGGTTTGAATTATGGACAAAGTTAGATAGATTTAATTGTTAAGAATCTTGTCTTCTTTTCCTTAAGTATAACATCTCTATAAATTTCTTTGTGACTCTGTTTAATTACAGGGACTTTCCTCACTCTTCTATTGACTCTGGTTTATGTGTCATGATCATGAAAAGCTTTATTTTTTTTTGTCAAATCAAATGACCACTTCCCAGATTCTACTCTTCGGAATTCTGAAGCCCTTTGTAGTGGCTTAGCCTTCCCTTAATATAACTTCAGATGTCACAGCCTTAGACAGTTTAAGGCATGATTTAAAGCAGTCATATGGTGACTTTCTTCACATCCTTTGGTTCTAATCCTGATAACCCTCACCTCTATCACTTCTCTTAAAGATGCTTCTGTAGACTTTCCTCATTGTCTAGGTCCTCACTAAACTGTTATCTCCAGAGAGGTCATCTCTCTACTAATCTTCATGCCAACTACCTGTGCTTTCTTGAAGGTTCAGTTTCTGGTTGGAAATTTCCCTGTTTGTGTGCTTAAGACTGAACACATTGTTATTCTCCTTTCAACTATTTGTTTTTACATACACTGCATGAGGATAGTAACTTCTTTTAAACATATCGTTAGTGTTCAGTAAATATTTGGTGAATAAAATGAGCTCCTCAAAGAACTAGGTCTAGTAACATTCACAGGTTTAAGAATGAATGAGGGCATTGCTACTTGAGAACTGACAGAATAACTAGCAGAATAATTGGAGTCGACAAATGGACTTGATAAATCAAGAAATCATTTCATACAGTTAGCATTTGTATAAATACATTTTAAATAATTCTTATAAGCATTTAAGTAACCATTTAAAATGGAATAATATGAAAATGTCTATACATATAGAGACAACATTTACATTCACTGCTTTAAAAGCTAGCAAGGAGATTAAAGAGGAATTAAGATATGGGAAAGTTGAGCTGATTAAAATTGGTATTCCCAAATCAAAGTTCTTTGACAGCAATGTTGCAGTATATTTTATCCTACTATGAACCTTGATTTTGTTTTTTTTTTTACTAAAACAACAACAACAACAACCAAACCCAAAAAGCTGTTTCTAGTTGTGAGGTGGCTCAGCACATAACACATACCTTAAATCCCTCTGGCTGTAATTAAGAAATAACCTTAAAAATGCAGGATGGACAGGGTAGCTCATGAGTTCAAGGGTATCTTTGCAAGGGTGGTATTTTTATTGTTTACTAGGCACGCCCAGACTCCAGCATCCAGCTTTTTTATGGGATTGAAAAATACTGTAAAAAACAAAAATTCTGCTAAATACAAAACTGTTATCTCAAGTGAGTCTTAAATCTCATATCCACCGATCTTTAAGGATTTCTCTGGTAAAGATCTCCAGCTTTCAAATGATCTTTTTCCAGGCAGAAATGTTATGAAGGAAAAGTAGAGGTCCTGATTACAAATACAAGACGGTTTGAGTTCTACACATTGAATATGTGAAACCACAGGTACCTAAATCGTAAGACATGAACCTCTGGAAAAATAGGCCTTTTTTAAAAATTACAGTTTTATGACCATTTCAAAATCCTTTCAAACTACTTAACTGTTCATTTTAGGACTCAAATTTATAGCATTTTAAAAGATATTTTCTTATAAAGTTTAGATAAGCAAAGATTTATTTATATTCTGCCTCCTTAGCAATACAGCTAGAACTCATTTTTAAGAACCAATGCTTGAATACTAGAAGTTGAATAAATATGTTAAACACCAAGCAAATGTGATCAAAATACATGTGTGAAAATGTCAAAGATAGGTTTTATTAATATTTTAAACATATTAGAAATGTGACTTTATAATTGTACTATGATTGTATTAAAATATTTTTGCAAGAAAAAAAAAGAAATAACCTTAATACACACGTTTAATCCCAGATAATGAAAGTAAAGTTAGTTTGTAGAAGAAGCACCTATGTTTGAAAGTGAACTGAATGGCAGACAAAGTGATGAATCAGACAAAGATTTAGCAGAATAGGATATGCCCAACTCTCACAGAGAGGTAACTTTAAGAAAGCAGTGCAGAGGAGAGGGACAGTTAGTTTTACTGGGACAGTTGTATAGAGACAGATTGCAGAGAGAGAACAAAGTAGACACAGGTGAAGACAGAATGAACCAGAACATGAGAAGGAGCCAGAAGATTAGAACATATCGCCAAAAGTAGTATGAAGCCAAGCAAAGTCATTCATAGAGGACCTGAGAGAAGCTAGATTGAATCAGTCAGTTGGGAGTTTGAGCTAGAACAGCTGAGCTGACTGGCTAGCCAGAGATCAGAAAGAGGGAGGGATGAACTTATTCAGCAGTACGTCTCAGAGGCTGAAACCATTCTAGGCCTACGTAAGAACTGTACAGAGGTAAGAAGCATCCAGGACTCGGCCCAAGTTAGCAGATGATGACAATTATATCAGGTGACAATAGTGACTTTTGCACAGCAATCGAAAAATTCACACAGATTTCAAAGTCCTCTGTAAGTGGGATTTATGAACAGTTGTGTGAATGCTTGTTCAATAGATAAAACAAAACAGTAAGTAGTCACGGGAGGCCTAGGTATTTTTGGGAGCTGAGACTAGACCTACTTCTCTCACGGGCTGACATAAAACCATCTGCATCAATAGTATTCGAACACCTAGGTATAAAGAGTCTGAGATTGAAATTTCCATCCCCTAGGGAAGCTCCTTAGGCAGGAAGGAAGGTAAACAGCTCAAAAATGTTTCAGGAAATTGAAACTGAAATTGAGCGGATTCACCAGGCTCCTCTCTGCCAGAATAAAAAGAGTTAAGTGAACTTCAAAAAAGACTCCGAGACAAGTGAGCTGCCGGGAAGAGGTTTAGATTAGTTGAGGCATCTGGAAAGGACACTTTCCACCATGTTGAACTTCCTGCAGGCTGTGAAGTGTGCTTCAGGTTCCCAGCTTTGTGAGCCGTTGCCCCTGCTGGGGTGGGCTTTGGTGACGTAGTTCTTTTGGAACTGTTACTGCTCTTGTTAGTAACTCCTCATTCATACTCCTATACGTAACCCCCCAAAAATCCCATTGGTTCACCAAATTGGACTATGGTGGTATGTGTACTGGTCTGTTGTGGGCTCCCTATATGGAGTGAGTAGATGTGTGTGTGTTGTGTCTCCCTAGGAAAAGTTTGTCACATAACAGCAGCTAATAAAATATGGAATCACATGGAGCTTTTCTTTAAGGGTGAGGGGTGGCATACTGCTGCAGAGGCAGGGAACCCCAACTTTTTTTTCCCGGAGCTGAGGACCGAACCCAGGGCCTTGCGCTTGCCTAGCAAATCCCCAATGGAGCTTTTCTTGATAATGTTCTTCATTGTGTGTTTAAGTCATAATCCTCAAGGTCAGGAGAGTAGATCACTGATGTGAAATCAAACATCATATCTTTAGTGGTCTGGCTGAGTAGTCTCACAGGAAGGGTAAGTGGAGAATTCAGATGACCCCAAGCATTATTTCTAGAAATAATTATGAACCATGTATGGGATAGAAGAAAATCTGAATATATATTTCTCGCCAAGTGGCTATAGAGCAGGTATTTATGTTATCATACAAGAACGGCAACATACAATAACTTTTAGCTGATCTGAAAATAAGGTGAACATTCTCTAGTAAAAACAGAGCATCTAATGAAGATGATGCCTGAGTAGATGGCTGCTTTTAGCAATGGAAATGCCAGAGTTCCTCTTAAAAAGCAACCCTGAATTGGTTCTGTCGCAGGAATGAATAGGTAGCCCTACAAGACACACTTATATGTCCATAATCTTATGTCCTGGATAAAGGGAGCCTGAACCTAAGTTACAGGTTACATTTGTCTCTGCAGATTCAGATTTAACCAGCCTAAAAGATCTTGGGTCTGATTGGGCCCACAGTTACCTATTTCCTGCACGATCAGTCTTCTTCAAAAGGCCTTCTCTGGATGTTAAGGTATAACATTGTTTTGCTCATTCATACAACAAATTATATCATACTTTCTGGAATATAAAACTCTCTTACTTTTTAATTTCTGTCACAAAACAAAACAAAATAACAACAAAACCAAAACCATCCCCCCAAAAAAAAATCCAAAAAACAAACCAACCAAATAGCCAACCAACCAGACAATCAATCAAACAAACAAACAAAAGGAACCCCCCCAAAAAACCCCAAAAACCCCAACCAAACCAAACCAAAACCAAAACCAAAACAAAACATGATCAAGGCAACTTATAAAAGAAAGCATTTAATTTGGGGCTCATTTTAATTTGGGACTCATTGTTACAGAAGGTTAGAGTCCATGACCATGAGGAGCATGGTAGCAGGCAGGCAGGCAGGCAGGCAGGCAGGCAGGCAGGCAGGCAGGCAGGCAGGCAGGCAGGCAGGCAGGCAGACATTGTGCTGGAGCAGTACCTGTACATTGTATCGGAGAATTGAAACCCCAAAGCCCCTCCAGTGAACTACCTTCTCCAACAAGGCTTCGCTACCTTATGCATTCCAAACAGTTCTACCAACTAGACATCAAGCAAACATATGAGCCTATGTGAGCCATTTTATTCAGAGACACATGATGGATATGTTAGTTTTGAGATTTTCATGAGACAGGAAAGTTGGATGGTTGTTTAAGGATAATAAAGTCTTACGCTATTCTGTGACAAGGGTCTTAGTACCCAGTATTCCAGAATGATTAAGAATCAGTCATACTAGTCTTCTATGTTGAGCAAATGCCTACCTGAAAGCCTTCCCCCCCCCACCTCTCGGGTTTCTTGCTGAAAATACTTGAGGAGACATGCCGAGATCAAACAAAAATCAGGACTCTAAAGCTCTTGAGACCCCAGTTCCAATCTATCTTTCTATATGCACCTTCCTTGAGTTGCCTGCAGAATGATTCTCTGATCAATTGCCAGCTGGGACTTAAAGATCTCATTAGGAAAAAAAAAAGCTCATTAAGTAGCCATTCTGGGCTGAGGCTATCCTCACAAGTTTTCTTCTTTTGAACTCGTCTTCATATTTAATGAACACTGGAAGAGCACCCACTTGTTAATTGTCTTATTATTTACTAGTAATGAGAGAAGCATTGGCTCTTTAAGGCAAGTAGCTTTGGATGAACACTGGCCTAGTTTTTCTCTCTCTTTGGCCACAATGCTAAAGACAGCAGCTTTTGACCTGCTGGCACCAAGTAGAGTATGAGAATACACTGGTGTAGATACTGCTCAGAAGCAGAGAATTAGCACAGTTATAACGGGAGCATCGTCTGTGTGGTAGATACTATCCTAGGTACCACCTCTGTCTCTTAACTCAGTGGCCCTTGGTGAGGGTGCTTTTTTTCCATTTGGGGACATGGTTGACCTTTGCAGAGGTGTCTTTGGGGGAACAGTGATTTGAGAGTGGGTGAAATCGACAGTTTAGATCTCCTGCAAGATGAGGAGTAGCTTGTTTGCTCTTAGCACAAACTGGGATCTCCTGGAAAGTGGGAGCCTCAAGTGAGAGGTTCACTTCATAGGATCAATCCTCATAAGGGAAGCTTCTTCTTGTAGTAGATGGGAATTAACAAGAAGATCCATACATTCAGATCAACGCCATATTTAGCCATCACCAGAGAGGCAGCAGACGGGCACAATTGCAGAGACCACTAGAGAGAGAGAGAGAGAGAGAGAGAGAGAGAGAGAGAGAGAGAGAGAGAGAGAGAGAGAGAGAGAGAGAGAGAGCGCCCTTGGACACACACAGTGTTAAATGAGATACCTCCATCAAACCTGTGGTTCTGGGTTCTGCCTCTCCTCCTGGGGTGTCCGTCCACCTCCGATATTCTGGCTTGGAGAAGACAGGGCTAAATCTGGAGCAGGTGGGATTCTCAGTTTACCTCTTCCCTCTGGGGTGTCTGATGCCACTGCCCACCAGGCCAGGAGAGATAAAGCTGAATCTGGGATGGACGGGGTCTGCAGAAACTAGTCCAACCAGGTATGCTGAACCAGTGTTATAGTCTTAGAAAAGGAGTAAAGAGGTTCGGGGTCCCATGGTGGCCGTAGCTGCAGCATTAATGTCACCCACGTGCTGATTAGAGCCTCTGCAAAGTGTAGGGAGCATGGCCAGGCAGGTGGGCCCAATGATGAGTGCTTCAGGGGTCAGAAAGTCTTCTCCCAAGTGTTACAGCTCTTTGTGAAAGAACTCGTGGGCTTTATGCCATGTGAACAGAGACTATGTGAACCTTGCTGGGTGGGATGGGATGGGGGGCGGTAAATATTGGCTGAGGCTAAGATGCTGGTGATACTCTATTTGCATGGGAAGAATTCTAGGTGCTGTGCTACATGGCTGACTACCTATGACTACCTGGTTGGGGTTTTCAGGGTTACATGCTCCCAGACAGGCACAGAACAGAAAGGGAGTTAGTTCTACCCCTGCTAGGCTCAAGTTTTGAGATTTCTGTGGTTTGAACATTCTCTACCTTGAAAGTTGCATGCCAGTTTTTCTGTTGTCATGCTCCACACGTCCCACATTCCCTCAGAGCTCTGGGAACCCCAAAAAAGAGAAGGCAGAAGGAATAGGGGAGACAGAAGGGATGGAGGACACCAGGAGAATAGAATAAGGCCCTCTAAAACAACTGAGCAAAGCATGTATGAACTCACAGAGCCTACATGGGTCCTCACCAAGTCCTCCTCATACTCACTTTACAGCTTTGGTTTAGTACGTTTATTGGACTACTGAATGTGTGAGCGAGTAGGTGTTTGATTCTTTGTGCCTGCTCCTGGGGAATCTTTATTTTTCTGTTGGATTGCCTTGTCCAAATTCAATATGATGATTTTTGTTTTATCTTATTACATTCTATTTTATTTTGCGTTGCTGTTGTATGTTGAATGTTTTGTAGACTTATCCACTGGACTGGGCTCCACACTGAAAGAGGAGGGCAAAAAGAACACAAAAATTTATCAAAGCCTTGTGCTTAATGACACCAGGAAAACAAACAAACAAACAAAAATCAAATGCCAGCAACATAGATAAAACAAAATAAAGGATGTATGAAATCAAATTTTAGCTTTTATGGAATTGCTGCCTGCCTACCCTCATGGTTTCAGAGTAGTCTTTTGATACCCTGGTGAGCGAAAAGAATGAGTTTCATGAACTGTTATTGAGAATCCTCTTAGGAAAAAAAAATAGAGAGAGGGAGAGGGAGAGAGAGAATCCTTTTAGAATTCTATGGAATACTTACCTTGAAACTGGTAGTTTTGCATTCAATGAGGTTCTCCTGTTATGCTCCTTGTGGAATCTATGGTACTATTCAAGTCTTCCTAAGTTTGTAGCATGGGGTTCTGTTATAGACGCTAGAGAGGCCTAAGAAGCACGTTGACCAACTTAACTCTATTGTCTCAAGCCTACACTGAAATATCAGACCAGCAGACAGTCTCGATCAATGGCTTTTAAAAAATATATTAATATTAAACTGCTGCTTGTCTTCTTGGTATGGTAAACATTTCCCTCTTTTCTCCACCACCCCTCAGAACTGCAGATTATACTCAGGGCCTCATAAGTGCTAAGCTATTGCTCACACATTGAGCTACATTCCCAGCTGCCAAATTGGTCTTAAAAATGGTTTATTGGATCTTAAAACATTAAGGAGATATTCCTCCATATGAATGCATACATTTTCAACAACTTTTTTTTAAAGTGGGTAAAAAATTTTGGTGTAGCCTTTGCAAGTAATGATTAAAAGAGACAGATGAGAAAAATCTGCCAGAGAGGATTTAGTTCATGTGGGCTTCAATCACCACACTTAAGTTTCCATTCTCCCATGGGATGTAGCCGTGATGAGTGCAGCCCTAATGAGTTGGAACTTTCCTCCTGAGCTACTCTGTGACCGGTTGATTTGCATCTAGCTTGGGGAGACTCTAAATGAGATTAAATGAAAGAGACACGCCACCGAGAGAAAATCTTAGATTAGTATATTAAAATGTACCTGCCTCTTCTGTTTTAAAATAACCACCCATGGCAATTCTTAGCCTAGTTGTTGACAAATTGTTCCAAAGTGAATTAGACAGGAGTCAGCAGCATGCACACTTTAATTGGCTGCTCTTGCTCCAAAGAAACATTACCAAAACCTTTTCCATGGCTCATTACCATGAACCCAGCATTGCTGTAATGCTCTTCGTAATGCATTTGACTTTGTATGCCTATAAAAGCCCTGAGATACATATGCATGTCGAATGAAAAACAACTTTGCTATTTTTGGGTTAAGAAAGAATGACAAAATAAAAGAGGATTTAAAAGTGAGGCCGTGGGTAATGAATGATGACTCTATTTAGGGCCTTTTTGCCCATAGGAAGAGTATGTACCAGACACTTCTGTGCCTTATTTATAATGTATCAGTCCAGTACAGTGCCCTACCTAGCATCAGTTGAAAGGCTGGTGAAGGTCATTAGTTTTTATGCCCCAGTGACAACCATTTGTCCAACTTTAAAACTGGAAGTGCTAAAACCCTCTTAAAACCTGTTATGAAGTTACAGATGGTTCGTATTTTCTCTAATGATTCTTTGAAAATTAGGTATTTGGAACTTGGTAATCTGTTTTTAATATTGTATGGTTTCTCCTACATATAGAAACATCTATAATACACACTAGAGGTTGATTTTTTTCTGCAAATGGCTAGATGGCTAGATAGTAAACATTTTAGGCTTAGCAGACTGTAATCTGTCACAGTTACTCGTGTTGCCATAAGCAATACAGAACCAGATGAACTCAACAGCAAAACGACAACAACAAAGCAAACAGACAAAAACAGTAGGAAGAGCGCGTCTGATCTCTAGCCAACAGTTTGCCAATTTCTGTAGGTACACATGTTAAAATATTTGAAATTTGAGAATTCTGTTGGAAAAAGCATTTTCTTTTTTCCTTTCTTTTTGTTCTCCCCATACAGCACCCCACACTTCTGCATATTTCAACTCATTCTCCTGGCACTCTAGGCTTCTGTCCTTTCTCCCCCCCATATTTAATTCTGTCCAGTCCCCCCCTCTCTCACCCATGTCCCTCCCTCTGTCTCTCAGGATTGTTTTGTTACCCCTTCTAAGTGAGATTGAAGCATTCACACTTGGGCCTACCTTCTTGTTAAGCTTTGCATGGCCTGTGAATTGGATCATAGGTATTCTGAACTTTCTGGCTAATATCCACTTATCAGTGAATTATATACTATATATGTCCTTTTGTGTCTGGGACACCTACCTCACTCAGGATCATATTTTCTAGTTCCATCCATTTGCTTGCAAAATTAGCGATGTCCTCATTTTTTTAAAATTTTTATTTATTTTTTTATTAATTTGAGTATTTCTTATTTACATTTCGAATGTTATTCCCTTTCCCGGTTTCCTGGCAAACACCCTCCTAATCCCTCCCCCTCCCCTTCTTTATGGGTGTTCCCCTCCCCACCCTCCCCCCATTGCAGCCCTCCCCCAACAATCTAGTTCACTGGGGGTTCAGTCTTAGCAGGACCCAGGGCTTCCCCTTCCACTGGTGATCTTACTAGGATATTCATTGCTACCTATGAGGTCAGAGTCCAGGGTCAGTCCATGTATAGTCTTTAGGTAGTGGCTTAGTCCCTGGAAGCTCTGGTTGCTTGGCATTGTTGTACATATGGGGTCTCGAGCCCCTTCAAGCTCTTCCAGTTCGATGTCCTCGTTTTTAATTGCTGAATAGTATTCCATTGTGTAAATGAACCACATATTCTGTATCCATTCGTCAGTTGAGGGACATTTGGATAATTTCTAGCTTCTTGCTGTCATAAATTAGGCTTTTCCTTGTGATGTGGTAGAACACCTTTTGGGTATATGCCCAGGAGTGGTATAGATGGGTCTTAAGGTAGAACTAGTTCCCATTTTCTGAGGAACCACCAGATTGAGGAAAAAGCATTTTCTATGCAGTTGAAAATTTTAGGAACACATTTGCTGTCAACTGATCTCCACTATGTTGACATTACACAGTGAACTGGTTCTCATCTGTAAGAGCCATTTGTATTTTGATGTAGATCACCCTCAACCCTACATTTATATTCAGGACTAGGGTTACAGGGACAGCAAGAAACACCAGGCTGCATGCTTACTTAAGCACTGATTAGTAAGTGCCAGGAATGCCGGTTGGCCTTCTATTAGAATTATTTTTTTACTCTTTTTATTTTTATTTATTTATTTATTTATTTATTTATTTATTTTTTTTATTAACTTGAGTATTTCTTATATACATTTCGAGTGTTATTCCCTTTCCCAGTTTACCGGCCAACATCCCCTTAACCCCTTCCCCTCCCCTTCTTTATGGGTGTTCCCCTCCCCATCCTCTCCCCATTGCTGCCCTCCCCCCAACAATCACATTCACTGGGAGTTCAGTCTTAGCAGGACCCAGGGCTTCCCCTTCCACTGGTGCTCTTACTAGGATATTCATTGCTACCTATGGGGTCAGAGTCCAGGGTCAGTCCATGTATAGTCTTTAGGTAGTGGCTTAGTCCCTGGAAGCTCTGGTTGCTTGGCATTGTTGTACTTTTGGGGTCTCGAGCCCCTTCAAGCTCTTCCAGTTCTTTCTCTGATTCCTTCAATAGGGGACCTATTCTCAGTTCAGTGGTTTGCTGCTGGCATTCGCCTCTGTATTTGCTGTATTCTGGCTGTGTCTCTCAGGAGCGATCTACATCCGGCTCCTGTTGGTCTGCACTTCTTTGCTTCATCCATCTTGTCTAATTGGGTGGCTGTATATGTATGGGCCACATGTGGGGCAGGCTCTGAATGGGTGTTCCTTAAGTCTCTGTTTTAATCTTTGCCTCTCCCTTCCCTGCCCAGGGTATTCTTTTTCCTCATTTAAAGAAGGAGTGAAGCATTCACATTTTGATCATCCGTCTTGAGTTTCGTTTGTTCTAGGGATCTAGGGTAATTCAAGCATTTGGGCTAATAGCCACTTATCAATGAGTGCATACCATGTATGTCTTTCTGTGATTGGGTTAGCTCACTCAGGATGATATTTTCCAGTTCCAACCATTTGCCTACGAATTTCATAAACTCGTTGTTTTTGATAGCTGAGTAATATTCCATTGTGTAGATGTACCACATTTTCTGTATCCATTCCTCTGTTGAAGGGCATCTGGGTTCTTTCCATTTTCTGGCTATTATAAATAAGGCTGCGATGAACATAGTGGAGCACGTGTCTCTTTTATATGTTGAGGCATCTTTTGGGTATATGCCCAAGAGAGGTATAGCTGGATCCTCAGGCAGTTCAATGTCCAATTTTCTGAGGAACCTCCAGACTGATTTCCAGAATGGTTGTACCAGTCTGCAATCCCACCAACAATGGAGGAGTGTTCCTCTTTCTCCACATCCTCGCCAGCATCTGCTGTCACCTGAGTTTTTGATCTTAGCCAATCGCACTGGTGTGAGGTGAAATCTCAGGGTTGTTTTGATTTGCATTTCCCTTATGACTAAAGATGTTGAACATTTCTTTAGGTGTTTCTCAGCCATTCGGCATTCCTCAGCTGTGAATTCTTTGTTTAGCTCTGAACCCCATTTTTTAATAGGGTTATTTGTTTCCCTGCGGTCTAACTTCTTGAGTTCTTTGTATATTTTGGATATAAGGCCTCTATCTGTTGTAGGATTGGTAAAGATCTTTTCCCAATCTGTTGGTTGCCGTTTTGTCCTAACCACAGTGTCCTTTGCCTTACAGAAGCTTTGCAGTTTTATGAGATCCCATTTGTCGATTCTTGATCTTAGAGCATAAGCCATTGGTGTTTTGTTCAGGAAATTTTTTCCAGTGCCCATGTGTTCCAGATGCTTCCCTAGTTTTTCTTCTATTAGTTTGAGTGTGTCTGGTTTGATGTGGAGGTCCTTGATCCACTTGGACTTAAGCTTTGTACAGGGTGATAAGCATGGATCGATCTGCATTCTTCTACATGTTGCCCTCCAGTTGAACCAGCACCATTTGCTGAAAATGCTATATTTTTTCCATTGGATGGTTTTGGCTCCTTTGTCAAAAATCAAGTGACCATAGGTGTGTGGGTTCATTTCTGGGTCTTCAATTCTATTCCATTGGTCTATCTGTCTGTCTCTGTACCAATACCATGCAGTTTTTTATCACTATTGCTCTGTAATACTGCTTGAGTTCAGGGATAGTGATTCCCCCTGAAGTCCTTTTATTGTTGAGGATAGCTTTAGCTATCCTGGGTTTTTTGTTATTCCAGATGAATTTGCAAATTGTTCTGTCTAACTCTTTGAAGAATTGGATTGGTATTTTGATGGGGATTGCATTGAATCTGTAGATTGCTTTTGGTAAAATGGCCATTTTTACTATATTAATCCTGCCAATCCATGAGCATGGGAGATCTTTCCATCTTCTGAGGTCTTCTTCAATTTCTTTCCTCAGTGTCTTGAAGTTCTTATTGTACAGATCTTTTACTTGCTTGGTTAAAGTCACACCGAGGTACTTTATATTATTTGGGTCTATTACGAAGGGTGTCGTTTCCCTAATTTCTTTCTCGGCTTGTTTCTCTTTTGTGTAGAGGAAGGCTACTGATTTATTTGAGTTAATTTTATACCCAGCCACTTTGCTGAAGTTGTTTATCAGCTTTAGTAGTTCTCTGGTGGAACTTTTGGGATCACTTAAATATACTATCATGTCGTCTGCAAATAGTGATATTTTGACCTCTTCTTTTCCGATCTGTATCCCCTTGATCTCCTTTTGTTGTCTGATTGCTCTGGCTAGAACTTCAAGAACTATATTGAATAAGTAGGGAGAGAGTGGGCAGCCTTGTCTAGTCCCTGATTTTAGTGGGATTGCTTCAAGTTTCTCTCCATTTAGTTTAATGTTAGCAACTGGTTTGCTGTATATGGCTTTTACTATGTTTAGGTATGGGCCTTGAATTCCTATTCTTTCCAGGACTTTTATCATGAAGGGGTGTTGAATTTTGTCAAATGCTTTCTCAGCATCTAATGAAATGATCATGTGGTTCTGTTCTTTCAGTTTGTTTATATAATGGATCACGTTGATGGTTTTCCGTATATTAAACCATCCCTGCATGCCTGGGATGAAGCCTACTTGATCATTGTGGATGATTGTTTTGATGTGCTCTTGAATTCGGTTTGCCAGAATTTTATTGAGTATTTTTGCGTCGATATTCATAAGGGAAATTGGTCTGAAGTTCTCTTTCTTTGTTGTGTCTTTGTGTGGTTTAGGTATAAGAGTAATTGTGGCTTCGTAGAAGGAATTCGGTAGGGCTCCATCTGTTTCAATTTTGTGGAATAGTTTGGATAATATTGGTATGAGGTCTTCTCTGAAGGTTTGATAGAATTCTGCACTAAACCCGTCTGGACCTGGGCTCTTTTTGGTTGGGAGACCTTTAATGACTGCTTCTATTTCCTTAGGAGTTATGGGGTTGTTTAACTGGTTTATCTGTTCTTGATTTAACTTCGATACCTGGTATCTGCCTAGGAAATTGTCCATTTCCTGAAGATTTTCAAGTTTTGTTGAATATAGGTTTTTATAGTAAGATCTGATGATTTTTTGAATTTCCTCTGAATCTGTAGTTATGTCTCCCTTTTCATTTCTGATTTTGTTAATTTGGACGCACTCTCTGTGTCCTCTCGTTAGTCTGGCTAAGGGTTTATCTATCTTGTTGATTTTCTCAAAGAACCAACTTTTGGTTCTGTTGATTCTTTCTATGGTCCTTTTTGTTTCTACTTGGTTGATTTCAGCTCTGAGTTTGATTATTTCCTGCCTTCTACTCCTCCTGGGTGTATTTGCTTCTTTTTGTTCTAGAGCTTTTAGGTGTGCTGTCAAGCTGCTGACATATGCTCTTTCCTGTTTCTTTCTGCAGGCACTCAGCACTATGAGTTTTCCTCTTAGCACAGCTTTCATTGTGTCCCATAAGTTTGGGTATGTTGTACTTTCATTTTCATTAAATTCTAAAAAGTTTTTAATTTCTTTCTTTATTTCTTCCTTGACCAGGTTATCATTGAGTAGAGCATTGTTCAATTTCCACGTATATGTGGGCATTCTTCCCTTATTGTTATTGAAGACCAGTTTTAGGCCGTGGTGGTCCGATAGCACGCATGGGATTATTTCTATCTTTCTGTACCTGTTGAGGCTCGTTTTTTGACCAATTATATGTTCAATTTTGGAGAAAGTACCATGAGGAGCTGAGAAGAAAATATATCCTTTTTCTTTAGGATAGAATGTTCTATAAATATCTGTTAAGTCCATTTGGCTCATGACTTCCCTTAGTCTGTCGACATCACTGTTTAATTTCTGTTTCCATGATCTGTCCATTGATGAGAGTGGGGTGTTGAAATCTCCCACTATTATTGTGTGAGGTGCAATGTGTGTTTTGAGCTTTAGTAAGGTTTCTTTTACGTATGTAGGTGCCCTTGTATTTGGGGCATAGATATTTAGGATTGAGAGTTCATCTTGGTGGATTTTTCCTTTGATGAATATGAAGTGTCCTTCCTTATCTTTTTTGATGACTTTTAGTTGGAAATTGATTTTATTTGATATTAGAATGGCTACTCCAGCTTGCTTCTTCTGACCATTTGCTTGGAAAGTTGTTTTCCAGCCTTTCACTCTGAGGTAGTGTCCGTCTTTGTCTCTGAGGTGTGTTTCCTGTAGGCAGCAGAATGCAGGGTCCTCGTTGCGTATCCAGTTTGTTAATCTATGTCTTTTTATTGGGGAGTTGAGGCCATTGATATTGAGAGATATTAAGGAATAGTGATTATTGCTTCCCGTTATATTCATATTTGGATGTGAGGTTATGTTTGTGTGCTTTCATTCTCTTTGTTTTGTTGCCAAGACGATTAGTTTCTTGCTTCTTCTAGGGTATAGCTTGCCTCCTTATGTTGGGCTTTACCATTTATTATCCTTTGTAGTGCTGGATTTGTAGAAAGATATTGTGTAAATTTGGTTTTGTCATGGAATATCTTGGTTTCTCCATCAAAGTTAATTGAGAGTTTTGCTGGATACAGTAACCTGGGCTGGCATTTGTGTTCTCTTAGGGTCTGTATGACATCAGTCCAGGATCTTCTGGCCTTCATAGTTTCTGGCGAGAAGTCTGGTGTGATTTTGATAGGTCTCCCTTTATATGTTACTTGACCTTTTTCCCTTACTGCTTTTAATATTCTTTCTTTATTTTGTGCATTTGGTGTTTTGACAATTATGTGACGGGAGGTGTTTCTTTTCTGGTCCAATCTATTTGGAGTTCTGTAGGCTTCTTGTATGTCTATGGGTATCTCTTTTTTTAGGTTAGGGAAGTTTTCTTCTATGATTTTGTTGAAGATATTTACTGGTCCTTTGAGCTGGGAGTCTTTACTCTCTTCTATACCTATTATCCTTAGGTTTGATCTTCTCATTGAGTCCTGGATTTCCTGTATGTTTTGGACCAGTAGCTTTTTCCGCTTTACATTATCTTTGACAGTTGAGTCAATGATTTCTATGGAATCTTCTGCTCCTGAGATTCTCTCTTCCATCTCTTGTATTCTGTTGGTGAAGCTTGTATCTACAGCTCCTTGTCTCTTCTTTTGGTTTTCTATATCCAGGGTTGTTTCCATGTGTTCTTTCTTGATTGCTTCTATTTCCATTTTTAATTCCTTCAACTGTTTGATTGTGTTTTCCTGGAATTCTTTCAGGGATTTTTGCGATTCCTCTCTGAAGGCTTCTACTTGTTTATTAATGTTTTCCTGTGTTTCCCTAAGTGTGTTCATGTCTTTCTTGAAGTCCTCCAGCATCATGATCAAATATGATTTTGAAACTAGATCTTGCTTTTCTGGTGTGTTTGGATATTCCATGTTTGTTTTGGTGGGAGAATTAGACTCCGATGATGGCATGTAGTCTTGGTTTCTGTTGCTTGGGTTCCTGCGCTTGCCTCTCGCCATCAGATTATCTCTAGTGTTACTTTGTTCTGCTATTTCTGACAGTGGCTAGACTGTCCTATAAGCCTGTGTGTCAGGAGTGCTGTAGACCTGTTTTCCTCTCTTTCAGTCAGTTATGGGGACAGAGTGTTCTGCTTTCGGGCGTGTAGTTTTTCCTCTCTACAGGTCTTCAGCTGTTCCTGTGGGCCTGTGTCTTGAGTTCACCAGGCAGCTTTCTTGCAGCAGAAAATTTGGTCTTACCTGTGGTCCCGAGGCTCAAGTTCGCTCATGGGGTGCTGCCCAGGGGCTCTCTGCAGCGGCAGCAACCAGGAAGACCTGTGCCGCCCCTTCTGGGAGCTTCAGTGCACCAGGGTTCCAGATGGTCTTTGGCTTTTTCCTCTGGCGTCCGAGATGTGTGTGCAGGGAGCAGTCTCTTCTGGTTTCCCAGGCTTGTCTGCCTCTCTGAAGGTTTAGCTCTCCCTCCCACGGGATTTGGGTGCAGAGAACTGTTTATCCGGTCTGTTTCTTTCAGGTTCTGGAGGTGTCTCAGGCAGGTGTCCTGCCGCTCCTGGGCCCTCCCCCACGGGAGCCCAGAGGCCTTATACAGTTTCCTCTTGGGCCAGGGATGTGGGCAGGGGTGAGCAGTGTTGGTGGTCTCTTCCGCTCTGCAGCCTCAGGAGTGCCCACCTGACCAGGCGGTTGAGTCTCTCTCTCACCGGGTCTGGGAGCAGAGAGCTGCTGCTGGCCGGGATCCGCGGGTGTGGGACTTCCGGTAAACACAGAACGTGCCCGGTCCTAGAGAAATTCTGCTTCCGTGTGTCCCAAGCTCACCAGGCAGCTTTCTTGCAGCAGAAAATTTGTTCTTACCTGTGGTCCCAAGCCTCAGGTTCGCTCGTGGGGTGCTGCCCAGGGGCTCTCTGCAGCGGCAGCAACCAGGAACTACTCTTTTTATTTTTTTGGTGGCCAAATCATTTATTAACAATAATACAATAAATCATTTGTGCAGTTGCCTTTCCCAAATGGGATTAATTTTTTTTTTAGAAATTCTTTTCTTGTCTTTTCTTGTATATTTTCTTTATTTATATTTCAAATGTTCCCTTTCCTGGGTTTCCCCTCCAAAAACCCCCATCCCATCCTCTTCCCCATGCTTCTATGAGGGTGCTCCCCTTTCCACCCACCCACTCACTCCCTCCTCCCCACCCTGGCATTCCCCTACACTGGGGCATCAAGCCTTCACAGGATCAAGGGCCTCTCCTCCCACTGATGCCCAACAAGGGCATCCCCTGCTATATATGCAGCTAGAGCCATGGGTTCCTCCATGTGTACTCTTTGGATGGTGATTTAGTCACTGGGAGCTCTGGGGTATGTGATTGGTTGATATTGTTGTTCTTCCTATGGGGATGCAAACCCCTTCAGCTTTTTCAGTTCTTTCTCTAACTCCTCCATTGGGGACCCTGTTCTCAGTCCAATGGCTGTCTGTGAGTATCTACCTCTGTATTTGCCATGCTCTGGCAGAGCCTCTCAGGAGACAGCTATATCAGGCTCCTGTCAGCATCCACTTCTTGGCATCAGCAATATTGTCTGGGTTTGGTGTCTCTATATATATGGGCAGGCTCTGAATGGGCACTCCTTAAGTCTCTGCTCCACACTTTGCCTTCATATTTCCTCCTGTGAGTATTTTGTTCCCCCTTCTAAGAAGGACTGAAACATCCACATTTTGGTTTTCTTTTTTCTTGAGCTTTATGTGATCTTCAAATTTTAACTTGGGTATTCTGAGCTTTTGGGCTAATATCCAATTATCAGTGAGTATATACCATGTGTGTACTTTTGTTTTGTGATTGGGTTACCTCACTCAAAAACCAAATAATGCCTTCCATGCTTCAGGGTGTTGTTATGAGGGCATGTGTAAGATAGCTCTCCAGTCACTTCAAACCACAGAACTTACATCATTGTCCAATGAATAATGCATCGGTTATGTACTGCCACACTTCCATCCGACTTTCTTACAGTGCTTCACCTCAAACTCACTATAGCTATCTCTTGATCTTCATCTTGTGATTTCAGCAGTACCATCATGTTGGATATGTTTCAGCCAACCCTTGATCAACAGACACCAGAACAGATGTATACTCCTCTCCTGGATGACAGTTTTGAAACACACTCCTTTAGAACAATATACATACGTGAACCCCAAAATTCTACCAGAGAACTCCCACAATGGATACCCATCTTAATCAAAATGGCTGGATACAAAATTAATTTAAAATAATCAGTAGTCTTCCTTTATATAAGTGACAAATGGACTGAATCAGAAATTAGGGGAGCAACAGCCTTCACAATAGATACAAATAATATAAAATAACTTGGTGTAGCTTTAACCAAGCAAGAAAAAAACCTGTATGATAAGAATCTCAAGTATTTGAAGAAAGACATTGAAGAAGATATCAGAAGATAGAGAGATCTCCTATGCTCTTGGATGGTTAGGATTAACATAGCAAGACTGGCCATTATACCCAAAGCAATCTACATGTTCAACACAATTCCCATCAAGATTCCAACACAATTCCTTACAGACTCTGAAAGAACAATTCTCAGCTTCATATGAAAAAACAAAAATCCCAGGACAGCTAAAATGATCCTGTACAATAAAAGAACTTCTGGAGGTATCACTCTCCCTGACCTCAAGTGCTCTACAGAGAAACAATAACTGCATGGTTCACATCAAAACGGACAGATTAGTCAATGGAATAGAATTGAAGACACACAAGTAAACCCATATACCTATGGACACTTGGTTTTTTGACAAAGAAGCCAAAACTATATGATGGAACAAATAAAGCATCTTCCGCAAATGCTGCTGTTCTAACTGGATGTCTGCATGTAAAAGAATGCAAATAGATTCACATCTATCTGTCTTAGGGTTTTACTGCGGTGAACAGACACCATGACTAAGGCAACTCTTATAAAGGACAACATTTAATTGGGGTTGGCTTACAGGTTCAGAGATTCAGTCCATTATCATCAAGGCGGGAGCATGGCAGCATCCAGGCAGGCATGGTGCAGGAGGAGCTGAGAGTTCTACATCTTCATCTGAAAGCTGCTAGTGGAAGACTGGCTTCTAGGAAGCTACGACGAGGGTCTTAAAGCCCAAACCCACAGTGACACACCTACTCCAACAAGCCCACATCTATTCTAACAAGGCCACACTACTAAATGCCACTCCCCGGGCTAAGCATATACAAACCATCACACTATCATTCTGCCCCAAACTCAAATCCAAGTGGATTAAAGACTTTAACAGAAAACAGGATGCACTAAACCTGATAGAAGAAAAACTGCGATTTTTTTTATACCCTGTTCTGGAAGAAGATAGCATTTTATAGCCAGCATTCAGATGCCTTAGGAACTAGGTAATAGAATTATCTATTAATATCAAAATCCACAATGTAAGAGTACTAGGATGATGACGTCACCCCCGTAAAGAGCCAGCATCTTCAGCAGCACCAGCTTCCCAGATGCTCCTTTGGAAGACAAGGCCTCAGGATTGGAGAATTTCGTTTTATAGTAACAGAATGAAGGCATTCACAAATCAGACCCTTTCAAATGCATCAGTAAGTACACTGAGCAGGCAGAATACAGGAAAGCAGGGGAATCTCAGCTAGAGGCCTCAGATGGTAACTGGCTGCATTCTTAGGCTGTTGGTTGATGGAAATCAGGGTTTTGGTTGTATATTCCAAAGGCGTTGGTCAGCAAGATATTAGGTCATATAGAGGGGGAGGTTATAAAAGAATATTAAGGGGGTTATTAATGGCCCGAGATAATTTGCCATGTTCTAACTTCTCTATATCACTGAAGTCTTTATCAGTCGATTAGTTTTTGTATTCATAGTTTCTTTACAGAAATTCTCATCCACAGCATCAAGCAATTAGCCATACATACCTTTGTAAAGAGCTAAATATGGCAACTGCATGCTGATGCCTCCCGTAGAAGTGTGATTTAGGAACAGATCCAGGTATCATCTTTGCTCCTGTCTTTTTCAGTCTTCTTTGGTCTTTGTTTCTTGTCAGTGTCCTTCACGGGTTTAGGACCCCTCCAGCCTTGTCTGAATGACATTCCCTTTTGCTTCCTTGTGTTCAACAGGGGCAGTGTTTCATAGTTCAGGCTTTCGTCCCCAGTTCTTTAGCTGTAGCTCCTGTCAAGGCTGGTGTGAAGGAACAGCCTTAGGGGCTTGCTCCTTCCATCTTCCTGCTGTTTCCTGTGCAGCCCTTCACGGGTCATTGCATGTGACAATACCTTGGTCAGCCTTGGTCTGCCTGTCATAATAACAACAATAAAATGAAACACGTGTATGTTTTTAATTCTCCATTCTAATGAAGGCAGCATATGAGCAAGCATTGCAAGCACAATGGAGAGAAACTGAGGCATCATATGCACTAAGTCCTTCCTTGGGTGTTTGCCTTGCAGGTATCATACCTCCTTATTCTCACAAAATAACACAAGGAAAACTAGTAATCCCACTTTAGAAAGAAGAACACAAATCAGCATGGTTTCACAGCTGTAATTCACTTAAAAATATGTTTAGCTTCCCCCCTCATTCATCAGCATCTCCTGTCAACCCACCTTTCAGCAATGCTCCAGTTACCCCTTCATTTCTATTCCTGCCACAGCCGCCCTGAGTCGCACCTCATTAACTTTCACCTGGGGGACTTCAGCAGCTTCTCCACCAAATTTCTTCTCCACTCTGTCTTCCTAGTCATCCTAACTTATATCCGGAGGTATTTCCTCACACATACAAAAACTCATCTTGTCACTTTAGAGCCCCTACCCTCACATCTGCCTCATGTCCCTTTTTTTTTAAACATTCTTTTTTTGTTGTTGTTCTTTTTTTCAGAGCTGGGGACCGAACCCAGGGCCTTGCGCTTCCTAGGCAAGCGCTCTACCACTGAGCTAAATCCCCAACCCCCTCATGTCCCTTTTGACAATAGAATAAAGTTTCAGAAACTTGAGCTTGTGAGAAGCCATTGCTAATCTACTTTTCTTTGTTTCTTTTTTCTTTCTATTTTCCTATCTTCTTTCTTTCTTTCTTTCTTTCTTTCTTTCTTTCTTTCTTTCTCTCTCTCTCTCTCTCTCTCTCTCTCTCTCTCTCTCTCTCTCTTTCTTTCTTTCTTTCTTTCTTTCTTTCTTTCTTTCTTTCTTTCTTTCTTTCTTGTCTTCAGCATCTTGCACACAGATGAACAATGCCCTGTCCTGTCTACAGCAGCCCTGTGCTGTTCAGCTCCTGTACCCAGCAAGCAGGAGTTCTCCTTGTCCTTTCTATTATGGTCTCTGCTTTCCCAGATTGTGGTTATCTGGAATTCTGAGACCCTGTGGCTTCTTATTCAGGAAGTCCTCTACCCATTCCCAGGGTCTCAGTGTTTATACTTGCTTGACTTTTCCTCATAGTCTGCCTTTCATTACAGTCGCTTGTGAGCATCCTGACCCTTTATTAGAATATTCATAGAAATCCAGCTCTCAGAGTGAGAGATAATGTCTTACACATTTAAATGCAGTGCATTGCTGGTCAGTTCTCTGCCTATGTTGGCTATCAACTGAGTGTGTTCAGTTTAGAGCAAGTTCATCTGAAATGAATCTATATTTAGAAAGCCTATAGATAAAGCCTATAAGATTCATACCTATTTTTAGTGGTCTACACCTAGGGGTTTCTAAATTTGTAAAGGATACATGTGACCCTTGAGCCATTTTTAGTAGTATGTTAAGTGTTATAAAATCCATGCCCTGCCCTGTACTGAGGATGGGAAGGCAACTAAAATGCTAACCCTACTTTTGTGTGTAGTTCTATTGCCTCTATAACCACAAGTTTAACTTCTTAGCCTGAGATTGGTTGATATCAAGTAACAGAATATGCTCAAGTGAGTTTGAGAAGAAAAAGACATTTACTGTAATTGTAATTCTTATACAAGCCCAAAGTAGGAAGGGTGGATTGGCCACCAAGGCCTAAGAAAAGTATGTTTGACAGCTTTCACTTTGGAGCTTCTCATGTCCCCACTCTGCTTCTCTGTCTGCATTACTTTCATTTTCCTGTCTGTAGACTGGGGACTTGCACTTTGTCAGATTGCGCTCTACCATACTGGCTGTATGGATGCACAACAGTGCATATGTGTGAACACACATGTAGGCATGAAGTTCATCTGAAACCAAGTTAATTTATAACTTCAGGGCTGTGTGTTCAGATCTGAAATTCTCAGTGACACACTCTTTCTGGGGGTAGGGGTTAGTTGGTGGTATACATGTGCTTGTTAACATTTGAAAGGACTTAACTAGAAATCCTGTATTTTAGTGTTTGCTGCCTCAAGTCAGCTGTAGATAGTTAGAGAATTAGCACAGCAGACAATAGGACTGGTCCCTGTTGGTGAAAATGTGTTATATTTAGGATGTGAGATTGTTTAGAAATTCATATGCAAACTCCTCTTAAGGAAAGGTCTCTGCATAGATTATCGAGGGCACTGTGTCACAGAGTTCAGGTGTTTTGTGTATGGATTCTGTTGTCCAGTTGTGTGCAGAAATTTTGCTGAATATTGAGGCTGAACTGTCATTGCCTCTGTGTGTAGTGAGAGTGAAAGGACCTTTGTGCTGGTCAGCAGTTGAGGTATTTAAGCTGGTTTGCAGCAAGGACACAGCATGGTCACTGCAGAACTTACTGCACCTCAGCCTTTAGGTCTAGGACTGAGGAGAAGAGCCATCTTCGATGGCTGAAAACGTTTAGTCTCCATTCTCTGGAAAAAGCCTGGATCAGCTCACCCTGGATGAAGCATTCTGATGTGATCAGTAGTGATTTATGTCTAGGTTGTGTGGTAGTCAGCAGTGATGAACAGAGCATCTCAGCTAGAGGCGGGATTGTGAAGAGCCTACAGGGGTCAGGGAAGGTAAATTCCATAGAGGTATTGACCACAGCCATGTCCTGAGAGACCTCATGTTGGAGTGTGAACTGAAATTAAAAGTTATATTTATCTTTCATCTAAAATTGTTGTATTCCTAAAAACTCTTACAGATAACAGAGTTAACCATTTGCTTGGAATGACTTTTTCTTGGCATGGTTTTATTAGTTAGTTGGGTGACGTCTCTCCTTGAATTGGGAATGCTAGTTGAAAGTGGGTGGCACCTCATGGAAGGCAGGGAAATGGATCTTACTTCTGGACTAAGGGTCTCTGGTGAGGAAACCAGAGGAGGATGGGTAGGTAAGAAAGGGAAGGAGCGGGACTCAGTTGATAGGCAGACTGTTTTCATATTTCTATCCAAGGGCACCTCTGCCTGCTTACAATGCAAACAACAAACAATATTCAATTAAAATGTTTTTCCTCCACAGAGAATAACTCTGACATGGAGCGTGATGTAGGCAAGGCCATGGAGCAAAGCAAGTGTTTGTGGCGCAGAATTCATATTGGCTAGACGAGCAAGGTTGTTTCTATGGGCCATCTGCTGGGATGTACACAGCTTGTTACTCAGAATCCTCGTTTAACCCACATCTATGAAAATGGGGTTGCTAAGCAGATTAATAGAAAAATGTTCTGATGATTGACCCTGAAGGCCTTCTGCAGAACAAATTGCGTTCACACAATAATGGATGTGCTGGTTGGGAACGTGGAGGGAGTCGGGGTGCTCTCACAGCTTGCCTTCCAGTGACTGTGCTCTCAAGTCTCTCCCTGGATGGTTGAAAGCTGGATGCTTTAAGAAATAATATTTACAGTGGAAGTTTTTATTAGATGACAATAACCATTTTTTTCTCCCAATAATGATGAGATTTGCTACCTAGGTTCCAATGTCAACAAGTTTCAGAGACATATATAGTAGCTGGAGGGACCTTTAGGAAAGAGAGCAGAAGGAACTTTGCAAAGGCCTTGGAAAAGTTTAAAAACAGAAAGGAGGAGAGAGGATAGAGAATAGAGTCAAACCGGGAAACAGAATAACATTTGAAGTGTAAATAAAGAAATATATCTAATCAAAATTAGTTGAATTAATGAAGACAAAAAGGGAAACCTTATGTAGGGTATTGTTGAAAATAGTCAAGTTAGGTATGAATGAACCATATGGAGGTTAAGTGAATATGGAATAAACAGTGAGCTCAAGGAGAAAACATCCCTTCAAACTTAGTCTTCTCTTTCTCTGTGTGAGGCAGGGGAATGGTGCAGTGAGAGGGGACATCTGTGTTTTGCTCTGGCTTCCAGAGATAATCTTGTAGTCTCCTTAGTACAGATTTCAGCCTCCTGTGAACAAAGTGATCGGTACTGGTTGGTTTAGAACAGAAAGGAAATGATACAACTGTAGGCAACGGGTGCACGGGTGCATGTCCCTATCCTGTTCCTCTTCCTCAGTGGCTTCTGTGTTTCTCTGATCCTCTCTTTGTCTCTTTTCATCTCTGTTCCTGTTGCCCCATTCCCTTTCCCATTTTCCCCTTCATATTTCTATTTTTCTCACCTTTGCTCATACACATGTACATGTGCCTACACACACACACACACACACACACACTGTAGAGAAAACACAGCTACATTGGTGGGTCACAGAATTCTTCATAGTTCCACAACCTGTATGCATGTATGCATTGTGACAAAGCTTCCTTTTGAAGTCATCTGGGGACAAAGGATGTTCCCCAACCTCCATCCTGCCTGAGAGCTGTGACACAAATAGATGTTATTTTCTTCTTAAAGTAACTGTGGTTAGAGAGTCAAAGGCAGAGTTTGACCTATTATCCCCCCTGGAACCAAAGTTGATGACAAGGCAGAGAGCAGCTTCTCTTTGTCCATTAAGATTGATTTCCTGGTCACTAGTTTTCCAGGGACACTTCTGCATTTACTTGGAAACAGGAAATAATGGCAAGCCCTCTGGTTTTCTTGGCAGCTCAGAACACCTAGACATGTTGGCAGGCCAGGGTTCTGTGAGAGGCTCCTTTTAAGACTACTCTACATTCTGCGTTCGTTGCATCTTACCTGGACTGTGGAAGCCATTATGTTAATGCTGCTTATTTTCTCACCTCGCTTCCCTGTCAAAGATTTTCCCTGAAGCTGATTTCATTATAATTTTAAAAATACCATCTGTCTGTCGAAGAGTTTTTCATCTCTGCCTCATACAGATTTATATCGGATTTCTTTCATGTGGTTCTATTGAACTTCTCCAGGTGCAAAGTAGCCACTCTACAAATTCTAGCCAGAGTTGTCCTTTAAAAAACATTGATGTGCTGCTGCTGGAAGAGTTTATCGCTATCAACCTTGGGCTTTTGTTGCGGTGATTAAACTGTTATTGGTCTATTCTGCACAGTATGTGCATAATTTAAGGCACATCCTCATGGACACACAGTTCATTGCTTTCACCCCGGATCTGGAGCACAGCTATGGAATGTTATCAGTTCTCAAAGCATCTCCCAAGGGTGTCCTTGGGCCTTTGTGTTGTGCACCTGTGTGTTTTTCAGTCCTTGCTGTTGCCTATGTGTGTATAATGATCACGCCAATGACCTGTGCATTCTTTCCTTGGTTCTAGCCAATGCTCACAGTGGCTCCAGGCGTATTGTCGATTGTCTCTGCCGCTAGTAACAGTTTTGGTAAGAGCATCACAGGAATGAGATGCCAGAAAAAAATGTCATTTTCTAGTCTGGCTTTCTTTGTTCGTGTCCCCAGAAGATTCTCTTGTGTCTAGTCCTTGAGATTTATATAATTATTTATATAATTTATAATTATTTTTGTAATTTCCACCTCACATATAAATTGTGTTGTTAAGGGATTAAAACGATTAAAAGTATAAGTGTTAATGTTCGTTTTGCGTTTCTGCTTAGCGTTTCCATTACTTGATTTCAGTACTCAAGATGTTTGTAGTCCCAGGAATACAGACTCACATCTTTTTCTCTCTCCCTGAAGCTTTATTGATATATAGTACACAAATAAAAATACTCGTCTGTTTCTATGGTTCACATGAAGTCGAGTCAGTGCACTACTGCTTGTAGTGGATGCGAAGGTGCTTATATACAGTGTGCAGAGGCATCAGTTCACCTGCTAGAAAGTTTTGGAGTACCCTGTGTGCCTATTGTATAGAAATTGAAAGCCACACAATTTATGGGAAAAGTTCTATCTTTCTATATGCATTGTGGAAAGCACAGGGTGCAAGGCAGCTTGCTAGCTCGAGACACAGTTAGTGAATGTGAAGAAACCACAAGCTGGCTTTGGTAATGAGTGTAGTCAAGCCTTGAAAGATGAACAAGAAAGGGGGAGACTTTGTGGCACTTAAGTTGTGAAGATGCAGGGCATCTGTCCCCTTTCTTTAGAAAAACTCTTTGAAAATACCTTTGCCAGTACTGTGCAAACCTCACAGTGCATTGTGGATACCTATCGCTGTAGAGGAGCTTTAGTTCTTGGAGATGGGGTAAGACTTCATGCAACATTTATTCATTGGCTGGCTCCATTAGCTGAGGGCTTTGCTTGATGAAAGACATACCTGAGTCAGTCATGGAGGGCTGGTTTCTCTTTGTCCTATGCTTAGGCACTAGGTATTTGATGGCTTTCTCTCAGGAGCCTTTTTCAGGAGTTTAACCTTAAGGCATTAAATCCAGAACTAAGAAGGAAAGCACACTATGCTCGTGCTTTTGAAAGAGATAAATAAAATCATAGATGTCATTCTATGACTTGTTGCTAAATCCAGGGACTTTCACTCAGTTCCTCTTTTCTTATCAAATGCTTCACCAAGGCCTGCTGGTATGGATTGTTGGAGAGTTTTCCTGCTGTGGATTCTAGATATCTTGCAATTTACTTTCTATTCCTGTTTCCTTTTTATTTGGTTGTTTTAAGATTAGAGTACAAGGTGATAATGTTCATTATGACATTTTATGCAAACATTATTTTTATTGATGCTCTTGTTTCATGCCTGTCTCTGTCCCCTAGTCCTTCCTCTGTGCAGAGCTCCCCATTCTACTTTTATGCCATCTATATTCTATTTCCCTCCCTCCCTCCCTCCCTCCCTTCCTCCCTTCCTTCCTTCCTTCCTTCTTTCCTTAATGGCTTCTTTTAAAAATTTTTCATGGTCCCCTTTCTAGTTTCATACTCTCTATCTCCCCTTCCATAAGCATAAATGTAGAAATTAAAAGCAGGATCCTCTTGTGAGAGAGAACATGTGGTATTTGTCTCTCAGAGTCTGGGCTAACTCACTCATTATAATTTCCAGATTAATCCATTTCCTCCTCACATTTTGTGATTTTTGTGTTTCTTAACAGCTGGATAAAATTCCATTTTGTAAATATATAACATTTTTATTATCCATTCATTTATTGATGGGTAACTTAGATGCTTCCATTTACTGGCTTTTATGAATAGAACAGAAAGAAACATAGATGTGTAAGTATTTTTGTGATAAGAATTACAGTCCTTCAGGTGTGTATCCATGAGTTGGGCCACCTGTTAAAGTATTTAGTGAATAAATGGACTGGTTGTGCTTCTTGCCTAATGTGAATAGGGCAGTGATAAATATGGACATAAAAGTATCACCGTGATATGTCCCTTCAGAATCTTTTGGATATATATCACTGCGAATGGTATAGCTAGGTTTGGTTTCATTTTCCTCTAGTAGCTTCAGAGTTTTAGGTCACAATTATGCGATTTGATTATTTTCATGCAGAGGAAGAGATGGCATCATGGCTCTACATGTGAAAATCAGTTTTCCCAGTACCAAAGTAGCTGATTCTGCTACTTTGCTGGTGTGTTTATTAGGCCTATGGGTTTTTTGGTTGAAGTCTTTAAGGTCTTTTATATACAGAATGAAATAATCTACAAATGGGGACCGTTAACTTTAGTTATTTGTACCTCTTATACTTTCTATTTAAGATAAAAGAGAGAAAGAAAGTAAGTAAGTAAGTATGATGCTGCCCTAGGTAAAACGTTGAGTACTCTGTTGAATCAGCAGGGATAGAGTGGCACATTTCACTCGGTCTGGGCTCTCACTTTCCCCTCACCTAGTGGTTGGGGATGGTTTAGTTTTGTCAAGTACAGCTTTTATTGTGGTGTCAAATGTTCCTTTATAGTTTCTTTAGGGACTTCATCATAGAAGAATAATGAACTTTGTCTTTCGATAAAGATGATCAAGTGGTTTTTGTCCTTAATTCTATTTATATGCTGAATTAAATGTACTGATTCGAATATGTTGATCAAATTTTGCACTACTAGAACAAAGTCAATTTAGTCAAATTTTATTTGCCTTCTTAGTGCACCATGAGTTTTATTTATAAGGACTTTACTGTGAATTATTGAGTCAATGTTTCCCCAGAGAAATTTGTCTATAATTTGCTACCTTTGTTGAACTGGTGTCCAGCTTTGGTTTCAAAGTATTCCTTGTTTAGAGTGAGATTGGGCCACTTGCCTTCCTATTACGTGGAGCAGTTTGAGGAGCATCAGTGTTAGCATGCTGGTGCTTGTTTGGTTTTGTTTTTTGAGACAGAGTAGACCAGCTGTCCTCATAAGAAGAGATCTGCCTACATTTGCCTTATAAGTGTTGGCATTCCAGACATGTGCCATCGTGTCTTGTTATGTCATTTTTAAAGGTCTGACAAAATTCAGCAGCGAGTCCACTTGGTTCTGGACTTTTCTTTGTTGGTCTTTTGTGTCATCTTCAATCTCCTTAATTGTTACGGGTCTGTTTTAGTTGTTTATATTGTACAGATTTAATTTTGGAGGTCATATGTGCCTAGGATTTTATAATTTCTTCTAGATCAAGCATGTCCAAATTGTGGCCTCAGGATAGATATGAATGTGGCATTATTCTTAAACTTTCTTAAAATGCTATGGTTTTATTTTCCAATTTGTTTTTTGGCAACTCAATTACACGGGTCTTGAGTATGAAATTTATAGACAAAATCATTGTGCTGAAATGTCAGAAGGTTGAACATCCTTGCTCCAGCTTTTCCAGGACTTTTAGAATCTGGCTTTTTGAATTACTCCCTAGTGAGTCTCTATATTTCATCAGAGTCTGCAATATTTTCCTGTTTTCTATTTAATTTTGTTATTTTTGAGGTTCTTGTTCCCTTTGTTTACTTTGGATAGTTATAAATCTTATTTGTTTCTTTGAAAGGCTCTATTCTGTCTGACAGATTGTGTGAATTGGTCCATTAGTCTCAATTTCATTAATTTCTGCTAATATCTTCATTGTTTTTCAACATCTACTGCTCTAGGATTTGTATTGTGCTTGTGGTAGGATATAGCAATGCATTGTTAGATTACTTGAACTTGTTTTTTATAAATGTAAGTACCCATAGCTATGAATCTTCCTCTGAGAACTGCCTTAGCTGTATCACAAGGGTCTGGGTAAGTTATGCCTCCATTTTTTTTTTTTTTGGTTCTTTTTTTCGGAGCTGGGGACCGAACCCAGGGCCTTGCGCTTCCTAGGTAAGCGCTTATGCCTCCATTTTTATTTGACTCTTGCAGACTTAGATTTTTCAAAACCTTTTAATATGGGTTATCAAACACTTTGATCCCCCTTGTAGGCTACTGGGGAGAAAAGATGGTAAATAGGAAAGGGGGATCTGGACCTGTTTAGAAGTAGTCCTTTGGGACAATTTCAATCTCCGATTGCCAGGGTATCAAGGATATCAGAAGTCCAGTTTAATAATGTCACCAAACATGAATTAGCAATGGCAGCATGATCCAGCAGAAACCGCTAGGCCTCCTTGAATCTGGACAAGTCAGTGGAAGAAACTAGGCCCAGCCAGAATGCAAGGAGTTCTCTGCTGTACTTCTCTCAATGATGTGAAGATCAGTGATGACTAGTAAGACGAGAGACCAATGAAGAGCTGCACAGCTAGCTCTGCAAGCACCTGTCACTATCTGTTGAGTCCTTCTTATACTCTCTCTAAACATCACATGCCCTCTCATGGGCTTTGCCTCTGCAAAACACCATGTGAGTCTGCATCACATGAGACAACCGGAAATTTCCACTTCAGACTCTAGGAACATTTTAATTGCTACATTGATCACTGAAGACAGCATTGCTCAGCAACCCTATATTGGTATATTTCTTGCTATTGCTTTCTAGTTTTATTGTACAAATCATCTGGAGCTGTTAATAATGCATAGTCTGTTTTGATTGGGTGGAGAAATCTGTTAAGTTAGCTTGACCTATGGTATAGTTTAATTCTGAGGTTTGTTGATTTTTAGTTGAGATGACTTATTAGGGTCTAGAATGGCTTGTTGAAATCACTATTGTTTTATAAGGACTTATCTGGACTTTTATGTCCATTAGTGTGATTTTATATAGTTGGAATCCACAATGTTTGATGCATACATATTTACGATTATTATGTCTTCTGATGAATTGTTCTTTTTGTTAATATGCAGTGGCTTTCTAGTCTTCTGATGGTTTTGGTTTACAGTCTATTTTTTCAGACATCAGAATACCTATGACAACTTGCTTTCAGTTTCTATTTGATAGATCTTTGCCAGCCTTTGTCTCTCAGTATGTGAGTATCTGTGCCGATTACTTTTATGTCAGTTTGACACAACCTTAATTGAGTAAATGCCTTTAGCAAATTGACCTGTAGGCAAACCTGTGCGGTCATTTTCTTGATTGTTAGTGGAATGCCTCATGCCACTTTGGCTGGTGCCTTGCCTGGGCAAGTATTCCCGAGCTGTGTAAGAAAGCAAACTGAGCAAACCAAGATAAGCAAGCCAGTAAATAAGCAGTCCTTCTGCATGGTTCTAGTTCCTGCCAGCAAGGTCCTGTGTGAGTTCCTACCTCGGCTTCCCTCAATAATTGGCTATGACTGTGATTTATATGCTGAAATATTCCCCTTCCTCCACAAATTCTAGTAGGAGAAAGCAGGCTAAATCTCTTGCTTATTAGTAAGAGGTGTCTTTGGGAGATCACAGAAAGTCTGATCTAGCTTTTTAATCCAGCCACACTGTCTTTGATGGTGATGCTTTTTTACATTTAAGGTTATCACTTAACAATGTTTTTTAATTAGTATTGTGATGATTTTGGTGGTTTTCTGGTTGGCTGGATTATTCATTGTTCATTATTTAGTTAACTATCTCCTTCTATTCTGTGCTACCCCCTCCAATTTATCACTTGGGACACTATTCTTTCTCAGCTCTCCACTCTTCAGCGACTCTTCTCCTGAAGCTTATTCTTTGTGAGCCCGCCTTTCTTCCTTCTTTGTGTGTAGAGATCTTTTATATATCTTTTCCAGAGCTGATTTGTTGGTCCTGAAATATCTGAGCTTGTGTTTGTCTTAAGATGTCTCTACTTCTCCTTCAATTTGAAACAACATTTTTACGTACATACCTATCTTGGTTGGCAGTTTTTTACTTTAAGGACTAGAATGTAGAATTGCAAGATTTCCTGGCTTTGAGAGTTGCTGATGAGAGATCTGATGTTTTTCTGCTATTTCTGCCTTTGTGGGTTAGTTGCTATTTTTCCCCTTATACTTCTAGTATTTTTTCTTTCTTTGTGTGTGTGCGTGTGCGTGTGTGTGCGTGTGTGTGTGTGTGTGTGTGTGTGTGTGTTGGGTGTAGTGTGTGTGCATGTGCATGTGTGCATGTGTTGCATGTGTGTTTGTGTGAATATACATGTATGTAGGGATTTTGCTGGTGCATGTATGTGTGCAGGATAGAGGAGAACATAATTTTTCCTGCTTTGTCTTATCTACTTTGTTTCTTGAGATGATAGAACCTTTTTTCCTGACGCTTTGAGCTAGGCTGACAGCCAGCAGGCCCCACAGATCCTCTTGTCTTTAACCTCCAGTTCGCAGTGCTGGAGTTACAGGTAAAATGGCAATGTTCAGCTTTTCGTGTGGGCACTGGAGATTGGTTCATACTTTGGTCCTCATGCCTAAGTATGAACTTACCCACCTTGCTTTCCCCAACCCCTCTTTAAGATCTTTACATTATGACTATAAAGTGCTATGGAGAATTCTCTGGTTCCTTCTACTTGTGGTTTTAAATAATTTCAGTATGTATCCCTTGTGTTTACTCTATGTCTAGGGAAACTTCAGCTATAATTTTATTGAATAAACTCTGAGTGTGTGTGTGTGTGTGTGTGTGTGTGTTTATGTTTCATCTCAGCTTCTTCATCTTCCTTATAGATTCTTAGATTTCTGTGTCTTGATTGTGTTCCAGAGTTCTTGAAGGTTTGGCTTGTGTTATCCAGTGTTTTTTCTTTATGTGTCTGAGTATATTGTCATCTTCATCCTCTCCTGGATCCTTGAAGCTTGTTTTTAATATTTCAATGAAAAGAATATTTATTGTTTATAAATAAAAATAAACTCAACAATAGGTAAAATCAATAAACTGTGATTATTTTTTGACCAATTCCTTCATTTCCTTGAATTGTGGCTGATTCTTCAGGGTCTCTATTTCCTTGCTTAATTTTCCTTCCATGTTTCTTAATTTCTCTTCTGAGGTACTGGCTGTTTGAATACTTTGATTACTTTATTCTCTAGGTCATGAATTGATTTCCTTACTTTGATCATTTGCTCATTGGAGTCCTCTCTGTAGTTATTTACCCTTCAACAACAGGACTCTGCTGTCTTGCTTTGACCTTCCAGCTATTTCATGGGACATGGTTATTGCAGTATTCCTTATAAGTTGTGGCTTAGTTGCACCCTCAAACATTGGACAGAATTAGACCCTTAGACAATCAAGCAAATAACTTGGATTTTTTTTTTTTGTCATGAGGCATGACTTCAATGGTATATTTTCCTTGCAGGAATTTGGACCTACCTATATTCAAAGAGACCTTTTGACAACAGAGCATAAAGAAGAAGTAAAAGAGAGTATTAATTCTTTCTAGCTACCTGCCTCCATTTGCAGGTACATACTAGCTCATTGTGGATACAGGCTGCCAAGAAGTTGGTCGTGCTAATAGGGCCAGTGCCATTACTCTCCAGAACATCCTTGGATTGACTGTTCCTATGGAAGACTTTCTTGAGAATGATTGCTGTACTCTGGGCTATCCTGTAGTGACATCTAGAATTTTCCTCTCTCCTCTTTCTGCCCCTTCACATCTACAAATGGTCCTGAAGATGGACCTCCAGCTGTACTACATATTAAAATTTTTGTACAGTGCTCTGAACTTGTTCCTTACACCTACCTGGTGAGGGTCCTTTCTCTATTAGACCAACAACTCCTAGACTGCCCCCCTCAGCACAAATCATCTATAGTAGTCACCACCCCTCTCCCAACAGTAGTTGGTATCAATCTCTGAGAGGAAGAAATGAAGGGAGATTAGAGGAAAATAGGTAGGGAGCGAAAGTGAAGGCAGGTTCCCAGATTTGGTAGCTTCTTGTTCCCAGAAGTCTCTGTGAATAACAGGAAGGGATACGGATAAGTATCTATAGAGGACAAAATGTGTAGAAAGGAGGACCCAGGGGACCCTATACAATACCCAAGCCAGTGTCTGTTTAATGGACTTCCTGACTTAGGTCTCTGAAATCCTGAGTGTATAAAGTTGTAACTTTCCTTTTCTCTGCTGTTGATGTTCTGCCAATTCAGCAGTTTCCTAGACAGTGAGCAGCATTCCACTCACACTCTGGTAGATCTTAAAGTTCACACGTACCCTGGTTTAGTCTATTCTCTTTGCAGACATAGTTCAGTCTCTTGTTCAGCAGAATGGACTGTCTTTCTCTAGTTCTTGTGTGGCTGTTCTGAGAGTACTTTGCTTGCAGCTATTCTTTGCATAGGTATGAGGGCTACTTTATTCTCCTGCCCATCATCCCCTGAGCCCCAGTGATATTTTCTCCTCATGTGCCCAGTCTTTCTTGCTGCACCCTTCCTACTCCCACATACCCAGAACTCCACACTTGAAGGCTATGTAGCTCTAGATCTCTTGCTTGGAAAAGCTTCCTTATTCTCCATGGAAACACATTTGTTTGTGCAGGCAAATAAGGAGAACAGCAAGATCTAACAATCCCATTGTGTTCTCTCTGATTACTTAAGATATTTTCTTGTGGACATTTTGAGAGTTTACTCATTTCGGAGACCAGAAGCATAAACTATGAATAGATTTACAGAAAGTTTGGCCATGTTGTGAGATAAATGTGATGTTTTCGTTTGTCTTTATTTTGAGTCTTTTAGGGTTGACATTATTTGATTTATTATAATTTCCCATCAAATCTACTGAATGAGGACTCTGTACCTAAGTGAACTATGCAATCAGACAGGAGGCCTGGATTTAATGTGAAGGGCTCAATAAAGAATGCAAATGCAGAAGGCATTATGTGCAAAAATCATTTTAAAATTTGGGTTACCAATAGCAGAGCATTAACCTAAGTACTGATCTCGTCTAAGTGCAGACATGTATGGTGGTACATCATGAGGTAAATCTTCCCTTAGGCCTACAGACATTTATTTGTTCTTTTTCTCACTGATTTTATTTCCTCACAGTTAGAAACTCCAACTCAATGCATATGTTAAGATTTTATTAAATGTGTTAGTTATTTTCACTTCATAGAGGTTGACATACCCAATGTAAGCAACTTAAAGGGGAAAACATTTTATTGTGTCACATGGTTCCAGAGGCTTCAGGTCTGTGGTCAGCCACTAGGCTCTACGTTTCAAGTCCTGTAGCATGGCAGAGAGCATCATGGAGGTATAATGTGTAGTAGAGAGGAAGCAGAAAGAGACAGGAAAGGAGCAGGCCTTGATACCAGCAAGGGCCTACACTGAGTGACCTGGTTTTAGTTAAACCTTACCTCTTAAAGTTTTCAGAATTTCTCAAAGTAGCAACCTCAGCTGAGGGGAAAATGTTTCACACATGAGTCAGGAGGGTGCTTTTCATATTCAAATCCTAAATGAGTTTCTGTAATACAATAGCTTTGTTCTATGGAACCTCTTTATGGTAGGAACATTGAACTTATCATTTATTCATTTACTTCTTAGGAGAGTCTCTTCTCATTTCCAGCTTTATTAGTTTTTATAGAATTGACAAATAAAATTATATTTATTTATGGTATAGTACATTACATTAACATATGCAAAATGATTCTTGTAAGCAAGCCGATTAGCATCTGTATCAGTTCATTATGATGAAAGTCTTTAGTCTCTACTTTCTTAGCAAATGTCAAGAATATGAAAACACCATTGTCAACTATAGTCACCAAACAGACATTAGATTTCCATGACTAATTCATTCTGCCTAACTGAAACTTTATATCCTTGTGTTGGTTTGAATAAGAATAGACTTCATAGGCTTCATATTTTGAAAGCTTAGTCACCAGGGAGTGGAACTGTTTGAAAGGATTAGAAGGATTAGGAGTTGGGGCCTTGTTGGAGGAAGCATGTCATTATGGGTAGGCTTTGAAGTTTCAAAGACCCATGCTAGGACTAGTCTCTCTTTTTGCTTATAGATGAAGCTGTAGCTCTTAGCTACTGTTCCAATACCATGCATACTGCCATGATTTCTGTCATGATATTGTCTTAACCCCTGAAACTCTAAGAGATCTCTTAATTAAATTATTTCTTTTATAAGAGTTGCCTTGGTATAGTGTCACTTTATAGCAATAGAACACTGACTAAGGCAATCTTTTAGCAATGTCTACTGATATGAACACATACAAGTCTCTAAATGATTGTGAGACATCAAAGCCTTAGAGGGAAGAAATCAAGCTGATTACACCTTTGAAACTCCAATAGCCCATGCAAAGTAAAATAGATATTTATTGATAGATAACTTGTTTTTCTAGTCTTTGGTCTATGGGCTTCTGGAGGAAATCATTTGGGGGCTATGAGGAGGCCATCAAAGTTTCGTTGACTGAAGGAACCTATCCTAATTCAGGATTAGGTCCAGAAGGAAAAGAAGTTTACTCAAAGCTTTCCAGTAAGCACTACTACAGTAATGTTTGGGCATTTTAGCCAGTTGTTGGATTCAGGGATGAATAAGAACAGCCGAGTTGGTATTTGGGGGTACTGGGAATCAGGAATGAAGGTCAAAGTCTCGGATGTTTTATCGTTCCAAGTGGTCGTGGGAGAATAGGTAGGAAATTTTGTGAAAACTATTTCTCCTGCAGTACCAAGTTTTTTGTTTACCATTATAGCCACATCACTGGTCTTACCAGTATTTTATACCTTGTTGTTTTTATGTGCTCTCACCCCTGAAGTTTACATGTTAGAAGTTAAATTCTTTCTATATCCATGTTAAGAGGTAAAAATCTCTGGGAGATCTTTAAATCATAAGTCAATGTGACTATCAGATGACTGGGCCAGTTATCTGGAGTTGGTTATTCATAGAGGAAGGCTGACTCCTCCCACCCCTCTAGCATATTGCTTCTTATGCTTCTTCCTTTTAGCATGGGATGATGTAGCAAAACTGTCTTCCTAACACAGGTTTTCCAAGCTCAGACTTGGCATATCAAAACTGCAAGACACTGGTCCCCATTCTTTATGAATCACAAAGACTTATTGTGATGGTCAGTCACAATAGCACAGCCTGAACTTCATCAGTTTTCTTAGTCTTTCATCAGACCTGGGCCCCTTAGCACCTGCCTGAGCTGTTATAAATGTGCTTCATTTTATTCTGTTTTGTCCACACAAGGCTGAGTACATGATGTGATTATCTGCTCTTGTCTGAACAAAGGACTTTGTTCACCCTCTCTTAAACTATTTGTTATTTAAAATATTCCCAATTATTTATTAGTCAGGATGATCTGCTTATGCGTCCCATCTACTGAGCCTGGGGCAGAAAGTTCTTGAATGTATGTCCTCTACCCTTCTTTTCTGAGAGGTTATTTTCCAAGTTCCCTGTACTAAAGCAGTGACCATGTGAACTTTGTCAGCAGGAGTAGAAATTGCAGAGTTTCATGGGAGACTTAGATGCCTTTGTTTTTGTTCTTTCCCCACACAGGAAATTTAGGGGAGCCACTGACCAAATTAACTCTCCAGGACAGCTGTTAGACTAGCCTCAAAAAATGGTCCTGAATCAATTGGAACAATGTTGTTATCTTATTTCTAGAACAGTTCAGAACCTCCATGGGTGATTTGTACTCTTGAAATTCATGGTTATTGACTGGGGCCAATTATACTAAGTGCCTGGTATCACATTCAGAGAAAGAAATAATTGTAGATTTTTTTTTTCTGAGAAGGGATCTATAATTCACTCTCTTAGGAGTGATGCTGGAAAACATCCAGTATCCTCTAACACTTTAAAAAAGAGGGTTACAATCATTGGAACCTTTTATTGTATTGACCCACTTTTAGAATAAACTTGAGAAAACTTACTTTTCTCTACCCAAAGAATAGGCCCAAAAATTCCATATGCTTTAACATAGTCTACACCTTTTCATTTATATAATTTCGTCACTAACTTTATTCTATTTTATTTTATCCCTTCAAGCACAACAAGATCTTCCTGAAGGGATGACAATTTTGATATTGTTTTATTACCATATCTCCAGCACCTAGCAAAGTCCTTGTAAAATGTAGTCAGGAACCATTTATTCCATAAATTGATGAATTAGGCAGCCTATTAGTTTCTAAGATTCACCTAGCTGATACATGTCTAGAGGAAAAGGGGCAGGTTCACCTTGTTCACTGTAGGGAAGGATAAAGAATCTCTTTGGAGGGGTGAGAGACAAGGACAGAAACATTAATAGGCACTTTGGAGTAGTTAATTTTCTGTTGCCAAGAGTAAAATCCACAGAATGGATAAAAAGAATTCATTTTGGTTTGTCGTTCTGGAGGTCAAGGTTAGGGATGATGGCCACCTTCCTGACAGCCTCTAGAGTAGATGTAAACCACCACATGACAAGAGACAAGAGCACCTGTGTGAATATATGTCTCTTCTTACTTCCTTTCTTTTTTATATAGTCATTAGGAGTCAGTCTTGGGAACTCTGACCTAACTGTCTTATAATCACCTCCAGAGTCCTTACTCATAAAAACCTTACCTGGAGTAAATTTTTATTCTCTTATTCTTTACAGTGTGATTAGAATTCAACCTCTGAAGCCCCAGAAGACATATGAAAATGATATCCAACTAGAGTAAGGTTTAACTTGATATAATGAGAGTGGGCTAGCATCTTAAAGGAGGAAGAATTTCATGGATGGCACATGATATCCTTCAGGGTGTGCCCTACGTAGGCTCTTGGGCTATGCTCTGTAGTGAGGGAAGTATCATTAATTCTGAGTGTGGACTAAATGGATATCAATGAACTATCAACTGCACTGATGCCATTAGTATTTCAAATGAGAAAGAAGGGAGCACTGCTGCCTTTGCAGGGATGGCAGATGGCACCCATATGATGGCACTGAGCAGTTCTGGAGGTGGGCAGCATCTGCAAGGGTGCTGTCAAAGTGACTCTGGGGAACTGGCACTCACACTTGCTTCAAAGACATGACTATGATACATAGTACAAGTTAACATTGGAGGGAGGATACGTGGCCAGCTGAGATGACGTCTTACCAAATGCCATGAAGCACCCACCTGATGTTATTGCAGATGCTCAGACATGTCTGTGGGTCACAGGAAGAGAATATGTGTTGAAAGCCATCTGTAGAGGGAGAAAGGGAAACTCTTCACTGGATTGGGTTTTCCTCTTCCTGTCTATTGCTCTTGTACTTTTGCCCTTCCCAGTGGATTGGTGAACATGAATTGATAAAAAGATGTTTATTAGGGGTGGCATTCTCTCCACTTGTAGAGCTAGCATTGCAGTTTTGGGAACCACTGCACCTTGAGATTGGACATTCTGGTTTGCTCCTTTATTCCAGAAAAATGCAACATTTTACTGAACAACAATAGAATTTCTCTGTTGACTACGGTTAAGAAAATAATCTTCTTGAACCACATCGCCTTGCTTATCTACAGAAACACTGAACTGCCTTTTTGGTTGGATACAAAACACGTACATATGAAATATAGCCACATAAGGTAACCATGTGAGGTGAGACTTCCACACTCCATCAGAAAATCATTTGCTCTAAACAATCTCCCCAGAGTTTTAATTTTCTCCCATGTTTTCTGCTTGAATTTATTTGTGTTATTCATTTTATCCAGCCCTACTCCCTCAACGATTGAGGGTCTAATCCAGCTGACTTCTCTCGCATCTGCCACACTACCTGATTTTTACTTAAATGTGATTCCCCTGCAAGGCTCCCCTTTCTATTCCCTGTACCAGGTGTTGTAGGCCATGCACATCCAATTTCATTCTCATCAACTCTAGTTTACTCCCAGCCTGCTGGGCTCCAGTCTTCTCACAGCAGCCATTTCCTTGGGTGTGTTAGCTGAGAATGTCTAAATTCTTCCATCCCGCAAAATTGCCCAACTGTTCTGTCGTCACCAGGCTTATCAAGACCCATCAGAGCTAGTGAATCGGAAACTAGACATATTGAACTTTAAGTTACAAAAGGTATACAAGCCCCATGTTCTCTGTTCCTGGCAGTTCTGAATGTATCTGGAAACAGAAGAATCTTATCTTGTAATTTGCCAAGTAAGGAAGTGGGTACAGTGGCGCTCACCTGAATTTTCCCTCTTTCTTGACCAGAAGGGTAATGTTCTGCCTACAGATGATCCAAATTTCAAGTGATTAACTTCTATTAAAGGTATTAATTTTTTTCCCTTATGATCATTTCTATCAGACATTGTTAGCATTTCTACTAGGTTACACCCAACAGTTACCTAGCAACAGCCAAGTAGAGCCTGGCTCACCTGCTCACTAATCTAAAGACTGTTTTTGGCTTTCTCCCTGTGTTTGTCTGTCTCTCTGTCTGTCTCTCTGTCTCCACGTGGCCTCTTACCTTTTTCTTCCCTTCTTTGTACCCTTTCTTTCTCTGTCTTTATTCCCCTTTCCTCACATCCCATTCCCATGTTCCAAATAAAGTACAATTTATACTAGACCCATCATATCTTGGGGTATGCCTCAGTATGGGCCTGCTAAGGCATCTGTCCTGCCACATCATGCCCCCATATTACAAAACATATCAGATGTGAAGCCAATGATTCAGACTTCCCTGTCGTCAATCATTGTTTGTTATGTCGAAATGCTATATATTAGGTAAAAGCAATGGCTACCATTCTAGTCCCATACCTTTATCATCGACCTTTTTAAGTTTGATGGTATTTTGATTAGAATTCTGCTGTAAGAGGTCCTGGAAGCTCAGGCAGAAAACAGAAGTGGTTTGCTTTGTTCTCCTTTCTCATGGCTCCAAGAACAGACCACTGTTTCTTCTGTGTGATACTGTTCAGACTTGAAATTCACCTGGAAACTATGAAACACAATTTGCTATTAAAAAGCTGTGTGTATATGCACATGTGCATGCCATCACATCTGATTCTTGCAAAGATTAGAGGGATTTAAAAATAGGGACCATGTACTCAGGTGCCCGGTCATCTTGTACTGTTATAGCCGTGTCTGATATGTACTTAGAACAAGCCAACATGCGAAAGAAGCCTTGTTCCCTCAGATTAGGCTCTGGGTTAAAGAATGAGTCGAAGAAAGATCCTTGAAAAATGGTAAGAGTGTCCTTATAGCAATAACAGATGACTCTATGGCCCTGCTACCTAAGGGGATTGCCAAACCCACATATAGCTTACACATCATGGAAGAGAGGGCAGGGGCTTGGAAAGTAGCCAAGGAGTCAGAGTTCTGAAGAGTCATGGAAGTCTGTGGGTTTGAGTGTTTCTGAAACAGAGCTCCTTTTGATCATGTATTCCAGGCATGTGCATGGAGTAGTAAGTCCATTACTTGATAACTTCCAAAAGCATAAACTCAACCATGCTCGGAGTTTACTGCTTCTTCCCAGGTGGCTGGTCCTTACCTACAAGTTATTCTGTTCCGAGCAGTGGTTTGGTGACTTAAGGACTTCCTAGGGATGGTGCCCAAGTAAGAGGAAGGCTTTGTACACAGTACACGGGAAAGTCTACAGCCAGTGTTCAGCCTTAGTTGTGTACAGCAACAAACATTCTCAACCTTAAAGATAAACAGCACACTTGCGCAGGGACACTTTATACGATAGCTTGGTGTTCTTTCCCCACCAACAACTTGAATTCTTGCAGTACTCGTTAGTCTCACTTATTCTTCAAAATAGACTCTGCAGGTGAGTACAAAGAATATCCTGTCCCATCTTCCAATATGCTAAGTGACTACCTCCAAAATTATATGTGTATCAGGATTCAAAATAGCTCCTCATAACTCTACAAGAACTTTTGTGAATTTGATATCAGTTTATAATTTATCTTCTTGCCTGAGGAATAGGAATGATTTAGGTTTAACTGCTCTATAACTGATCATAGTTTTAGTGTTCTGCTCTGCCTGCATAAGAATAATCATACTTTTATAGCTTTGTAGATTTCAGGACACTTTTATAGACAAAAAAGTGCATTTTTCACGGTTAACTTACCTGATCTCTATGTACGTCAAAGTTTTCTTTTGTTGTTGTTGTTTTCAGAGAATCTCGACTGTAAAACCAGTCCCAGAGTCAATTTATGCAATAACAACCCCCGCTAAGGAAATTCCTTAGTTTTAATATTGTAAACTAGGCTGTTTAATGTCCTGTAGTTTTAAATGTGTTCCCAAACAATTTTAGATAAGATGTACACAAACCTTGCTGCCAAGAGTTGTGAGGGTTTCCTAAGCTGCTGTCATTGTTTACTCTCACGCTGCAGTTCTGACCTGAGGAGCCAGTCTGATATTTTAAATAGTCTGAACATTAGTTATCTCAAAACCCAGATCAACATTTTGCCTTGACACAGAGATCTGTAGCTTGTTAACATCTGGGATTCAACACTGTACACAATTTGTCTGCCAAACTTTCACAATTGGAAAGATGCTAAATTCAGTTTTCAAAATCTAGATGGCTGCTTTTTGATTCATGATTAATGGAATGGTAGTGAGGTAAATATTTGAATGGCATTGGAGCATGGAAAGACTTGTGCCCAGTTGAGGACACTCCGTTATAAATCTGCACTTAGTCAAGCCCTAGTGGATGATCCTATACCCATGCAATGAGCCACACTAGTTCATCTCAAGCTACAGAGAGATGTTGTGGAGGGTAGAGGGAAGTAGTTGGGGTGGATATGATTAGTATGCAATTGTCTGCATCTAAATTTTTTAAGGAATAAAAAAATAGATTGCATACCAGATGGCTGGTGGGAGTGCATGAAAAACATCATTTTTGATCAGTACATCGAGGCTTTCTAAAGGCAAGGCTTGCTCTTGAGCTGACATTCCAGAAAACTGACTTTCAAGGGTCATTAGTTTTCTTAAGTGAAGTCTCTACTATTAACCTTTTCCAAAAGCCAGCTGGGGAAATTCGTTGTTGGGAGGGATAGAGGCAAATAAATTAAGCAGCCGCATGGAAGCCTCCTTGAACTTTAGCATTAATCGAATTATTGGGATATCACATTTGTGGGTTTTATTACCAGGCCCCACCCTTATTTCAGTTTCATTTATAAGTTTTAATCGTCCATCCTCAGCTTTCAAGAAATAGCAATATGTGAAAGTCTTTTTAAAACAGGACTTTTGTTCCACCTTTCTTTCTACTTTTTATTTTTGGGATTATAATATAATGACATTTCTCCCTTTTCTTTCCTCCCTCCAGTCTTCCATAAAACTACCCAAAACACTGTCCCACTTCCACGTAACCCCTCACACAGTCCTTCCCAATTCCTGCCTTCTCTTCTCCTCTGAGAGGGTGGAGCCCCCTGTTACCCCTCCTCCTTACCCCCTCCCCAGCACATCAAGTCTCTGTAGGACTAGGCGCATCCTCTCCCACTGAGGGCAGACAAGGTAGCCCAGTTAGGAAAACATATTCCTCAGACAGGCGACAGCTTTAGTGATGGCCCTACTCCAGTTCTTGGGAGACCCACATGAAGACCTAGCTGCACATCTGCTACATATGTTCAGGGGGCCTAGGTCCAGCCCCTACATGCTTTTGGTTGGTGGTTCAGTCTGACAGCCCCAAGGATCCAGGTTAATTGACTCTCTTGGTCTTCTTGTGGAGTTTCTATTGCCTAAGGGGCTCTCTATTCCCCCCGCCCCCTTCACTTTTGTAAAAGTCCCTGAGGTCTACCCAATGTTTGGCTGTAGGTCTCCGCATCTGTTTCAGTCAGCTGCTGGGTGAAACCTCTCAGAGGACAGTTATACTAGGCTCCTGTAATGCATGTCTTTTTGGGTCTGGGTTACCTTACTCAGGATGATATTCTCAAGTTCCATCCATTCTCCTGCAAAATTCATGATATCTTTGTTTTTAATAGCTGAATAGTATTCTATTGTGTAGATGTACCACATTTTCTTTATCCATTCTTCAGTTGAAGGGCATCTAAGTTGTTTCCAGTTTCTGGCTATTACAAATAATGCTGGTATGAACATAATTGAGCCAGTGTCCCTGTGTTATAGTGGAGAACTGGGTATATGTCCAGGAGTGCTATATAAAATGACTTGGAAAAATAGCTCCATAAGGATGCTCCTATTCTCCAATCTAGGTGTCCTATGACAAAACCTTCCTAGGTAGATGAATAGCTAGTCACCTCTCTATGACATAAACTATGCTGGTATTAAACTAAATTTTATAAAATCCTTTCTTTGGCTCCCAGAAAGTTCTGTTTTATACATTCTTTTAAGATTTACCTCAAACTTTTCATATTGTCTCTGTCTTTTTATATTTTCCTATTTCTTGATTTTCTATTTTTATGTTTATGCTATTTATTAATTAAATTGTTGAATTTAGTAATTTCTATTTTAATGGCATTTATCATTCATTATTTCAATAAATGCCTTTTTGGGTCTTAGACCCCATTCTTTTCCAGTCACAGTGCTACATTTACTGAATGGTGGGACTTAGAGAAGGAACAAAATGTTCCTGTGTTTCATGTATGAACAGAGACTTGCAATCCCCTGTTGTGAGTCCTCTCACAATCTTTGCCACAGGATACCTGGATTAAAATGTAAGTCCAGACTCGCTTTATCTAGTATTGTGATCCTTCTAGCACTGATTTCCCCTGTGAACATTCCTTTACTGTATTGCAGAGCCTGCAGAGCGACTACCGCTGATATGAGTTTTCAGGACTTTTTCTGTTGTTGCCAGAAGCCATTTTATTAGACTTCTCTTCATTGGTCAGCTCATCAACTAGTATGTTGATGTTTTCTGTCAGAATTACTGAAGCTATGAAACAGAATTACTGTGAATGGCTTAGTAGAAGAATTAACTGGTCAAAGTGCTAAGTCTTGTTGTGTGTTCAGCCCTAAACAGGGCATCCATTTTACTCCCTTCAAGAGTCAGGGAGCATTTATGTAGAGTGGTGTATTAATGTTCTATAATAGTGATAAAGCACGGTAACCAAAGCAGCTTATTAAAAAAATGTTTACCTGGGCTCCTGGTTCCTTGGGATTGGAGTCCATGGTGTTGGGGGGATGGCTGCAGCATGCCTAGGATTAGCAGCGGCTGAAAGCTCACATCTCCATTCAGATTCAGGAGGCAGGGGAGCACTGGGGATAGTAGAAGCTTTTGGCTTCTCAAATTGCCCCCTCATTGGCACCCTGCAACAAGGTCATACCTTTTAACCCTTTCCAAAACGAATTCATTACCTGGGGACCATGTATTCAAAAACTGAGCCTGTGCTGACATTCTAGTTCAGACAACCAGAAGGGAGTAGACATCTTGTAAGAGCTAAGAGACGAGGAGGACTATTTTAACATGCTTTCCTTTGGGCATGATGAAGCCGTTGCATTTAAAATCCCAGTGGTTCCATGCATATAGGACCTTCACAAGACTGGGTCCATCAACATTCCATCACAGATGGAGCCCCCAGACCTTTTTTGAGGACCTATTAGCAATTGATGGTTTCTGGACAAAGAGAAGTCAGTCCGTTCCCCCCCCCCCCAGTGGTGTAGCATGTGGTTAGTTGCAGATGCTCCACTAAAAAAGTTCCTACACATATTCATGTTAGGAACATTAGCTAAACATGCACATAAAAAAGACATGGAAATAGGAGAGGAACTTGTAGAGAAATGGTTCAGTGATAATGGGAGTGGGCATAAAAAAGACAGCAGGGAAGGAGTAAGGCCAAAATGTATTCTATACACACCTGAAGTTGTTGAAGAATAAATACAAGATTGAAAAGATTAGAAGCACTATTCCCTTTCTATGTTTTGAATAATATTTCCTTTTCTAAAAAATTCAGCTTTTATTCATGAGTTGGCTTTTGCTGAATCTATGCTATACTTTCTGGTAATTATTATGACAGTATAAAAAAAAGGTAGCTAATAGGCTTTGTTTCCAATACATGGTCAATAAAACGATTAATTACCTGCATCGAAATTGAGAAGACTTGTCATGTTAGCATTTTAGGGCAGGGAGTTAAAGTATTACACCAGGGAAAGGAAAAAAAAATCAGCCAGCATAAGCAGGGATGGGAAGGAAACTATTTTACAGGAGAAAGAAGCATTTCAAACTACCTTTTGGTTCTTTTTGGCCATTCACTTGGTGTGCCTTTGAGACTTTCTGGAAGCATTTTTGCTGAATTATTCATTAATTTAATGTCAGAAGTACAACCAGGTTTTGAGTTTTGTAGCCAGATCAGAGTACTATGCTGACAGTTTAGAAGAGAAATAGGTTTAGAAATGTCTTAGATGGGGGATAAATTACCATGAAATATGTTTAAGAAATGATTTAGTACATCAGGTAGCTGTCCTCTCTAGAATTCTCAAAGACAGACTATTTTTAGAAACACGGGAGGGGGGCGGTTTCTAAGTCAGTGTAGTAGGGTCATATTCAGTTCATCAGATAAGGAATTTCTTGATAGAAACGTGTATGTAGCGGTTGGAAGATGGGAAGTGAATGATGATAATGGAGGATGGGGTGGAATTACTGGGTAGTTGACCTTAAGTGTCAAAGTTGGAGCTTGTGCAGGACCTCTGCTAAGATGAACATGCCCAGCTGCTGAAGAAGACCTTGAAGGCACAGCTGAGGGAGTGGTCTATAGGAAAGAGCCATTCTCTGTAAACACTGACTTACCCAGCCAAATCCCAGATGACCCAGAGTCCATGACTGAGCAGACAAGCTAGGTGTAGAGTAGGGAACAGTTGAAACCTGGTATGCTGATAGTTTCTTACAAAAAAAAAAAAAAGAAAAAAGAAATACTGTTGCTTCACACATGCTTTCGAATTGTGTATAAGTCCCCTTTGTCAAACATTAACTCAGATATATACATAGAATGGAACCTTGGAGGGTGTAGTTCAAAGCCTACCCAAGTGGACACAATAAGGTCCAATACATCATTTCAGTTGTGAGAGATGTGTTCAGGAAGGCTGAGCCCCAAGGATCATGGGTTTGAGCCAACCTGGGCTAAGCAACAGTGTGGCTCATGATTAACTAAGTTAATTTAAGATTAACTTAGGCTGTCAAAAATAAATTTTAAAGGAAAGAAAACCTGTCCCCTGAGAGGATGCGTGTGATGGAAAGAATTTCAGTATCTTTTTCCACTATAATGGTCACAAGGCCACGACCACATATACTTTTTTATATTTTTTATAGTTTTTTTTCTATGGAAGGAAAAATGAGGGAAAGGCTTTAACTGAGGGAATGGACAGTAAATAACCATGATATTTGAAAAGGCCACAGAGAATCATTATTTTATATTTACCTACAATTACATGTTATACATATATAGTTTGAATGAAGTTATACCACTTGGGGTGTTACTGCTCCCCTCAAGAGCCATAGAGGAACAAAAATTCCATTACCAGGCAAGAGAAACTGCCTTGGAGTTGTTGGTTAGGACAGGCCAATACATCTCTTGAACAGTGAACTTACTCAGGGATGCCAAGGGTGAGAACATTTAGCATCACACAGGACCCAGCAAGTGTCATGGATTGTACTTGCCCACAATCTCCATAAGTCTTCTATTACCTAAGGCAGCCACAGAATTTATTTCTTTCATGACTGACATTTTTGATGAAAGCATCTGATGAACTCTTTTTTTTTTAAATTTATTTAATACTTAATAATAATTCTTTGGTTTCTGGGCAAACATCCCCCTCCCCCCTCCCCTTCCTTATAGGTGCTCCCCTCCCAACCCTCCCCCCATTGCTGCCCTCCCCCCAACAGTCTAGTTCACTGGGGGTTCAGTCTTAGCAGGACCCAGGGCTTCCACTTCCACTGGTGCTCTTACTAGGATATTCATTGCTACCTATGAGGTCAGAGTCCAGGGTCAGTCCATGTATAGTCTTTAGGTAGTGACTTAGTCCCTGGAAGCTCTGGTTGCTTGGCATTGTTGTACATATAGGGTCTCGAGCCCCTTCAAGCTCTTCCAGTTCTTTCTCTGATTCCTTCAACGGGGGTCCTATTCTCAGTTCAGTGGTTTGCTGCTGGCATTCGCCTCTGTATTTGCTGTATTCTGGCTGTGTCTCTCAGGAGCGATCTACATCTGGCTCCTGTCGGTCTGCACTACTTTGCTTCATCCATCTTGTCTAATTGGGTGGCTGTATATGTATGGGCCACATGTGGGGCAGGCTCTGAATGGGTGTTCCTTCAGTCTCTGTTTTAATCTTTGCCTCTCTCTTCCCTGCCAAGGGTATTCTTGTTCCCCTTTTAGAGAAGGAGTGAAGCATTCACATTTTGATCATCTGTCTTGAGTTTCATTTGTTCTAGGCATCTAGGGTAATTCAAGCATTTGGGCTAATAGCCACTTATCAGTGAGTGCATACCATGTATGTCTTTCTGTGATTGGGTTAGCTCACTCAGGATGATATTTTCCAGTTCCAACCATTTGCCTGCGAATTTCATAAAGCAGTTGTTTTTGATAACTGAGTAATATTCCATTGTGTAGATGTACCACATTTTCTGTATCCATTCCTCTGTTGAAGGGCATCTGGGTTCTTTCCAGCTTCTGGCTATTATAAATAAGGCTGCGATGAACATAGTGGAGCAAGTGTCTTTTTTATATGTTGGGGCATCTTTTGGGTATATGCCCAAGAGAGGTATAGCTGGATCCTCAGGCAGTTCAATGTCCAATTTTCTGAGGAACCTCCAGACTGATTTCCAGAATGGTTGTACCAGTCTGCAATCCCACCAACAATGGAGGAGTGTTCCTCTTTCTCCGCATCCTCGCCAGCATCTGCTGTCACCTGAGTTTTTGATCTTAGCCATTCTCACTGGTGTGAGGTGAAATCTCAGGGTTGTTTTTATTTGCATTTCCCTTATGACTAAAGATGTTGAACATTTCTTTAGGTGTTTCTCAGCCATTCGGCATTCCTCAGCTGTGAATTCTTTGTTTAGCTCTGAACCCCATTTTTTAATAGGGTTATTTGTCTCCCTGCGGTCTAACTTCTTGAGTTCTTTGTATATCTTGGATATAAGGCCTCTATCTGTTGTAGGATTGGTAAAGATCTTTTCCCAATCTGTTGGTTGCCGATTTGTCCTAACCACAGTGTCCTTTGCCTTACAGAAGCTTTGCAGTTTTATGACATCCCATTTGTCGATTCTTGATCTTAGAGAATAAGCCATTGGTGTTTTGTTCAGGAAATTTTTTCCAGTGCCCATGTGTTCCAGATGCTTCCCTAGTTTTTCTTCTATTAGTTTGAATGTGTCTGGTTTGATGTGGAGGTCCTTGATCCACTTGGGCTTAAGCTTTGTACAGGGTGATAAGCATGGATCAATCTGCATTCTTCTACATGTTGCCCTCCAGTTGAACCAGCACCATTTGCTGAAAATGCTATCTTTTTTCCATTGGATGGTTTTGGCTCCTTTGTCAAAAATCAAGTGACCATAGGTGTGTGGGTTCATTTCTGGGTCTTCAATTCTATTCCATTGGTCTATCTGTCTGTCTTTGTACCAATACCATGCAGTTTTTATCACTATTGCTCTGTAATACTGCTTGAGTTCAGGGATAGTGATTCCCCCTGAAGTCCTTTTATTGTTGAGGATAGTTTTAGCTATCCTGGGTTTTTTGTTAGTCCAGATGAATTTGCAAATTGTTCTGTCTAACTCTTTGAAGAATTGGATTGGTATTTTGATGGGGATTGCATTGAATCTGTAGATCGCTTTTGGTAAAATGGCCATTTTTACTATATTAATCCTGCCAATCCATGAGCATGGGAGATCTTTCCATCTTCTGAGGTCTTCTTCAATTTCTTTCTTCAGTGTCTTGAAGTTCTTATTGTACAGATCTTTTACTTGCTTGGTTAAAGTCACACCGAGGTACTTTATATTATCTGGATCTATTATGAAGAGTGTCGTTTCCCTAATTTCTTTCTCGGCTTGTTTCTCTTTTGTATAGAGGAAGGCTACTGATTTATTTGAGTTAATTTTATACCCAGCCACTTTGCTGAAGTTGTTTATCAGCTTTAGTAGTTCTCTGGTGGAGCTTTTGGGATCACTTAAATAAACTATCATATCATCTGCAAATAGCGATATTTTGACTTCTTCTTTTCTGATCTGTATCCCCTTGACCTCCTTTTGTTGTCTGATTGCTCTGGCTAGAACTTCAAGAACTATATTGAATAAGTAGGGAGAGAGTGGGCAGCCTTGTCTAGTCCCTGATTTTAGTTGGATTGCTTCTAGTTTCTCTCCATTTAGTTTAATGTTAGCAACTGGTTTGCTTTTACTGTGTTTAGGTATGGGCCTTGAATTCCTATTCTTTCCAGGACTTTTATCATGAAGGGGTGTTGAATTTTGTCAAATGCTTTCTCAGCATCTAATGAAATGATCATGTGGTTTTGTTCTTTCAGTTTGTTTATATAATGGATCACGTTGATGGTTTTCCATATATTAAACCATCCCTGCATGCCTGGGATGAAGCCTACTTGATCATGGTGGATGATTGTTTTGTTGTGCTCTTGGATTCGGTTTGCCAGAATTTTATTGAGTATTTTTGCGTCGATATTCATAAGGGAAATTGGTCTGAAGTTCTCTTTCTTTGTTGTGTCTTTGTGTGGTTTAGGTATAAGAGTAATTGTGGCTTCATAGAAGGAATTCGGTAGTGCTCCATCTGTTTCAATTTTGTGGAATAGTTTGGATAATATTGGTATGAGGTCTTCTATGAAGGTCTGATAGAATTCTGCACTAAACCCGTCTGGACCTGGGCTCCTTTTGGTTTCGAGACCTTTAATGACTGCTTCTATTTCCTTAGGAGTTATGGGGTTGTTTAACTGGTTTATCTGTTCCTGATTTGACTTCGGTACCTGGTATCTGCCTAGGAAATTGTCCATTTCCTGCAGATTTTCAAGTTTTGTTGAATATAGGCTTTTATAGTAAGATCTGATGATTTTTTGAATTTCCTCTGAATCTGTAGTTATGTCTCCCCTTTCATTTCTGATTTTGTTAATTTGGACACACTCTCTGTGTCCTCTCATTAGTCTGGCCAAGGGTTTATCCATCTTGTTGATTTTCTCAAAGAACCAGCTTTTGGTTCTGTTGATTCTTTCTATGGTCCTTTTTGTTTCTACTTGGTTGATTTCAGCTCTGAGTTTGATTATTTCCTGCCTTCTACTACTCCTGGGTGTATTTGCTTCTTTTTGTTCTAGAGCTTTTAGGTGTGCTGTCAAGCTGCTGACATATGCTCTTTCCTGTTTCTTTCTGCAGGCACTCAGCGCTATGAGTTTTCCTCTTAGCACAGCTTTCATTGTGTCCCATAAGTTTGGGTATGTTGTACCTTCATTTTCATTAAATTCTAAAAAGTCTTTAATTTCTTTCTTTATTTCTTCCTTGACTAGGTTATCATTGAGTAGAGCATTGTTCAATTTCCAAGTATATGTGGGCATTCTTCCCTTATTGTTATTGAAGACCAGTTTTAGGCTGTGGTGGTCTGATAGCACGCATGGGATTATTTCTATCTTTCTGTACCTGTTGAGGCCCGTTTTTGACCAACTATATGGTCAATTTTGGAGAAAGTACCGTGAGGAGCTGAGAAGAAGGTATATCCTTTTGCTTTAGGATAGAATGTTCTATAAATATCTGTTAAGTCCATTTGGCTCATGACTTCTCTTTGTCTACGTCTCTGTTTAATTTCTGTTTCCATGATCTGTCCATTGATGAGAGTGGGGTGTTGAAATCTCCCACTATTATTGTGTGAGGTGCAATGTGT